>NC_072774.1:33792604-34141344 GCF_022539595.1 Amphiprion ocellaris
AAGAAACACATTAGAGTCCTCTCAGTTTGTGGTGTTTTAGTGTTGAAGAATACACATGTGGCCCATTTTCTGCCCCAACTCTTAAGGAATCACAGATACGGGTTGCAGCACTACCACTTAAAGACTTTAATGGCAGCTGCGCCCTCAGACTGTGCCACTGTGATCATTTCAGCGTCTCCTCTTTCCAGTGTCATTTAGTGGCCATCCTGTTTAAAACACCAGGCCTGAGTTTCATTTGAAAATACATTTAGGATCACTGGAAGCAATTTCCTTCTTGCTGTATTGTATTGCACTTCTTGTTTGGAAATATGACCACAGGCTGTAGGCAGCACTGGAACTGTTTACGCCTAAATAACATCTTTCACTCCCAGATTTTTTACTCCCAGGCAGCCAGCACATTAATATTTCATCACATTTTTTTTCCCTCCTCTCTTCCAACAATTGGAGCTTAACATGTAAGCCCATGAGACTGCCTGAGCAGATTGGGTCTTTACAGTTGTATTCACGCACGGCTTCCTCATTCTGGATGATTTTATGGGGGTTAATGAAAACTCAAATCTATGCTCTTCAGGTACTCCCCAATAATATGGCATTATAGATCATCCCAGATCCTCAACACCCTCACACACAGCTTTGTGGGATTGTAGAAGCTTAACAACAGCTTTGAAAACACACACACAACCACTCTGTTGATTGCAATAATGTGAAATCACAGATTTTTCCTATTAATGCTTCTCACTTGTGGGAACCATCTGCGGTTATATGGGAATGTTGTGCTGTGATTATAATCCTATTTATTCAGTCATTATCCTCATCCAGGAGGGTCTTATTAACTGCCTCTGTGTCATCCTCTGCTCACTGTGAGTCCTTCATGTTTGTGATCCATATGCTTTAATTATTTCTCATCATACCTTCTTTCAGTGTGCAGGAGTGTCATTTAATGCCTGTGTATTCAACAACATGTCTTTACCACAGCATTTGGATGGCTTTCACATGTCAGCATCTTAGGATTAGGCAGCAGTGAGCATTTAAAGTTTACCTGCTGGTTCATTTTCTGTGTAGAATATCGGAATTAGGTGTAAATAATAGGCATCTTCTAGGTCTGAAGGCTCCATCAGTCCTGAATGGTATCTCTGATGGCACACGTACACCTCCTCAGATTTCATTAGCGTGGGCAAAGAAGCTTGATGTTTGTCACAGCACGTCATCAAGACTTTGTTCACGATTACTGAGGTGGTTTGCACTAAATTATTTGTGCTAAAAGACTGTCCTCTGCATATTATTCACTTTCTGCTTTTCATTGAAGCGGCCTGCTTTTGATTCATTCTTCTTTCCCACATGATTGAGTTTCATGTGCTGCTTTGCGGAGGTGGAACTATTCCTCATAGCTTATTCCTCAACAAGTCTCTTTAGATCTGCTTTCGTTGTGATAGCAGGCCTTGCTTTTCAAAGCAAACCTTCAGTTTCACTTTATCATTGCAAGCTTGCTTTGTTCCACTATTGAAACGGCTCCAGTAGAACAAGTATTGAGTTTCAGCATATCAATGTTAAATTACTACATTACAAGCAGAATACATGCATATTCTTTAGCAAAAATATTATCAGCAAAATAATAACGTGTAGTACTTGTTGCTATAGAAACATGACTCGCCTAGTTAGACATTAACAGAACATTAGTGGTGATGCACAGTTAAGCAACATTTTACCGTCACAGCAGATCTAGGTGGAGCTTCCCTAAAAGTAGGTTCAGGGGTTCAAAGGATCTCAAGATTAAACCTGAGGGGATGTGAGGTGATTAACGGCAGTGATAAGAAGACAAAGCATCTTTCTGAGACTTACATCTATTCTGTTATTGGACTTTGCCATAATTGTTCTGCTTTCCATGAAATATATTTGCCTTTGTAAGTCAGGAGCATTTTTTTGAAACCACCTGAGAAAGTAAGAGGAGAATTGTCTCTGGTTCGAACCTAACATCTGAGATATTACCAAGAGGCCCAGCCAGTACTTTTTTGTAAGAGGAAAAAAATCCATAGTGGAAGCCACTGGATTAATTTGAAAAATTAATTGTTTGTCGTAAGCTTATTGTGGGATGCACAGTGGAGTGGTGGTTAGCATTTTCACCTTACAGCTAGAACATCTCCAGTTCACAACCCGGCCTTCCTGGGATCTTTCTGCATGGAGTTTGCATGTTCTCCCTGTACATATATGGGTTTTCTCCAGGTTCTCCAGCTTCCTCCCACAGTCCAAAAAAATGCTGAGGTTAACTGGTGATTCTAAATTGTCCGTAGCTGTGAATGTGAGTGTGATTGTTTGTCTCTATATGTAGTCCTGTGATAGACTGGTGACCTGTCCAGGTGTCCCCTGACTTCACCTTAAGTCAGCTGGGTGTGTAGGTGTAGATAATGGATGAATGGATGAATGGATGGATGGATGGATGGATGGATGCATGAATGGATGGATGGATGGATGGATGCATGGATGGATGAATGGATGGATGGATGGATGGGTGGATGCATGGATGGATGAATGGATGGATGGATGGATGGATGGATGGATGGATGGATGGATGGATGGATGGATGGATGGATGGATGGATGGATGGATGGATGGATGGATGGATGGATGGATGTTTGTTTGTTCTCATATAGAATCTTCAACTAAACTAATTATTTAAAGCTGTTAAATAAAGTTTAGAGATGGAATGAAGTAGAACCAGAAAACTGCAGGAAATTGAAATACCTAAAAATGTGCAAGGACATTATAATTGTACTTAAGAACAATATGTAAATAAATCTACTTTCCAATACTGCATACAAAAATTTTGCGCTCTACCTCATGGATATATTTAGCAGCAGTTCGTCATCTCCTAACTTGAATGATGAGGGGGGCTTTACAATCCTACATGGCTGCAAAAACTGAAAGAAAAATCTGTGTATTCAGAGCCATTTTCCGTTTCAATAAAATGCCTCCTGCATTTTCAATCACTAGCATTTACATTCTGCACACTCTTGGCAAGCTTTCATTCACATCTCATATCTTTTGATGGAGCCTTTTGAAGAACCTACTATAAATTCAAACATAAAATATTAGGTTTATCGTTGTGTCTCAACACTGACGACTGAAGAGAAAAAGAAATATGTCTTCAGCATGAAAATGATCAATTGCTTCAATTTCAGGATCTGACCTTAAATCATGTGTAATAAAATATTAAGTGCATTCAGGATGTAATTAATTTTGAATAAAATAATGTATATTTTCAACTGATTGATATTTAAAAAGCAGCAGAAGGCAAAACTCTGGAGCCAGTAAATTTACATCAAACTGATTTCCAGAGGAACTTTTGAGACAATATATATTGTGTGTGTTGAGACTAGGATATGAGGTGAAGGTCTAACAATGAGAAAATACTCTGAGCCCTGAGGGACAAATCAGTTACAGAGTTTTTAATCATTCTGTCAATTTCAAGCCTTCATTTTCAAACTCATATTTAGTAATTATAGCCATATGGTCAAGCGGAGATAGCCCATTTATCCCTAAAGAGAGCCATTTTCTTCACACTTTTAGTAAGTGGGAAGGAGATAAAGGCAGGGGGAGTTAAAGAGAGAGCATGGAGAGGACTGAATGAGAATGAGAGAGAAGAAAGGAAAAAGAAAGTATGGATGCTGTCATCTCTGTCTCTTCTTTCCTCAGAAGCATGAGGTGCAGGCTCAAGTGAGAATGTGTAGGAGTTTTTTTTGTGTGTTGACTAAATCTGCTGCTCCCTATCTTTTGCTCTGCTGCCTTCATCTCTCTCTCCTTCCTAGGTTTTGTTTTCCACTCCCTCACTGTCTTTATGTGTCTCTCTCAACATTTTATATCTCCCTTTCCCCCCGTCACATATATATTTTATTCTTCACTCGTGTTTCCTCACATCAGTCCTCCAACGTCTTTCTCCATTAGAGGTCACGGTTCAACAATGTGTTGACCTCATCCTTGACTGAAAACATCATGGTGTCATCTGACGCCTTGCCAGGGGGAATCCATAAGCACTGGGGAAAATGCCAAGGCCCTCTGTTCGTGACAAATGTTGTCATTCAAAGCTCACCCAGAATCCCTGCCGATGCTGATGGATAAACCAGCAGGGTCCTAAGAGATTTATGGAAACAGTAAAAAAAGAGGGGGGGAATCTATTTAGTCATGTTATTCCGACATGTGAAATAAAATGTGCTTTCAATTGTCTTCCATCTTCCACTTCACGCCACAGTAATCACATCCAATGGGTCTTGATTATTATGGCAGAGGAAGCTGGCTGACTCAGGAGAGAGTGCAGACAGAGAAGGAGCAGGGTGAATACAGATGGAAACTTGAGACACTGATTCTCCAGCTTTCAGCTCTGGAGAGTCTGAGTTTCTGCACTGTAACAAAACACATAAGAAATTAACACATTATCAAGTGTCCACCTGACTGGAGTCTCTGTGCTTGGCATGATGTGCACTAATTGGCTCTGATGGTAGCTATTAATGTGCGACAGCAGCATCTGGGTGACCTAAATACAGAAGCAGCTCCACGACAGTAATTGGAACAATAAGATCTTATGCAAAAGCTAGAGGTCTGCCCACACAAGGAAATGGCCCTGCATTGCTACTGACAAATTAATTAGTTTGCTTCAGCTTCATCTAGTTTGCGAGTGAGGTGGGAGCTGCTCCACGATGTCCTTCAGTTTCAAACACTCTGCTAAAGTACGGACTGTCCTCTACTCTCCGAGGCTGAAGGGACTTTTGATATAGAGACATTGAGGGCCTCTCTTTTCATTTTGGTAATTTAAATCTGAATCAGTAATGTCACTCAGGGTTATCCAGCTGCTGCACACTTTCAATAAACTGCACTTTCCCACCCTCAGATGTGCCTCAATACCAGATCGTGAGAAGGTTTTTGGCTTGTTAGTTTCAGAATTTCTGAATGACGTGACTGTTTTCTTGTTGGAAAGTCAAATCAACTAACCACAAAATGTCAAAAGATGAATGAAAAGAGCCATAACATTCACTAAGACATGCAAAACTTTAGGACACAAAGCAACCATACATTGATAAAATCAGCCTCAAGGAGATGCAAAATGACCAAAGAAACAAAGACACTGTTTTGTTGAGCCTGTTTCTACGTAGGAAGAGAGGGGAGGCTGGGGGTGGCTTATCATTTTTAGGCTATTTGAAGATGCAGATTGCAGCCATTATTCTTTTCGTGTGATTTCCTATTTTTGAAGTTGTTTGTTTGGCATTCCTTTATTACACTGAAAGTATAGAACTATTAATAATGAGTTTATAGTTGCCAAGAATGTGGTTGTTGTATGAGAGTTTTAACACATTTTTGAATGCTTCAAAAACCCATCCCTGTATCCAAAAATCCAATAATAGTAGTCCAGGTGCTTATCCAAATTGCCGAAAACTCTTTTCCCATTAACAGTGTATCAATACGTGCAGTCAACCTGAGGATTTTGCATCTTATTTGGAGATTATTATCCCAGTTTGTGTGGAATATGAAATGTAATTCTGTGATATGAATACAAATGTGGGTGAAAAGCCATCACACCAAAGTGTGTGTGTGTGTGTGTGCGTGTGTGTGTGTGATAGTAAAGGCCATTTGTATCTGAAAGAAAGCGGCGGCCCCATCTGCACAAGATAATTTTGTTTATGCTGACAACACAGCAGAACAAACCAGCCTTTATTCATCATTTCTCTATTTGCAGAAAGGATGCTGGATGAGTGAGCTCCCATAAAAGACAACACAGCAATGCATCTCAGTTCATTCCTTTGAGTGGGTCCCACAGCTGGACCCACACTCAGTGGAGATCAGATACTGTCCTCCTGATGTAGCCGGCCTTGTTCTGCATCATCGTTTTTTTCTATGATGATTCGGTTTTTTGTCTTCCTTTGAGGTGCTGATGAGGTTTCCAAAAGCGAAAGATGAAAAGCAGATATGAATAAATTCGCAAATTTATACACAATGGCACACCTGCTGCCTGTAGGTGAGAGCAGTGCCGATCTCACAGCAAGTGGGCATCATGTGGCTCTACTAAATGGGATGCGATTGTCACTCAAATCTTTGTGCCTTCCTGAATGCGCCCAGCAGGTGGCATTAGGTTCAAAATCCACTGGAGCGCTGACAAATCACGTTTTTATTTAGTTTCGACTAAAGGATATTTCAAATAATAGATTTAGCTCTTTCCATCACTTGTGATCCACCTTTAACACACATTTTTACGCTTTAAACCAAAGTGAATGAAAAAGCCTTGGTGTTTGTATTCGTTAAATTTTCATTTCAGGGTAGCCTATCAAAGACCCCGGAGATTCAATACCACTGCCAAGCAGAAAATGAAATCCACGTTCCATTTCAACCCAAACACTATAAATCTTTTGGCTATGTGGCTATTTCCTCCGACCTTGAAATAGAATTTACAAGCAGGAAGCACAAACATGAAGGAATCTGATTAGGTGAGATATGACTCCAGCTCTTCTATTAACTGCTTTCTGTTTATTTCTATTCCGCATTGTGTGATCGATTATCTGACGTCAAAGTATAGTTTTGCATCAAAGGAATACGTAGATGTGCTCCTTCTCTGCGTCCAGTCCACCACCTGAGCGCATTTCTTATGCGTAACAGGAACCGCACCTGTCGGTTTATGATACTTTCAAGTGCACATCGTGATGTCGTAAATCAGAACTTCAAGTTGCCAATGAATTTTAGACCGGTGGGTACTAGCACTTCTTTTCCTCTGATGCTGCAGTTAATTAAAAATCCCTTTAATCAAGTTGGCTCTTTCAAAATAAAATAGCAAACGCTACATATAAAACATAAAAACATAATTTCAACTCCATTTACGACTGCTTTTCATTTGAGTGTCCATTTCCCCGACTGCATTTAAAGCCATCACAAACTCCTGATCCGGTTGTAGAAGTTTTCTTTCCGAGTTCCCAGCAGAGCCACGGGGACGTGGGTTGTTTGGGATGGGATGAGGACAGCGGCCAGAGATGTGCAGAGAGTTGAAGCTGTGATATGAGAATATTTCTTTATTACATGAGATGGAAAACATGACGAATTCAAGCTCTGCTCATGCGACTCCTCCTCTGACATCCGTTCAGGCTCACCGCGCTGAGATTATGGAAAATCCGCTGCAGGTAAGTTTGGTCCTGGAATGAAGTTTACACAGAGAACATGAATGTAATTTAATGCCTGTTATTGATGAGAGCATGTAAGCCTGTACCTGCTAAGATAAACTTCACTCCTCTGATCATAGAAAACATGTATTTTCTGAGCCTTTTCCACCTGAAGGTAAGTTATTTTAGATGTAAATTCTTATAATAAGGTATACATTTTAAGAAAACAGGTAGAATTTTAACAATTTGGCAAAACATGTAAAACATCTTTTTAAGAATATAGGCTTGTGGTTTCTGAAAATATCATAATAATAGAAAAAAAAGTGTCACCCTTATTTTTTTTAACAAATGTCCCAGTATTGTCACAACATTCTCTCAGCCTGGAGCTGTGTTGATATAAATCATGTTGAACCTGTTCCAGAGCTGTTAGGCTTCACTGCCAGCACTGCAGAGATAAGGCCAAAGCTTACATTTTTTATTTTTTTATTTTTTTATTTTCAGGAACTTCTCTCTCGAAACTCCAGCTCTAAAATCCAAAATCAGATTAAGTTATAGTCTCTAAAAAAAAAAATCTTTGAAAGTCAATATATAATTTCATTCTCTCAAGCTCTTTGGGTAATGAGCACTCAGTGTGGATGAGGAAGCCAGACGGGGCAGAGATCTATCGATGTTGGCACCTTTCAAACCTATTTCCTAAAGTGATCATGACTAAATCGTTGTGGTGAAAGGCTTTCACTTTCTTTTTGAACTTTTAACTTTGTCAAGTGGGCTTTATTAATCTGTCCATTAAGTTGACTGTGCAGCGTGTGCACTTCTATTGCTGTATGATAATGTAAAGATGTTTCTTTCACTGAGTGTGTTTGCAAATGTGCTGTAAAGTGTGTGTCAGTCCTCTGCCCTCCTACTCGTATCAGAGACACATTCTCCTCATGCTCATTCTCCCCCCTGTCAGTGCGTTTATCTCTTTTTGCCGTGTTTCCTTTGGGTGACATTACCAGTGGGGCCCAGAGACAGAGAGACAGAGAGACAGAGAGAGAGTAGCAGAGGAGGAGTGAGAGGCGTGAGTAATGAGTAATGGCCCATGGGTGGGCTGAGAGAGAATAGATCTACTGTAAGAGTCCTGAACAGCTGGCTAATGCTCCCAGCTCCCCCTCCGTCCGAAGCTACCCACCATCCCAGAGAACATCCCGACATCCAGGGGACAATATCTGCCTGTCTTGCTCTTGAGCTGCCGTCAGTGTTGCAAATGTGCTACTGTAAAAGTCACAGTAAAGTTCTGGACAGGTTGTCCCCTTGGATGCTTCAGTTAAATGGTTAAGGCTGTCAGTGGAGCATGTAATCAAGCCTTTTATGTAAAACACAGGTTAAATTTGTGCATCAGTTGCAGCGGGACAACCACTTGCTGCCAGTTTGTAGGAGGTGAAGGAGGAGGGTGATGGGAGAAATGCCTCTGGCACAAACTTGGCTGTGTCTCTGTACACAGTTAACATTTCATCTGTCAGCCACCTGATTCTACAGTGCGATCATTAAGCTGAAATTATATCTTGTATGTCTTGCATTTTGTCATGTACTTTGTACATTTTCCCCCCAGAGTAGTAAAAGAAAAGATTTCAGCGATCATATTCCTGCACTGGTTCTTAGCTCTAATACTTGTAAGGTTCTAAGAATAGTTAAGTATGTTAATTGTCCTTTCAGCTTATTTTTCCTGGTATTGGCTTGATGTCTTGATCTTGATCAAGGCCTTACTTAGTAAATCTGTAGTGTAAGGTTAAATGTTATCAGTGTCTGTGGTCCCATGGAGGATTATTGCATGTATCCCTCCTCTGGCTTCTTGTCCATTTTAGGATTTGTTTTAAGAATTCTTTGTTTGTAAGGTTTTCCAATTAGTGGGCACTACTTAATTTAGCAGAACTCTTGAGCATTTATCTCTGAGGCCGACCAACCACATGCTCTGGGATGTTGCGAGATATAATGGCTGCTTCTAATCTGTGCAACATTTTTCTTTTTCATCTAAGAGCTGCTATAAAGCCACATTTTCTTGTTGGCATTCGATTCAAGTAGAGCTTGACGCTCCAACTTTGACATTCCTTATTGTATTGCAGCTTTTTTATTGCTCTTGTTTTATAGTCTTCATTTATTCACATTTGTCTTTCATCCATTGTATTTTATGGCAATTTATGTCCAACTATTTTAACTGCGGAGCACTTTGGTTCAGCTCTTCTTTTTAAATGTGCTTCATAAATAAATCTGACTGAATTATTAGTTAATATTATTCTCCATAGCTCAACATAAAAAAACTCCAATAAATTTAGAATCTCAGCATAACCAGAAATTATCTTGACATATCTCCATCCTTCTCTCTTTGTCTTTCTCGCCCATCTTTGTCACTGATTTGACACTACTCTCGCCTCTTCTGTACCCACCACCTCAGAGCAGAAACTGAAGGGCTTCATCCACATATCAGCCCATCCCAGGGAGGGACAGATCCCTATTGTCAGTGGACACAAAGGGCCACGCTGTCTGTCTGTCTGTCTGTCTGTCTGTTGGTCAGTGTCCTAGTGAGGAGGAGGAGGATCAGTGCTGTCAGTTCCTTCATCAGCATTCAAGCCCATTCAGCTTCAGATTCAGACTTTTATATGGGAACCACTAAACATGGTTTGCAAATGGGATGTAGTGCTCAGTAAACCAGGTTGCTTTGCAAACACACATGCCAAAAATGATCAGAAGACTGTGTGTCTGTGTGTGCATGAGTTTTCTTGAGCGCTTTTATGAGGATGATATAACTCTTCACAAGGACAGATGTAGGCTACCAGGTCAAGATAATAGTCAGAGTTTGAATTGTAGTCAACGTAAAATATAAAGTTTTGTGTGCGTGTGTTTGTGTGTGTGTGTGTGTGTGTGTGTGTGTGTGCGTGTGTGTGCGTGTGTGTGTGTGTGTGTGTGTGTGTGTGTGTGTGTGTGTGTGTGTGTGTGTGTGTGTGTGTGTGTGTGTGTGTGTGTGTGTGTGTGTGTGTGTGTGTGCATGCGCGAGAGCACTATGTTCATTGGTGGATGTCTTATGCAAAGTCTGTACCTTGCGGGTGAGAAACATCCAGGTAAGAACTTACCAGAAACTAAAACTGACTTTATTTCTGACATTTATATAATAGAATTCAAACAATACACTGGCTGCAAATTAATTCTGAAGACACAGAGCTGCAGTACATCCTCCACAGGACAGTAGATTTAGAAACGCTGTTGTGAAAAGACTCTGACGTGTCCCTGACTGTGCTGTGGTGATGGATGTGCTCATGCTTGAATTTGTCACAGTGACTATTTAGCGTTCTGTGAAAGAATGGAAGGATCTTTATTTGATGCGTTGCCTAAAGTTTCCTCACAGTCAGTATCAATGTCAGATTAAAGAATCCAATTTCCTTCCTTGATTCTCACAGTAATTCTACTGTTGCTTGTTAAGACTCAGGCAGCAGCATTAAAAATCAACTATGCTATTTGCAGTCGGTATCATTGTGTTGTTTTCCAGTTAAGCTGTCAGTTCTTCAGTGTCATTTGTTCTCTTGTGGCATTTAGTGCAATTCAATCCCTCCTTTGTAACAAATTAATTACATTTTGCCACAGCTAAAAAAATAAAAACACTGGAGTGTAATCACCGTTCTCATGTAGCTGCCCTGACACAACCCAACAATTACAGATGACCTCATCAAAGGCAAGAGCAAGAACTGGAGGGCTAAATAACAGTCTTCCCTAAAACAACTGGATATGGGTAACATAGAGGCCCTTAAATGAAAGTCACTCTAGCTAAATGGATAAATACTCTTTACAAAGTGAAAGTCCTGCACTGAACAAGGAAAAGCCACAACATTAAAACCATCTGCTTGATATTATGTCGGTTCCCCTCATGCCTCCAAAACAGCTTTGACCTGTCAGGAGCTAGACGTGGGACCTCTGGGGATGTCTCGTTGCGTCTGGCACCGGGACATTGGCTGTGGATCTGTTTGCTTATGGTGAGTTGCTGGGTGAAGCCACTGTGCATTTGGCTTGTTCCAGTGTATCAAACAGTTGATTGATTGGATGCTTGGAGGCTGGTTCAATGCATTGGACTCTAAGTGTGGGAAGGTTCACTGTTTTGCTGGGAGAGGCCGCTGCTGTCAAGAAGTGCTGTTGCCATGGAGGACATGCAAGATCCAGATTCTTCCTGCAAAACATTGCGTTGTAACAAGATGATCAATGCTAAACACTGTACCTGTCAGTGGTTTTAATGCTGTGGCTGACTGGTGTGTTACCTCTTCTTGAACTATTTCCCTTTTGTTATGCAGCTATGGTGGAGATTAATCACTTCAAAAAGCCAAACTCAATTAAACCTAACCAGTTAACACACCAGTACAGTACAACAGAGGGAGCTTTGTGGTGTGAAGTCTCTTGTGTTCCTTGGGTAAAGTGTGCAGTGTTTGCTAAGCAAGCTGACAAGCCAAAGGCACTCCCAGTGTACCCACCTCTCCTGCCTCAACTGCTTTGTTTGCTCTTCCTGTGACAGGAAAACTCTCTCCCTTTATCTCCCTCTCTCTCTCTCCTGCTTCCTCCTTCTCAGTCTCTCTTCTCATATGAATTTGTACTTCAGTGACTCCAGCATTAGGCTCCTGCTGTGGAGGTGTTTAATTCTGACCAGCCATACTGCAAATGCACACCCACTAACACTGACAAGAACAAACCAATGAAAAAAGAATAATTTATTGCAATTAGGTTCAGTTCACTTGCTGGGAAGCTTAGTCTGATGTGAATGAATCCAAGAAAAGAAGAGATGATGAGTCCTCTCTCACACTTCAAATTGCTATCTCCTGTGTGAGCTGTGTGGAATGAGCTTTCCTCAGGCTGTACATGCAGCACCTTGTACTTTTTAACTCACTTTTTCTCTTTCACACTTACAGTCAAACACTTCCTCCTGCCCTCTGGCCTCTCTCTCAGAATTAACCAGCAGCCTCCTGTAACACCAGAGCAGTGGGCCACTTACACTCTCTGCTATGAAAGCCGACATGGTTATTGATCTCGGTTTAGCGAACAAAGCACAGCTGGTCTGATGGATGATTCCGTCTGTCTGATCATAAATTGCCACAAAGTCACAGTCGTCTCTAACACAGTCCTCCCATCACTGCACTCTGTCTGTCTGTGTACTTCAGTATTCAAGGATGGAGGCGATCGCTGCAAATCCTATTTGTTTTGCAATGATCACACACACATACACAAGTGTAAATCCTAGCTCTGGTGTGGTGTCCGCCTTATTGTAGGTTTCGTCCAGGTCAGTGGACTTATCAGACTTGGTGTCAAAGACAAAGAGAAGAGGGTGAAAAGAAGTTAGAGGCAGAGAAGAAAGTCCAGACTGTAGGTGGTGGTTTTGAATTTAAAATTAAATAGAAATCCACTCAGCTTAAATTCTTTATCAGCCTGGCAGGGAGATGACAAGTTGTGTTATGCATTAAAGTCTAGTGGTTTTACTTCATAGTGAGCTGTTGGTCGATGAGCTGATAAGTCAGAACTAATTGAAGCTGAGCTGCAGTTTTTAGGGAGAGCAGCAGCAAAATCTGTATTCTCTTCCAGCATGTACTCAGAAGTGAAAATAGGACTTTTTTCCTTCATTTGTAGACAAGCAGTTGGGACTTTTTGTAAGTTAAGGGATTTTTGTTTTAACTGACCTGTGGTATCGGTTTGGATTTATATATCATGTACCTAGTGTTCTCTGATAAAATGTGTTTTGTCAGTCAGGAATGATTAAAATTAGACCCTAATCAAACATAAAAATTGTGATCGAAATGTGGGGCTGAGTCATTGTCAGAGTAATTTTCTGGATATTATTGTACAATATTGGGTAGCCCTGGCTGGATTTAATGTTGTATGAGACTTTTTCCATTTTGATATTTAGTGGCGTGGCTCCAGGAATGTTAGTCGGTTGTTCCATTGTCCATGACCTTGGTCCAGATTGAATTATATTGTCAATTACTGAATGGATTGCTGTCACATTTTCTGCAGACATTCATGGTCACTAGAGGACAAACCTTAACCTCCTTAACTTTTCCTTTTGTGCACTGTGAGGCTAACATTTGTGATTTTTATTGAAATGTTTCAAAAACTCTTGGATTGATTGCTATGAAATTTGGTTCAGACATTAATGCCCTGTTCGGATAAACTGTGATAACTTTGTGACTTTCCTTCAAGTACCATTGCCAGGTCCAGATAGCTTCAAAACCAAAGACATTCTCTGATCAACTTTGTGTTTAGCTCTACTAAGTAAACACTACCTAACACTCTGAACCTAGAGCTGGTGTTCTGTCGCTTAGCATCTGACTAGAAAATTTAAAATTAAGTTGAAACCACAGCTGCGTATTAAATTGGACCTGACTGCTGTGTTGAAACGAGCACTGGTTCATCTGAACAGCAGCTAAACTCTGTGTGCGTGTGTGCATGTGTGTGTGTGTGTGTAGGTGTGTGTGTGCGCGTGTGTGTGTAGGTGTGTGTGTGCGCGTGTGTGTTTGTTTGTGTTTGTGTTTGTGTGTGTGTGTGTGTGTGTGTGTGTGTGTGTGTGTGTGTGTGTGTGTGTGTGTGTAGGTGTAGGTGTGTGTGTGTGTGTGTGTGTGTGTGTGTGTGTGTGTGTGTGTGTGTGTGTGTGTGTGTGTGTGTTTGTGTGTGTGCGTGCGTGCGTGCGTGTGTGTGTGCTAACCAGTGCAAATCTGTCAGAGAGCCTCATCATCATGTAGCGCATTGGGACTTCGAATGTCTCATGTTTTATTAGAATGCTGTTGGGCGAGAAATTACTGCTTTGATTGTGATGTTATCTGTGCCATTCCTGGTGTTATTATGATCTGTTGTGCTCTGCAGTGTCCCGATGATGTTCTCATTTCCACAGCACTGTTCAATTAGTCAGTACAAGTCAATGATTAGGACGTAATTATGATGCACAGTTAATGAGAATGTCATTCTTGCAACACCGACAGAGAATTGAGGCAGGCGAATCACCTTGAGGAACTGAGAATCTCTGCTAAGTTTATTTTATGTCTGAAAACGTCATCTTGACACAACGTGTGTTAGTTCATATCATTGGAATTCTGACAGCTGACAATTGCCATAATTCAGTCAAATGTTCATAATATTGCAGAACCTTTATGCTTCTTTTCAACCTCTTGCAGCATTAATTTTGTCAAATGTACTGTTTTAATTCACACCAAGACTTATACATCTTTGGCAGACTGACCACGTGTCCTCTTTGCACCTGATGTATATGTGGCAACGCATTAATTAACAACTTTGTAATGTTATGCTTGCCTGTGACAGCAGTGACAGGACTTAAGGTGATTTCTGTATGACACAGCAAATCACAGGTTGCTGTTTAAACTGAAGACACAGCAGCAGAACACGTAATTCTCACCCAGAAACCACAATTAAACACAATGTAAACCCATTTAACACCTTAAACTGCATCTCATCTAGTGAGTGAACATCTCCCGGCTTGTTTGTGTTCATTGTGTAGTAATGTTGTGTTGTTGCTCATTTGCTTTCTCTTAATTGTTAAATATCTCTCTAAGGAACTGAGACTGTTTCATTACTGGAGATAATAACCTTGACCTTCAATAACGATTTCAAAATGTACTCTTAGTGAGTCCACTTAATGTTTTTAGTACACTTTCATTTTTTTATGGTTGCACTTCTATTTTGACAGGAAATCAATTTATGTAGGGAATTAATTTAGTAATGTTCAGACTTGTTGTTTGCGTAGATACCTCAGTTAGGCAGTAAAGGGACCTTAGTGGTGTTTAATGATTTTTTGTAAAGCTCACTCTCTCTCCTGCACTTCTCCATCAACCTCATATTTCTCCTTTGTAATGAAGAACTTGACGCCCTGCTATACCACTGATCTCATTAAAAGGCATACTATGAAACTGCATTTTATGGAAGTGAACTATCATCACCTTGTTGTGTGCGCTTCATTGTGCTTTCTGAGGCTTGGTTTTCCTTGTTCAGAGGATGGTTTTTGCTTTAAAAGTAAATGCTCATTGCAGCTCTTCACCCTCAGAGTTGCAAAGCGGTGTTTCATATTTAACTAGGATTTCTGATAATGTGTTTTTACAGACTGATAGTGGACCTCTGGATTGTGTGATAGTGATCAGCTGTTGTATTTGTACATTTCAGGAATTAATTCACACTCCATTCATTCTAGTACCCTTTGACTGCCTGTTATCACCTTTTTTTAACAATAACAGATGGATAACGTTGAAGATAACCCATTCCCTGTCTTATCTGGCAGAATGACCCACTGAACCTGAACATTCACACTCTCTCCTCCTTCATTTTTTAATCTAGTGCTGCTGCATCTGTTCTGTTTAAACTCTTACGGCACCGTTCTCCACCTCGCTCCTCTCTTTCCTGCTTAGCCTCTTATCCCTTTGTTTTAACTCCCATCACTGTAAACCCTCTTTCTCTCCAACCTCCACCTCTCTCATAATGCGCTTTCAGGTGGCTGCTGGTATTTCTTTTACCGTGATAGAGTTTCCTTCTTTAGGTGTTCATCATTCACATTCCACCCACACTGTATGCATTCAATCCTCTATAAACTTTGTCCACCCACAGCCAGCAATATGTTTATGACCTAAAATTAAATTTCCTCCTTTGGCAATATTTTTCCAGAAATATGGAGAAAACTGCCCAATGTATTCTCCAAACACTGAAAGTTGATGTATCCCGTTTCTTCTGCCATCAGTTATACACTAATTATAAAATTGGCTACCACTAGACATCCACAACATTTCAATACAAGGCACTTTTAGAGGTCTTCTTTTTCTGTCTTTCTTAACAGGACGGTTTGGCAGCAGTTGTGAGCATATTAGTATGTAAACACATTAAAGATGGTGAACATGATAACTGCAGTTGCAGGACATCAGCATTTTTGCTATTTGCAGTTGAGCGTGTTATTCCCATAACCTTGCATTTGTGTCACTACCAGGGTGTGTGTGTGTCTAAAGGTGTGTGCCAACCAGCATCCAGATTTTGTGAGGTGTCGGGTATCGTGGGAGAATTATGAGGGTGAGAGAATGTTTGTGTTTGTTGCTTTTAACTGCACGCGAGTGTGTGAGAATAGAGATTTAATATTATGAAACCTCTGAAGCCTCTGTTCAGCAGAAGCACACACAAACACTTTTGCCTTAGAACAGTGGTCCCCAAACTACGGCCCGCGGGCCGGACACGGCCCGCCTCCACATTTGGCCCGGCCCCCTGAACAATACCAGAGACGCATTATGATTTTTTTTCAGTCTGGCCACGCGATCGAGACTAATACACACAGAACGTGACATTCTATTCCACTCTTCTGCAGTCTAGACTCGCCCCTGTCAAATAAAACGGAATAATGGCGACAAGGTTAGGTAAGAGAAAAACTGATTCAGAATGCAGGGTATTTAACCTGCAGTGGACAAACGATTATTTTTTTGTTCAATGCAAAGAAAAGGCTGTTTGTCTCATCTGTCAAGAGGCGGGCAGTATTCAAAGAATACAATCTGCGCCGACACTATGAATCCCGTCACAAAGACAAGTATGATCGCTTGCAAGGCCAAATGCGAGCAGACAAACTCTCAAAGCTAAAAAGTGGACTGTTAGCTCAGCAGAATACATTTGTACGCCAAGCTCAGCTGAACCAGTCATCCGTTCGGGCCACCTTTCGGGTTGCTCAACTGATAGCAAGCAGCGGTAAACCTTTCACTGATGGAGAATTTGTCAAGAAATGTTTGAATGCTGTCGTAGAGGAGGTGTGTCCCGAGAAGAAAGATGTCTTTAATGCCGTGAGTCTGTCGGCGAGTACAATCACCAGACGCATTGAAGAAATCGGGGGTAATGTATATGCCCAGCTGCAGCAGAAGACGAAAGAATTTGACTTTTTTTCATTAGCACTGGATGAGAGCACGGACGTGCAGGACACAGCGCAGCTGCTCATTTTTTATTCGTGGAGACTGCTCATATGAATCATTTAAGTAAGAGATTCTGCTCTGACAACTAAGCTGAACTTTTACCTGTTAAGATTGTGCACGGCACAACAGAAAGTTAATGTTCCATGGACTTTTTTTCTGTGAAGAACCCAGAGAGGGTTATTTGGTTATTATTTATTTCAGAAATAGTGTTATTATATATTTCCTGACTTTATTTTTTCTGTGAAGAACCCAGAGAGGGTTATTTGGTTATTATTTATTTCATAAATAGTGTTATGTATTTCATTAATAGTGTTATTATTTATTTCCTGACTTTTTTTCTGTAAAGATCCCGGAAAGGGTTATTAATATTTGGTTATGTGTGGCTTTCTGGAAAACAATAAATGTTTACGTTTAGGCACCCCTGCGATTGTCACACTTTTTCTGTTACAAACTGACCCCGGTCCCCCATCAGAGAAGGGAGAAATTATGTGGCCCTCACAGGAAAAAGTTTGGGGACCCCTGCCTTAGAACAAAACACCAGCAGAACAAGGCCCTCCATGGTTGTCATGGAAATGACAGATGTGACAGCTGGAGGGTAAACTTGCGTTGAGTATCATGGGGTGTTTGGACTTGTTGTGTGGGTAGTAGAGCGTCACCTAATCTCCTGCCTGTTTACTGTTTGTTTGCACAGACCTATCTCCTGGGAATCATCATCTCCATATGTGGGAATGTCCTCATCAGCATCTCACTCAACATACAGGTAGGAAACACTGGAATCCAGCTGTACGACACATATTCGGCACACAGCGGGGACGTAATGCCTGTTAAGGCTCATTTTTCCACTCTCTAAGTACTGTTAGACTGATTTTCTCCTCACAGCAAACTCTCAGTGCAGCACAAGTGACTGTATTTCTTGGTAGCAAAGCCTGTTTGAGTTAAAATGAACAGAAGTGAGTGTTTCAGCTTTAGAATTTAATTTCAATTTGATATTGTGACCAGCAATACATTTTTCAATTAAGTGTGGGCCTGATTGCAGTATTAATAATGCACCCCTGATGTTTTATCAACACAATTTCAAGTGAAGTGTTTGCTCTTTTTTGAGCTGCATGATGTTAAATAATCTGTCATTTCATGAGTAAATGACAAGCGTACGTCCTCTAGCATTTACCAAAGTGAGAGGGTTTGGAGACTAGTCTAAAAACATTACTCATCTTAAATGATCAGTTGTTTTCTGCTGTGTGAATCTGACAATGCCCATATTATACCTCTGTTTAGCTGTGCAGGTGCACAAATGGGGTGTTTATGGCAGCAGCATGCAAGGTATGAAAGACAGACTGAGAGGCCATGACAGCTTCCATTAGATGTGAAACAGCACTGGAAAAAGCTAGTCACCACTGCTTATTAGTCAGTGCAAGTTTCCAGAGTTGGAACCGTTAATGATTATGAAGTATACTGTACATTTGCATGAGGATTATCCAGCTTCCCACTTCATCGATTTGCTTGATTGGTGTCATGCCTCTTCTGAGATGGAATGCTAATCAGCAGAGTTTATTAGAGTTGGGTGACAGCTGACTGTAAAGCTGTGTTACTTCTTAAATTGCTTTGTGTATTTGGCTGTGTTTTGGCTGTGAAGTAATTATCTGTGTGGTGTTAAAGTTTGTGCAGCTCTCCAAATAATCTTCCTTCGGTTCTTGTTCATTCTCTTCCTGACAGAAATATGCCCATGTCCGTCAGTCTCAGCGTGGCTCCAAGCCCTACTACACCTCAGTCATGTGGTGGTGCGGTGTGGTTCTCATGGGCGTCGGGGAACTGGGGAACTTTGCTGCGTATGGCTTTGCCCCGGCATCGCTCATAGCCCCACTGGGCTGTGTGTCTGTTATAGGTAAGTGTGACCTTTTTCCTCTCATTCATTATCCATGTGTGATAGCAGGAGCAAATGTTGCTTCCTTGGGGAGCAGCGTTGTATCAGTGTTGCAGAATGAAGTGGGCTTTACCCTGTCAAACATTGGCCTCTTCAGCTTTTACTGTATGTGCAGAGACACTGGCAGCTTTTATTTATAGTGTGGTATCTGAAAAATAAATCCAGAATTCTTTAAAGTTATTTTTTGGCCTTAATTATATGGGATAGTGGAGAAAGAGAGACAGGAAACATGGGTAGCAGAGTGGGGGAACGACATACAGTAAATGGAAATGGACTGGATTGGAAGCCATGACCACTGCATCGGGGACTGTAGCCACTGTTTATTGGTGACCTGCTCAACCATAATTACAGAATGATGGTTATAGCAAGGAATAGATAGTATTAGCTTCCACTCTACTCTTTTTAAATATTGCATCTCCTGGTTTATAGACGTAGACAACAGCAAAACTTGACACCTCATTCGAATAGCAAGACATGAAAATGAACTGCATCAGTAAAGTTCTGTATCCATGGCATCAGTCCTATTTCTGTCCTGTGTATCTATGCTACACATTTACCTGCACTGACAAGGCTGATAGGTCTTCACCTCATTCAGAGTTTCTCAGGATTACAGAAACATGCTTTAAAAAAAAAAACTCCTAACTGTTGCATTTTGCTTTTGCTGTGAGAATAAATTTAACAAACTAGAGAACAGGCCAAGAACTTCACTACAGGTCGGCGTGTAGGTGCATGTAGTGTTCTTTCAATTTTTAGCTTATTTGCAGCACTGGACCCACAAGATTAATCTGTACGCTTCCACTCTTCAGATTGTCTAGGTGACTCAGGAAGTCCAATTCCTCCTGACATTATAAATTTAACAGCTCGCTCCAGAAATAATCATTTTTTTACAGCCCACACTATGAACGAAAGATGTTATGAACTGAGCCAGATTCATTAGCCAGTCAAAACAAGGCCTGCCCGGTTGCTACAGCTGGCAGCTGCTTAGTGCAAACACTCTAAACACAGGTTAAATATTGAACAGGTTCACTTCTTTCCTCCTGCCACCCATCACTCAGTGCGCTGGAGGTGGTGGTGAGTCATGGATATTAATGACAGTTATTACCCCAGTGCTTCGAATGATTTTCCTATAGTCACGTCTTGTAAGTGGATGAATGGTTTGAATAAGGCACTAAACGAACCCACAAATCTTGTTAAGATGGCTGCACCTTTTGTTCATTGTAATTTTGGGTGGCACTGTATTTACCTCAGTGGGTAATTACTGCAAAAAGGCTTTTTACAACAATAACACAACTTCAGCACTGTGCTCTATTGAAAGCAGCAACATTTTAATGCTCTGTCATTGTTTATAAATCTGACATGGGCTTTTTTCTTTAAACTGCAGGTATCAACAATGACTGTGCTCATTACAATTTTACTATTACCACTATTATCCTTATGAAAAACAATGAGTGCCAGGTGCTAGTGATTCATTGAAGAGTGTATGAATATAATGTAGCTGAAGTGGGTTTTCAAAGAGAATCTTCAAGAATTACTGTGCAAGAGAAGGGGAGGTGAAAGGAAGTGAAAGGAGAGGAAGGTGTCTGCAGCCGTGACACAGTCTATCCTCATCAGAGCTAACAAGTGGAGGATGAGCAGGGTGCCGTCTCTCGTCGTGACTCCACCTCTCACCCTCCACTCACTCACGCTATGCAAATGAGCAAACACACACACACACAATTTGAGCATGACTGGTGTGTAAAACCACTCTGGTCTAGTGGATTTAGTCCACCGGAGATGCTCCTTTGGCTAACACACGCACGCACGCACGCACGCACGCACGCACGCACGCACGCACGCACGCACGCACGCACGCACACACACACACACACACACACACACACACACACTCCTCTTGCTGTGCTGTTGTGTCTGTTTTCCAAGAGCTGTGTGAAGGCTCAGAGGGAGGTACAGACAGTGGGATGCCTTCACTGAGTAAACAAGAGGGAGCTGAGTGGCTGGCTGGGTAGAAGAGGACACAGTGAGGAGGCTTGATGCTGAAAGGGGATGAGGGGTGAAGTGAGAGGAAGAAAATATAGCAGAAAGGAGAAGACAGGGTAAGTTTGCGAATAGAATAAGACAACAGGCCGAGATATGTGGAGGAGCTGAGGGGGAATGGGACAGGATGGGGAGAGCTGATGATGCTGCTGTCATCCGCCTGTCCCTGCATGTCACACTGGCATTCTGATGCTCCGTGGAGAGCAATTACTACTGTCCTCGTCGACAGAGACCAGCACTCTCTATTAGGAATGACAGCATCATCCCATAAGCTGCTGTATGGAGCAGAGCATGGGCTGTCTCTGTTAGATACCATGTCAACCAATGCAAAAGAGGAGGGAGGCTGGAAATTAACAGAAATCTGATTTGCAGCATCAGAATAATAGGAAAGAATTAAAGGTTCATATCATTTTCATACTCATTAAACCACTCAGTGATCCTGCAGATGGGATCATTGTCATCCTGGAAGAGGCCACTGGCATTAGGATGGAACCGTTTCATTATAGGATACAGGTGATCATTCACAACAGCTTTATTGATTTTTTTGTAATCTTTCCCTCTAAGGAGATATCTTGACCCATGCCATGGCAGCAAAATGCCCTCTGCAGAGTAACAGAGCCACCAGATCCCCTCACTGTAAAGGTCAAGCATTCAGGCCTGTACCATTGGTGGTCGCCACACATGCACTCATCTGTTTGTCAAGAATATGGTGAAAGGTCATTCATCTCATCTTTTTTTTCCACATTGCTGTGTTTTTGCACCACTGAACTCTGAGTTGCAGCTTCATCTTTGCATTGAGGGTGTTTATACACTGCAGCCCTACTATAATATCCCTCTCCAATGTCAACATACTGCTCCTGCTGACATTCTGATCACGTCTTGCACTGACATGTTCAGTCACCTGAGGAAGAGTTGATCTTCTGTTTTTTACCCTGGAAACCACAATTTCCAACCCTATTTACTCATGTCTTTACCATAGATCTAAAAGCAAATGTCACTTTAGTCACTGCTCTAACTGAGACTCCTGCCAGTTTTTGGGACTGAAGCTCCTGCCATCAATGACCCAACAATGACTCTTCTTTCAGAATCACCTATATCTTTTCCTCTTGCCATCTTGATACAAAGCAAGAAACAGCTGGGCTTGCTCAGCATTCTATTCTTTAACTGTGGCACCCTGTAGTAATGCAGCTATGTGGAAGAATCTACATTTGATGTTATTCTCCACTCATTTAACCAGGTTTTCCTTTAATTTGTCACCTGTGCATAGATCTACGTGCACAGTGCTTACATCAGAGCTGCTCTGGGAGATGACAGCGAGACTTTGGCTGCTTTCGTGTGTTTGTATCACATTTGTGTTGTGAATAAATGTTTGACACGGTGTGTTTCCCCACAGGGAGGTTTTCATTACTACACATCTGAGGGAACATGCATAGAGTCGGCACTGATCTGATCTGATGTACACACACACACTCACACAAACCTCCACAAACGCACAGGAGCAGTGACAGAACTGTGTACCCCAGAGGTTCCTGTTGCCACATTTCTCATTTTATCAAGCCGTGTGAATCTCACTTTGTATGGAGTTGCTATGGTTACTTGTTAGATCCAGCTGGTCCCAGAGGCGAAAGACGAGTCCTAAATGTGTGTGCGAACATGCTCACAGTATGAAATATTTAACAACTAGCTTTCATCAGAACATTAAGGAGAGTCTTTATAAACTTTCAAGTTGATAGTAGTGTCCTTGCAACATTACGCACACTATGCTTTGTCCTTTCAGAGGACATGTGTGAACCTGATCAGAATCTTTATAGTTAGATTCACTGAACATACACTATCAGTCAAAAGTTAGGACACACCTTCTCAGTCAATGCGTTTTATTTATTTGTATTATTTTCTACATTGTAGATTAATACTGAAGATTAACACTTTTTTGTTTACAACATAAATCCGTATGTATTCTTTTATATTTTTAATGTCTTCAGTATTAATCTACAATATATGAAATAATTACATAAAAACCATTGAAAGAGAAGGTGTGTCCAAACTGTTGACTGGTAGTGTATGGAGGAAATTTTGCATGAAATCCATCCATCCATTATCTATACACTGTTTAATCCTCATCAGCGTCATGGGGGGCTGGAGTCTATCCCAGCTGACTTAGGGTGAAGGTAGGGGACACCTGGACAGGTAACAGTCTATCACAGGAATACACATAGAGACAAACAATCACACTCACACCTACAGACAGTTTAGAATCACCAGTTAATCTCAGCATGTTTTGGGACTATGGGAAGAAGCTGGAGTATCAGAGAAAAGCCCACACCTGCACAGGGAGAACATGTAAACTCCATGCAGAAAGATCCCAGGGTCAGACCAGAATGGGAACCAGGGATCTTCTAGCTGCAAGGTGATAGTACTAACCACCAAGACACTGTGCAGCCCTTGAGTGAAATCGTCATCTTTAAATCTGTTTTTGTTTAGTCTGAAGCTTGGTAAGGTTCAGGTTTAGTGTTAATTAAAATTTAACACTGTTGAGAGCATTCACAAATAAAACTACAACTGTGTCTGTGTTTAATATCCATGAGAATAACCTGTCTGTCATACCACAGCACTACAGTGATCCCATGTGTGCCACGCTGAGTATCTCTGACATATTGAGCTGTTTATGCTCTGTAGATAATCTCCTTATGATGGCAGAGCCTGTGCACAAACTCAAATGGCCTGTCTGGATGTTTTTCAGCATTTTCCAGTAATTTCTCTGTTCAGTTTGCTCATCTCTGTCTGCATGCCATCACCTGCTCCCCCATCTGTGTGGCTGGCAGTTAGTAGCTGTCCAACGTCTTCCAGCAAACACAGCCACAGCTGGCAGCACTATGATATCAATGAAATATCTAACAACATAACTCCACCAAATGATGCAGAATGAGCTTTTTGGTGGTGTTGTTGAGTGTTGAAGACCTCCAACACAGCAGCCGCTGCGTGTTGTGTAAACTGCCCTCCTGGCTGTGACAGGCGGCTGTCACTTGCAAATCTATTTGCCTCGCTGTCCGCTGCCTGTTTGTCTTGTAGTTTGCATTGCTGTCTCAGGCAGTTAGTCTGCCTTGTGTGGCTATCCATCTGTGTGTCTGCCTGTTTATTGGCATGTCTGTGTCTCTGCATGCATATCTGCCTGCCTCGGTATTCGTCTCTGTGACAGCCAAATGCTGTGTGTTTATTCATCTCCCATCGGTTCGGTGCATATCCCGGGGAAACATTAAGAAGACTAATCTGAGGCTTAGCTCATGTGAAACTGATTGCTTTTCGGCGTCTCAGTCTTTGACAATGATATTGATGAATGACTTCATGCAAAATGTGCCATGGAATAGCATTTTGGCGTAATTTGATGCTGGTGTTATGAAGTGCTAATGAGTTCCATTTATCAAAGCGAGCTAACAGATTTTTTTTATCATGCTGATCAATAACAACATGTTAAGCATTGTGAATGTTTTATGTGGACATGCAGTGATTGCATATCATCAGTGTGTGCATACGTGCATGACTTATTGCTTGTGTATATCTAATTGCATATAATTTGTGTAAATATGCCACTTAACTGAGAAATTAGCTGATATTTCTACAGTGCATGCTGCATGGAAAACTGATTACTCCTTATCTAGCTGAATGTTAGTAGTCAGCTGTGCAACACTATTGATGTCATTTTTATCAAGTCAATATTCAGTCAAGTGTCTGACCTCGCTTGTGATTAAACTGGCATGTTGCATCAAAAAGTAAATCAATCCAGCATAAGAGGCCACAGAAAATTACTGAACACTAATTATGTGTTTGTTTTCAGGAGACAAGTGTTGACTGTGAAGTTATTCTGAGAGCGTTGTTTTTATTTTCTTATGTTGTGTCTTGACTGTGTTAAATGTGCTGTCCAATATACAGTGTGGCAATATGGAAGTGTTAGAGTTCAGATTTATTCAAGCAGGCAATGTGTTTTGAGTGGCGGTTAAACTAACTAAATGTATTTTCACCTCTCAGCCAGCGCTATCATATCTGTGGTTTTCCTCAAGGAGACGGTGCGTCCCTCTGACATTGTTGGTAAGCAAACACTCAGCTCAGATCACTTGAGGACATGGGTGTCCTCTGAGACTGCTGATTTGATTAGAGACAAACATCTCACAGTTCATAAATATCAAACTGACTTCACATATAACCCAGTGAAGATAGAGACATGTCCTATGACAGAGGAAACATGCTGTTTTCTAGTTTAAAATTTGATCTACGAGCTAAAAATTCTAATTGTGTTGTTTTTCTGGGATTGGAAAGAAAATATGCACTCTGCCCAGACCTATCCTATTGTAGTGTTTTATGAAAAACTATTGTTTGACATAACAATTTGTTTAGTCTGCCGCTAAATGGCATGATTGTGATGGCCGTCACAATGACGACTATTACAACTGCTGCATTGGAAATTCATATCAGCACCACACAGCTTTGTGTATTGTTAGTTTTCTCTAAAAATCTGCTACAGTTTTTTTTTTTTTTTAACCATTGTTGTTCCTCTCTTGTAATTGCTGGATTGCATAATCAGCCACAGACTGAAAACATTTAACAGTATGATTTTTTTTTTGTTGTTTATAAAGGGGGAAGTCACTGGGAGCACGCTCTGTTCAGCAGTACTCTGTGTGCTGAGGGTTAAACCTGCCAAAACCAAAGAATAAAATGGAAAAAATAATCACTAGAATGACAAAAACAAAGTACCACGGCTTGTAGTAATGTGTAGATAAAGTAAGCAAATTGTGAAGGTTGTTCTTTGAGTACAGTACAAAGCAACTGTAATCTTATTTTTTGTCAAGGTTAGTTCATTTTTGTGTTAGAATTTCTGAACACAGACTGTATAAATGCGGTACAAAGTATTTTGATCTGAAGGAGCCTGACAAGATAAGTAGATATGTTTTAGAAAATGGCTTTATTAGAGAAAGAAATGTTCATACTATTAAAACGGCAGTTTATCTTTTTAGGAGCAGATCTGACCCCAAGAATTAAATATTTCTGTACTATAGGAGTGGTTTCAGATAAAGGAATGAAGTATATGATAACATCACAGTCAAGAAGAAAAAGTATTATTTTCTAACTGTTTCAGTGTCAGAAGTGTCAGAAAATACCATTATT
Organism: Amphiprion ocellaris; assembly: GCF_022539595.1. Classification (NCBI taxonomy): domain Eukaryota; kingdom Metazoa; phylum Chordata; class Actinopteri; family Pomacentridae; genus Amphiprion; species Amphiprion ocellaris. Next base: position 33,818,788 of record NC_072774.1, read on the forward strand.
TTAGATAACTGTAGTGGATAGTCTATTAAAGGGAAAAAAAATTTACTTCTTCCAAAGATGATTTTGTTTTCTTTCTCAATTCTTAGTTGTTTTTTGAAAGGATTATGAAACGGAATAAGAAATCGAAAGAGAGAGACACAAAAACTTACCACTCGTTTTTAATTTTCTTCTTCATAACACCCAACATAAATGAGATTTCTTTATCCAATTTGCATTTTATTTAGTTCATTTCATTAAACTTACCCTTTTTTAGCTTCAAAATGTCCTCCATATTTTTGTTTTGGCGGACTTATAATTTTCTAATTACCACTGTAATTTAAAACACAATAATATTAATGTTTATAGTTATTATTTTATTTATCAAAAAAATTATTTCTATAGACTCGATGTTATCTAGAAATATTTTGGAAAATCGTCCGGTAAATACGTGATAATGTGACAGCCCTAGTTTGCAGATATTTTTTCTATTAAAAAACACAAATATGTTAAAACAAAGAAAAGACTCTTATGGGTTGTGTTTTTCAGAAGGAAAAACACAACCAGCCTTAACTGTGTATTCATTAACTTCTAAAAATACATTTTCAGTGCAGAAAAGAATTTAAATTTTGCAGCTGATATCACTTCTCTATGTACAGCTGTATGTTCGCGGTTGTCCATAAATTTAGAAAGTTAGAAACAGTTGCTGCAAGTTGCAATTATGTCCAGTAGTTTCCGCAGTCTTGTGAGTTAGCAATTAATTTAGTTCATCTGTCAAACCAACATGGAAAAAAAACATTTCACAGCAATCTCACCACTCTGCTTTTTTTCCTTTCATAGGTGGCACACTGGCAATAACAGGAACATACCTCCTGGTCACCTTTGCCCCCCACACCTCCACACACATCACAGCCCATCTGGTCCAGTACTACGCCGTCAGCTGGCACTTTCTGCTTTACCTTGTGCGTACGCTTCAACACTTTCCTGAGTCAAGTAATGCTAATTGTAAAAATAATGCCACAAATAGTTTCTTATTTATTAATTAACTCCATTCAAAGGGACATAAACTGAGAGAAAAAGCTTCTGGAATTCCAGACTGATGCTGTGACTTTGAGATCAGCTGCAGGAGTCCTTGTTGTTCGTGTTGTTGAAGGTAGCTTGATGTCTTCTGGCTTCTGTGTTTGGGTTTAATGTTCTTCTGCCGGATGAATTTGGTGCCAGTCAAATGCCTCTCTGATAGTACAGTATGATAGAAATTCTGTATATCTGTTTCTTTGGATCTACTGGTTACTGTATTATCATTTATTTGTAGCAGCTCAACATTGTCCTCAAACAGTGTAAACACACCAGTTCCTGCCCTGCTGGTAGTTAGCTTATCCCAACCTTCCACCTCCCTGTGGAGACAAGCAAGACAAGGACTACTCTTCAGGGTTAACTGAGGCATTGATTTTTTATTGTTCTTCTGTCAAAGAGTTGCAGTAAAGTTGATGCAGAATGTGACCTCAGAGAATCGTGTAATTTATCCGAGCAGTCACGGAAGAGCTTCTCTTCTTGTTCTTTTGTGTCACTTCTCTGTTGTCTTTCAGGAAAATTTTGAAGTGAGTCCGTTAAAGCTTATATTTCCTATGTTTTTCTACTCAGTAATATTTAAAAAAAAAAAAAAAACAACAACATTTTCTCCATCTCATGATCTTCTAGTGTATCAACACTAACCCATTTACGCTCCCAGTACTGTTTCGCCTCAAGCAGCAGTGGCATAAACATAGCTGTTGCCATGTTTATGCCACAGATTGCCATGTTCCAATCTGAAGAAAAGGACCTACTCGTCATGGGAATGTAAATGTTGGCTCAAAATGTTACACCAGTCTTGGTGTACTCCTCAGGTGTTTTTAAAGCAGCACTCCTGCAGCAGGAGGTCGAATCCTTCTGCTTCTCTGATGATGCCAGCTCTCCAATGCCCTGTGTTTTCCACCTTTTAGATTAAACCTCTCCCATAGAAATACAACACTTGGGGTAATTCAAGATCGAGGTGAAATATTTTTTACTATTATATTATTATTATTATTATTACTATTACTATTACTATTACTATTATTACTATTATATTAATACTTTTTACTATTTTTTACTTAAAAGCGTGAGACCAGTTATCCCTCATTGGTTCTAGGTGCTTCTAGGCTCTGCAGCCAATTCTATTTTCTATTTTTCTATTTTTACATTCTGTACTACATTTTACATCCATCGTTTTTTGTTATAAACTTTTATTAAGACTACAAATTCTGAATACTATTTACTGTTTGCTACTTATCTGCACATAATCCATCACACCAAGCAGAGATGAATCTAAAATTATAACAGCTATCATTGCTTCAGAGGTGCTAGCCAGCAGTGTAAACAGTGAATATGTGCCTCTGGTAGCAGAGCCATCATTACTGAGGGCACAGCATTTCACTCAACCATATTCCAGATCCCACTCTTGAATCTGGTCCTATTTCCCAAGCCAGTGCACACAAAAATACAAAAACAGCTACTGCAAGTAAAACAAAAAGGAGAAGTGTTAATGCAGATGTTAGGCGAGTATGGATGGATAGAAAGACAGGTGTTTTTAAACGGAGACCGTCCTGCTGCCTGTGGCTGCAGTGATTAATGGTGTGTATAGGTGTAGTTGCTTTTCCATTTCAGGTTGTGCATTTGTGGGTACTCATCAGCCTGCAGAGGAACAGCCTCCAACAAGTCTGAGATTAACTGTAGCTGGTGATTAATCAGAGGAAATGAAATGCTCATTGCTAAATTCTCATCATTCCCAGAGGTCACACTATTATCATTAGTTTCATCTGGAGGGACTGTCTGGTGTCAGTGTCATGTGCCACAAATGGTCTGAGTCCTTGTTAATCCATTTAAGAAAAAAAGAAAGAATAATTACATTTTAAAATATGCTCTTTATTTAACATATATTCTGCGACATCGGGATGATATTGAGAGGCATTTAAAGGTCAGCTTGCCCTTTTCCCTCAATTCTGCTATTGTACTCCTTTCTTACTCTCTGTCCATTAGAGCTGTGTGGCGTTATCAGAGGTCCTTGAACAGCTGAATGCTATTGGACTCAAGGACAGCCCCAGGCTCTTCTCATTAAAGACCAGCAATTCATTACATTTTTCTACCACAGCCATTTGTTTCAATTAAAGTGTGCTGCTCAGTAGCTGCATACGGCACTTTGCCACACAGATAAGACAGCGTCTGAAAGTACAATTTAAATGCAATTCAGATTTTTTTTTTTTTTTTTGTGCAAAGTGTGAGGAAATCTGCATTAATGATTTTGCTCTCCTGCTCTTTCTGGACAGTTTATAGAGGTCATCATCTTCTGCATCCTGCTCTATCTGTATAAGAGGAGGAATGTGAAGCACATCGTCATTGTGATTCTCCTGGTGGCCCTGCTCGGTAGGAACAATTGGAAGCCGTCTAATTGAGGGGGAAAGATTGTGGAGTAAGCCACTGTAGGTGGTCAGAGGTTGCTTTGTTGCCTGGCTACCAAAAAATGTACCTATGATCTGTAGTCATTGCTGTAAAGATCTGAGCAAAGATGAGTGAAAGAAAATAATGGTAACTCAAATTAACCACCTCCAAAAAACAACACGAACCAGTGCGAAAGTTCTTGAATGCCACAAGTTGTGCAGCTAAATACTAAAGTGATCTGTTGCTTCTGTGCTGCTGCAGCCTCTCTGACAGTCATCTCAGTCAAAGCTGTGTCAGGGATGATCACCGAGTCGATGAAAGGCCAGCTGCAGCTCATCTACCCCATCTTCTATGTCATGCTTGTCGTCATGGTCGCCTCCTGTGCCTTCCAGATCAAGTTAGTCAAGGTTTTCTCTCTACTTCTGTGCACTTCTTTTTTTTTTTTTCTCAATCAGCTTCTCATTTTGTTGCTCAAATCCCTCGCGTTCGCCACAGGCTGCATGCAATTGTGGTTCTGCAGCTCCTGAACAAACTGAAGAAAATTACATATTGGACACGGTGACACTGTACCTGCAGCACACCTCAATATTATGATGGATAAATAGGCTGCTGCTTTGTGTCTCTGCAACCAAGGCCATTGTATTCACTGCACCTCTCAAATCTTGTTTTCTTCTCTTTTCACAGGTTTCTTAATCAGGCAATGAAAATGTTTGATGCCACAGAGGTGGTTCCTATCAACTTTGTTTTTTTCACTGCAAGTGCAATTGTTGCAGGTATGCCTAACATAAAGCTGTCAGTCTTTATGGGTTTAACCTTCCTGTACAAAAGATGACTCAAGTGATATTCTGTATTTTTCTTAGTCAATAAATTTATGAAAAGACCAAAACAATGACCTGATCCATCCATCCATTATCTATACATCGTTTAATCCTCATCAGGGTCATGGGGGGGCTAGAGTCTATCCCAGCTGACTGAGGGTGAAGACAGGGGACACCTGGACAGGTCACCAGTCTATCACAGGACTACATATAGAGACAAACAATCACACTCACATTCACACTTATGGACAATTCAGAATCACCAATTAACCTCAGCATGTTTTTGGACTGTGGAAGGAAGCTGGAGAACCTGGAGAAAACCCACACGTACAGGGAGAATGCAAACTTCATGCAGATCTTCTAGCTGCAAGGCGACATTGCTAACCACTGAGCCACTGTGCAGCCCTGATCTGATCCAAAAATGCTTATTTTTTGCTCAGAAATGATCCCTCTGTGCCTTAGCCACTGTGATACAAACATTCTTAAAACACGTCATGTAGCCACACTGTTGTACTATGCGACATGTTCTTTTATTGCCTTTAACACTGCCTGTTCATTTTGAGTTAATCCCACATACATTGTCCTAGTACCACAAATACTCACCAGCAAGCCCAGTATGTATTAATCTGTGGCCAAAAGTTTCCAACAAATGCATAATTTATTCATGCTGAATTGCTGAAACTATAGTGCCAGTTGTTTTTGGAAATTACTGAGCTTTTTTTCAACAAGTTTGCAGCTATGCTACAGTTCTTAATGCTAATGTTAGCATTTAAATGTTGACCATCTTTGTGTAGCATGCTTAAGCACTAACTACAGCCGAGGCTGATCGGAATAGGATTACTTTTACAGGTATTTCATTATAAACCACGCTTCTATGTCTAGCATAGTATAGCATCTGCTATTGTTTAAATATTAACAATTTCAATTAGGTTTTCTCAAAAGAACTGTGCAATTTGGTAATCATCACAGGAAGTATATGGTCTTCAACAAGGTAGCCTACAATTAATGTATGCATTTAAATGAATTGTTATCTTCAAGTCAGGTCAAATGAGCGTGCAAAAAAAGATTTCTTATCCAAATGCATGCCTGTTTTCTCGGTCATTTGTCACTTATTACTGACTTTCCTTTAAACTTCTATGAAATTATTGGGAAAGTCACATTCTCATCTTCAGTGGTAGCTAATGGGCTGAATGCCACAAACTGGATAGGCAAGTCAGAAAGTACTGTTACATTATTTTTTTTAAAAAAAAGAACATCTGAAGCCTGATTTGTATGCCGATCATATTTCATCCCAAAGCTAACTTTTCAGTTTAAACAAAGTGTTTTTCTGATGAAGTTTTGCTGCAAAACTTGCAATGACTGAAATCAAGTGATGATGCAACACAGTTTAACATACACACAATAGATGATGAAGGTGGTGATTCACTCCTCTTAACCACTTTAGGAGTCCTCATTCAACAAAAGCTTCAAAGTATTTCTAGCGTGTGTGCTGCCAGGTCAAGTTTTTGTTATCTTGTCAGCCAAGCAAAAGCATTTTGTTCTCCAAGGGAAAACACACTCTAGAACACTTTATCACAATTTAAAACTACTTTTGTCAATGGACTCCACTGTGCTAAATCCATTTTCTTGTTTGCTCTTCTTCTACTGGATAAGTTGCCTAACCGGTGCTGACATGACATCATTTTAAGTTATTTCCAGTGTCGTTCCAGCAGAGTGTAATAGCACCAAAGCCCCGAGTATCCCAGCAGTCCAAAACATCATCTTTTGGCGTCAGGTCTCTCAGAACAACCTTTTTCCACTATTTTGCACAGACATACGTGGAGGTATCAGTCATAGAGGAGTCAGAGCTACGAGATGTGTGGTGCTGTAATTTACTCTCACCTTTTCAGAAAATTTCTAGCTCTGATATTGCTCTTGGTATTACTATTGCTCTTTCCGCCTACACAAATAACCACCAATTGACTGCAGTGAACAACAAATTGCTGATGTATTACATCTAGCGGTGTGAGAACATCCGGGGGTGGACTTCTCCTTTAAGATTAGTTTAGTTCCACATTGAAGAAAATTACTGTTTTGGTCCTAACCCAGAGATGGTCGCAGCAATAGACATTGAAGTAAGCACAGGAGCAGTGAAAATATGGTCTGTTCCGTGCCAACCTTGGCTTATATAAAGGTCTAATAAGAGGAAAATGTGTTGTATTGGATACTTTCAGCATCAGCGATCCTGAACAGTGTTTGTCCTGCTGCTCATCTATAAAAACTGCCCCTTTCAATTCATAATAAAATTCTCTACTTCTATTATCCCAGTGTAATATGTGCTCAGGATTTTCAGGGCTGTGTTTCACAAACTAAGCACTTGAGATAATCTCCATGTTCTGTTACTCCCTCACAAGTGAAATGAATTTTAATGTGCTTTTTCATTTTTCAGGGATAGTGTTTTACCAGGAATTTGAAGGCTTGGCTTTACTAAACATTTTTATGTTCTTATTTGGGTAAGTATTCAGAACCTCTCCAGTCAATGCAGACGATCAAAATGTGACATTTACTGTAAGCTGGTGTCAATCATCTCTGAAACTCTTTTCCAGTTGTTTACTATCCTTTCTTGGAGTTTTCCTGATAGCCCGAAACAGGCCAAAGATAAAGCAACAAGATCGCAATTTTATCGCAATGGATAGGATCCCTGGTATGTTGTTTAGCAGCTTTTAATCAGCTCTCTCCACAATACAATACATGGCCTAATGAACTGTTTGTATTGACTATGGGCCATTGATTAGCATGTAGTGACAATGACTCCAGCAGCAGTGACCCTAAATTCATCTGCCTGCTAATGTCTGCAGCGCTGGCAGCAGGGTCCATCTAATGAGCTGTGCTGTCCGTGTTCACAGGGAGAAGGCACACAGACAAAGTGCAGCCTGAGGCAAAGACTCCAACATACGGATCACTGGCAGCCAAACTCATGTGCAACAGAGCTGGCCAAACAGACGAGTCATAGGACCTGCTCCATCTGTTGGGACTGTCATTTTTGTGAATTTGTGCGCGTGTGACTGCCTCTTCCTGGGTTCTTCAATAAAATCTGTATTTATAGAAAGAAATGAAAGGCATCGATTTAAACCAGTGCCAGCTGAGCACCAGTATTGGTGGCCATATACATGTTAAGATTTTGTGTCCAAAGTGTCGAGTGTCTCCATTGAACAGCTCTATTTATTCATGGAAATAAATCTGGTTGTGTGTTAGTACTAAATTCAACACAATTATCAGTAATACCTCATGACTAAGATGAGATGAAACACCTCAGGATGAAAGTTAAATATCCGATGCCTCATTAGCAGCAACTTCTATTTGTGAAGAGTAGTGGCAGTAAGACCCAAAAAAAAGGTACAGGAGGCCACTGTGATAAATGCTTTTCAAAATATCAGAAAAATTAAGTTTATCAGCTGAATAAATTGATCTGTGTGTTTTCAATTGTCAATAAACAAGGACAAAGCACATCTCAACAGTCCGAGGATTTCATGCCATCCAAAACAAGTGTACTACTGCCCTCTAATGGTGGGGGCGGGTCTCACAGACAACCAGGCAGCTTTGTACATGTCGAGTTGACATGATGCGACATAAATTTACTTTATTCACAGTGACACAGGTGCTGTAGTAGTCATTTTCTGATCTTTTGCCACAATAGTTAAAGTGGTTCATGTTGGCAATTTAGTGTTTAGTTTCTGAAATACACTAGAGCCATCACTCTGAAACCTGTTTCCTCTAAGTCGTAATATAACTGGTCTTTAAACGCACTAATGCACATCCTGATTGCCCATCTTCACCTCAAATAAACCTCAGACTACATACTCAACTGCTACCAAACTTTAATGTTACCAAGCAACAAAACTCTTATCTGCCTCCTACACATTATGGGATGTGTGGGAAACCGCTGTTCGTGCCTGTGTAGCTATAATAAGAAAGAAAGTTGAAGTATCAGCTGCTCAATGCATTTACTTTATAAGAGCCAGGCCTTAATGTGTACCTCTGGTGAAACTGTAAAGTGTGCTAAAACACTTCCGCGGTTTTTCACAAGTTAACGGTGCCAGTCATTTTCCACCGACGTAGTCTGTCAAGCACAGGATAGGTATTTTATTAACTTATGTTCAACCAAAACCTCTTCAGTGCTGTGGTATTTTTAGACAGACATGTCAGAAATTCAAACCAATTAATTTGCCTTGTCAAACAACCAAATGTCATGATGAACATAAATACTCTCAGCATCGTGATGTGAAATGAATATAGAGTGACGTAAAATGAATTTCTTTTGTTAATACAATTGATAAAAGGCCTAAATAATCTAACTAAAAAAACAAGGCTTTCATTCATTTCCAATAATCAGCTGATCCCTTGGTGGAGCATCCCTCTTACAAAGACACTGATATGAAAACAAAAACAAGCAACTCTCACCTGAAACAATGAGGACGTCTCTTCCTAAAGTACAAAATACACAACTGAACGATGTCACCAGGTAGCGGGGAGTCATGCCCCATGCATATCTTTGGCCAAGGCACAGGGTCTCTGTCAGATTACTTGAAGATCTAATTGCAAAAGTCTTGGCATCAACTTACTTCATTAAACCTAGAATTGACAGCTTTTTGGGATAAAGTTCTGCACGTGTTAGGATGTTTCAATCAAACCTCTATGTTGATCTTAGCAAAGCGATAATGCAGGGAGTTGGGGTTGCGCAGCAGCAGCTTTCCTCTGTGTTCTAGCGGCTGGTTGAGGAGGGTACTTAAGAGACCGGCAACACTAACAAACCCAAGAGCCTCCCCACAGCCTGACGACAGGGAGAAATCACCCTGAGTGGCCCAGCCGAGAGTCACCCGGGAGCAGTGAGAGGTGACACTGGGCAGAGGATCCGGCCACAACCCTAGGATGAGGTCTGAGGAAGCCTGGGAGGATGACTGAGGGTCTTCAGATGTGGTGGGATCAGGGTCAGAAGCAGAGGGGAAGTCTGAGCCTTTACACTCAGGCTTTGTAGAGGATACAGACGATGTGGCAGCTTTTTTGGGGTCCTTCTTCCGGCATTTAATTCTGCTTTTAAAATGGTCTCTGTGCAGGGGCTCCTGGGGGCCACCGTTTCCTTGCTTTTTGCCCAGCAGCTTCAGGTCCTCTGCAGTTGGCACACACAGCATGGCATGGAACGCCGGTTTGCCTTTTGAAAACAGTGATAGACGCACCCACACCAGACTCATCCCATGGGCTGCAAGAAACGACATCGCGGCTGAGCGGCTGAGAGGCGGCACCTCCCCGACACGAACCGGCCTCTGACCTTTGGATGTCGTGGGTCTGCACCAACCAGAAAGCAGCCTCAGAGACTTTCTGTCCCTAGGAAGCAAAAAATAACCATTTAGACCAAATGATTAATACTGTAAGGAAAACTCACACTGTCATTGGGCCCATTAAGCACCCTGAGACACATAAAATTTTGTTGAACATTTTCTGATTCCAAATGCTGAAAACAAAAGGCAGCCAATCGACGGTGAAAATCAATCCAATTTTTTTCTCATAAAGTCTGTCATTACTCAAAGCTTATGTGATGGTTTTATGAGGATAGATGCAACTCTTCCCCTCCACTAATATCTGTGATGTATTGCTGCAATTTAAAGCTGGATGCACTTTGGGGATTCTCATCAGAGACATTATGATGAGAGGGAGCAGACTGGAGACACGGCATGTATCAAGTCTCTCAAAAGCTGAGCTGGTCTCTCTTAATAAAAAGAGGAAAGAAGTAAGTGATGAATTGGAGCCTGAGGCTCCAAAAACAGTGCTTTCATACATTGCTGCTCAAGGGACCTTTAAAAGTCAGCTTCTTTAATATTGTTGGAAGTGTGATTTAGATGTGTAGGATGAAGGGACCCTGGAGTAAACCTGCAGTGGGTGGGTGCTTTGAGTCAATGCTGATAAAAGTTTATTTTCTCAATAAGACAAGGGAGAATAAAAAAGGGATGAATCGCAAACAAGAATATAAACGAGGTGAAGCCAAACACTTACCTCAGTATAGTGAAACGGCTCGGAGGCCTTGTCACAGTGATGTCTTGTGATGTCATCTTCTCCTCCATCACGCTGTCAGTCTGTGTTGTGGTTTGGATCTGGCTGTCTTCTTTCCTCTCCTCTCCTCCATCTCTCATAATGAGCTCCCACTCCTCTGCCAGCTGTTGCCATGGGCAACAGAAAGGAGCCAGACAGCCGTGTTTAATGTAATTGGTCCTTTTGGCGGGCGGATGCCTGCGAAAGAGGTTGAAAGGTCAAACTCTTGTCAGACTGTTGGGGCAACCCTGGCGATTTGTTAAGACATCGTGACTACTGTGGATGGGAGAGGATGAGCAGCCTTATTACCATCTCATCTGCATTGTGGGAAAGACATGCATTATTCAAATTAACTGAGGTCAGAGCTTGGAGTGCTTCCCCCTATCAAAACCTCTAATCTACTGACAATCACACCACTTGCTATGCCTGTTGATTAGGGAATATTATCTTCTCCTTGAAGATGATTGTACAATCACACACTAACAAAACACGATGAAGCATTTTTCATTCTAATATAGTCTCATTATCACCCTAATTATTTAACTGAAAAAATCTTGCCCGCACTTAAACGGGGAATGTTAAGTTTGTCAACAGATAATTAAAATATAGAAAAACACCACCATCAGTAAAACAGACTTTTACGTTCTGGGCAACTTCCTAACACTCTGTTTTCTATCTGCAGCTTGACATACCAGTTATATGGCAGAATAATATTACATGATACACAAAAGCTTTGGCAGCCAAGATATCCCAGCTGAAAACAGTTCTCAGTGTGTCTCTGATAATCCTAATCACACACATCATTACTGTTTTGCTTCAGCTGACCTTTTGAACTTGTCCAGGAGCTCAGCCTCCTGCTCCTCCTGCAAACGAACACCTGCAGGGCAGTCTGGATAATCGTGGGGAAAGTGGGGCGCCGCTTTATTTTGAGAGTGCTTCAGGCTCATGTTCAGCCCACCTATGCGAACTCCTCTGTACACCTGGAGGACGGAGAAGCAAGGCAGGAAACGGTTGGATTTTTTGGACTTGGCAAATAAAACGAACCTGAGGGCTTCTAGCCTGCTTTTAAATTTCAAGGTACATTTAACAGTTTCACAGTGTTTGTCCAAACAAAATGAAACTGCTCGAAAACAAGAATGAGACAACCTCATAATTGAAAACATCTTTTACCGTTTTTCAGAGTTTCCCATACAAACATCCACTGTGTACATGCATGCTCATCTTATTTAAAACAAAAAGTGAAAGTCCAGCCAAATGACATTTATACCTCTACAAGCTATTAGGTGGTGTTTTCTGGGCAACTGATCAATCAAATTCCAAACCTTTTTAATAACCTACTTTAATTCTTCTAATGTGTAAATTTATGTTTTCTGGGGTCACAAAGAGCTTAAGAAGAAAAAACAAGTATTATTATAAGTATTATTAGAGTTAGTAGACTGCAAATCACCCTGATGGAAATGATGAAAGAGATGGAGAGAGGATGAAAAAATGTTTCTATAGCAGCATTACACCAGGGATTTCTGAAGATTTGCTATATTACACACTATTTAACAAACTTAATGAATTGTCAAAGTACACCGAGTATTTTACGAGCACAAAAGACCAGTTTTTGGCGGTATGTCAGGAAAAATCCCTGCACTCTTTCTACCATGGTTACTAAATTATTGACATAAATATCTAAACTGCTTATACAGACTGATTATAAGGTTGCTTTCTGAACAGTTCACAACCAGCAGATGGCTTTCTCCACAGTTTGCTTCATCAGAGATAACACTAAAACCTCTGACAGGTGAAGTGAATAATGATGATTATCTCGTTTCAATGTCACCCGTCAAAGTTTAAAATATATCAAGTAGCAGCTGTTGCTAATGTCTGAGTTTCTTTTTTTTTTTAGACCAAACCAGTGTCAAGTGGAACCCAAGATTCAACATCTGAAGCTACCTGCAACTGTTTGGTTTGCACCACACTTCCATCCACAGTTTTTACCTTATTCCCAATCCAAACACATCACGATAACCAGACCAAAGTGACCAAACCAAACTATGGGAAAGCACCCTAGCCTTCAGTACTACTGTGAGAAAAACTATTATTTTCCAAAACTTTTGGTAAAAAGTTAACTAAATCCAATAAACGTGCTGCCCATGGTACCTACCAGTGGCACCCAGAAGGCCATGCCCCAGCCTTTAGGGAGCAGCAGATCGAATCCAGCCCCCCAGGAGTTCATCTCATGTCCCACCTGCTTGCCAGGCTGATGAACCAGCAGAATTGGGACTCTGCCCTGCAGGGGAGTCGGGCTCAGCCTGGAACCCGGCACCAGCACCTCACTCCTCATACGGTTCAACTCCTACAGGCAGTGCGCAAAAAAAGCTGTATGTCAGAGCAATATCCAAGCTTTTATCTATATACTTTTAGAAATGGAGAGACTAATTATGATGAAAATCAAACACCACAAACTGCTATTACTGTATGAAATTCCTGGTGGAAGGTAAGAGGATGTGATAAGCTACCTGCTCAGATATCTTATTATCAGTGACGTTGTCGCGGACAGACTGTTCCCACAAAAAACTCTGACAGCAGTGTGCTGGTACTCCTCCCAACATCAGCTCCTCCCTCTTCTCCTCCTCCACCTCTGAAAGACACAGATACATAGCATGCTCCTGTATAACCATCATTACTAGTGTCAGGAGAGAAATACAGCTTTAAATTTATTACCAAAAATTTGAGTAAGTAGTGAATCTATCGCTGAATAAGGAAGCAAATTAATTCAACAGTCCCTCATTTATGTCGCCGATATGTTCATTCATGCAGGTGTGAGGACACCTATTCACTAGTTTGGTAAATGAGGAACAACGTTTCTTGTATTTGAAAATGTAAGTTTTAGGGGGAAAAAAATCTTTTTTTTATTATTTAGAGCTTCTGTGGTGTCCATGAAAATTTAATTCAAATTCATTAAGGTAAGAGCAGAATGATTTGCCTATAAATAAAATAAAATTACAAAATTGCTACGAACACATTCTTGTTATGGGCCAATTATTCGAGAAATCTGGTTTATAATAATAAAATCTGGTTCAAGTTCTACTGAGCAAAATCAGCCAGATAGCTTGTGGAAGTCCATCCACATGGAAATAAATATGTCTAACGTAAAAATAATGGTTGCTGTTGGTTTAAGCTGTAAAGTTATAGAGCTGTAACAATTGCCTGTCAACTGTTAAATCTATCACTAACTACTCTGATCTGAGTAACTTTTTGAGAGAAACGAATCAGCTTTGGCCGTGTTTCAGAACCGTTTTCCAACTTCCAGTGATAACAGAATGTTCCTGGTTATTCTGAAACCAGGTCTCCTTGTCATGACCATTATGGCTTATAATGCTTACTTTTTCCTGGGTGCAGCACAAACACATGAATTTAAGATGATGGAGATTGCCAAAGAGTGTTTCTCATCGCTAAACTAAAATATCTTGTTTATTAATGGCTTACTTTCTATTTGTAATTGTCTGTTCCTCTACCCTAAACCCCTAAGATCTATGTGAGAAAAATATTAGCAAAATAAACAGGGGCCTACCTGAGCCATGACAACAGCATAGTTATAATAGATCGTTGCATTTTAGGCTCAGCTTGATTTTCTTTGACCTCTTATGTATGTAAAGCAAAATGCTGAAAATGACGTTTCCATCTGAAATGATCATTATGGTAGTAAAACTCTGCAAAATAAGGTTCCTAGTTAAAAGTAAACCTTTCAAGTATGTCCTCATAATCAGCTGTTGTCAGTCACTGAGGGTGTGTTTGGAGTACAGGGTCCTGCCAGGATTCGAACCTGGAACATCTGCATGGCCAGGCAGAGGCCCCCCCGGAGCCCAGAACCAGATGTGTACTCACTGAAACAACCTCAGGACCACAGACAGACTGATTCACTACTGAGCTACAGATATGTCTTATTTAGTAATCAGCTTTCTGTTGGAATGAGGAGCTTTGCTGGCTGTCTGTAGTAGATATTAAAAAGTCTGAACAGCTCTGATGTAAGTCATTTGTGATGTAAACACAATTAAACCATGAAGAACAGATTTTTTTCACTTCTGTTGTGAAATTGCAACCTATACAAAAAAGGGAAAACAACCAAATAATTCAGGGGAAGAGAAAAATACATTTAAAAAATCTGAGTTGCATAAGTGTGCATGCCACTACGCTAACACTATGTTTAAGCACCTTTTGAATTTATCATTATATTGTCATTTTGTGTAAATTGGCAATACTGTCCCACTCTCCCTTGGACAAATGTTTAACCTTTTGATGCGTAGACCACATCAGGAGATACCCATTTTCCATTGGATTTGGGTCACTTTTGACCCATATTATGCATCAAAGGGTTAAGATGTGTCAAACTGTGAGGGTTTCTACTCTGCTCTGCCCTCATCAGGTCACCCAAGAGATTTTCATTTCAAAGCACTGGTCCATTTCAGAATGATCTTTTTGTGAAGAAGCCATTCCATTTTTGATTTAAAGTCATGCTTTTAATCGTTGTCATGGTGGAACAGGAAATTCTTTGGGATCTTTGTTGTAAACACCTGAAGGTTTGCTTCAAAATTGAGAGGTATTTCAAGGTATTTATGAATCCCCGCACCTTAACTAAGGCTGAAAATAGAACAGCCCTAAAGCATGATGCTGCCACCACCATGCTTCATCGTGGAATGAGTCTCTTTAGGTTATGTGCTGCATTGTTTTTGCAGCAAACATACCTTTTGAAATTATGGCCAAAAAGTCTACCTTTGGTCTCTTCCAGCCATAACACATTTCTTCACATAGTATTGGGAGGTTTGTGTGTCTTTCTTGAAAGAATGTGTTAATCGTACAATCCTATCCCACAGTTCACACATATGAAGATACAGGAGACTGCGGCTGCATGTCGGGCGCAACCAGAAGCTTCTAGAAAGTCCGTCTCATTAGTTTTTGCTGTTTTGGATACGAGTTGATGCTAAACTCTGTGAGGTAATACGAGGGACATTTTTCTTGGCTTGATGCATTCATTATACTATAATTTCTGCAAATCTTTCTTGCTTAAAATCATGTTTCCTAAATCGAAAATACTTCCAAACACCAGACACTGATCCAATTCCAGGGGCTAGCTCTTCAGCTTGTGCTCTAGAGATTTGATTTTTATTTTTTCCATCTTCAATATTACTCTCCTACTCTGGACTGCTGCCACTGCAGGGGTGAGTGCTCAGTGGCATGACGCCTCTCCAAAAGTGAAGCCAGAACATCTTGATCACTCCCTGGTGGCTGGCTGTTAGTTTAGAAAGCACTTGAATTGATTTCTATGAGCAGAGCATGAATGTTAAATGTCAACATTACAGTCGATTGCACAGTTAACTGTGACTGAAAAGATAAAATTGTGATTAGGATGAAAATGCATTTAATTGTGCAGCCCTTTTCTGAACACAGTCACATCTTAAATCATAAATAGGTCTGCACACTTAACCATTCCGATTTTTGTGTATTTCTTTTTTTCCTGAATGTTTTCTGATTTGTTTCCACCTTCTTTGTAGAAGTTGAAATTTTACAGCAAAAATTCTGGAAAGATGAACCTTGGTTTCATTATTTTTAACTCAAACATTTTCATTTTAACAAGACTGTTTTAGCTTTATGTACCCACTGTATATACTGTATTGTTTACATGTACAGCACAAGTACTTCATTCTAAATTCCCCATCCTTCATTGTCTTTCCAAAAGCCCGGAGTTTACCTTGTGCCTGCTTTACAGAGGGCAAAGCCTTAACCTTCTTTGTTGGTAAAGTCAGCCTGGGGTCATCTACAGTCAGACCCAGTACTGTGCCTGAAGGCAGCTCTCCGGTGGAATAGATGCCTGGATGGATTACACAGTGGTGGTTAGACAGAAAAGCATACACACACACAACCTGCTGGCAAAATAAGAAACGAGAGGAGAAAAAAAACCTTTTAGTATGTGAAAAACATCCGACTGTTGTTGATGCAGACTCATGTTGCTCTCATCTTTGCAGTGCTGAGGCCACCAGAGGGTGGAGGTCTGGGATTTATCCACTTCCTTAAAAACAAACAACCAATGAGTTCAGATGTTTGGTGTGAATTTCAGAGGCTGCTCAAGTTGATAGTACCATAATCCTTACATCACAGGCTGTAGCTGCTTCCAAAGTTTCTGCCAACACAGAATGGGACTGTGGTCCAATCAGGCGATAGCGTACCATCTCCATTGTGAGATCACTGCAAGAGATGCACAAAAAAATGTGAATAAAATAATACTCAAAGAATTTACTGTTTCTGAATCAAACTTGATAACTACACTAACTTTATAACTATTCCAGTTGAGCTGGACTTCCAGGTGACCGGTGTGGTCGGTAATCTGGTCCCATCTCCCAGGATCTTCTTTGCAGGAGGTCCACCAGCATCCTTAGAGCTTCGCTTTCTCTTGGTTCCAGGTATTGGCTTTGCCTCAGGTGGGTTTTCAGGCCTTGACTCTGGCTCTAGGATGGGATTAGCCTCTGCGGGTGTAACCACTGGTACGACTGGGGGCAGTACAGCTTCACAACACTGGCACACAGCTTGTAATTCAGGGAGAAGGTCCTGGAAAGAGGATACAGCCTCTGGAATTACCAGTCTTGTTGAGGCTGTTTCTATATGGACTCATATCTACTAATATTCAAAACTTCCACCATAACATTAATGAATATTAACTAACGTACAACTAATTAGAGATCTAATCCCCATTATACCGGCTTAAGTGTGGGATGAGCCCAGATCCACAGCTGCCTATGAGTTGAGTCTTGTGTTCGGGGTCTCCACAGGAAGGTGACAGGGCCGAGGGGCTGTGAAGGGAACTGTCCTGCCCTGTAAACTGTAACACTGCCCTGTCTGCACCCTGACAGACACAGTGCTGCAGCAAATGTAGGACCTGGAAGCAAAAACCAAAGCATTTTCCACCAAGACTAAACCTAATCTCAGAAAAACTACATACACAGACAAAGCCCGCAATTGGAAAGCAGGTAAAGTTACAGGTTAAAATAAAACTTCTTTGTTCTTACCGGCCTGCTTGCTAGTCATCTGTGACAGAGCAGCCAGCAGCTTGTCTTCCTCTCCCTGTAGTTCTATGCAGCAGTAATAAGAAAGATCCTGCGAACACAGAAACAAGGAAGTTGAGCAAATTTTCCTGGCCGTGGTATTCCTTTACGTACTGTAAATAAAGCACAAAACACTCTACTTATGTGTGGCTACCTGCAGGAGGCAGTGGCTGCTCATGGCTCTGTAGCAGGGCCTGTAGCATTTGTATGTGGGTCTATCCCCAAGGCAGTAACCCCACTTTTTAACCATGTGGAAACGCTTTGCATGCCAAATGTGCGTCTCCAACCAAATGTTCTTCCGCTGACGGCGGTTGAACTCCAGCAGCAGGTTTCCGTGCCGACGGCGGGCCTTGCGGCTCTTGTTCTTCGCCTGTTCCTTCTTCTTCTTTGAGCCGGCCTGAAGACTCTTCTCCCGCTGGTGGAGGAACGAAAAACAAATGTCACTTTGTCAGAGTAACCCAAAGACGTAAGGTTTGTGGATGAATAAGAGGAGGCATTACGGGTAATCCATGTCCTGAACTTTACCATTCTGTTAGCTACGTCTCTCAGTCTGCGAGGGAGCCGCTTGGTGTTGTGGCTCATGGCTCGTCTCCTCATGTGTTTGGGCAGAGCTCCAAACACATGGCTGCTGCCTGTTGTCTTGGTGACGGCTTTCAGCATAGCTTTCACCTCTGCAGACCTGGCCCTGGCAAAAAGTCCAGCTGGATAGGGAAGAGAAAGATGAAGGGATTAAAATGATTATTAACCTGACGGAAAGTCTGCATTTGCAATGCAAGAGCAACTTAATGATTAATTTGTTCCATTTTATCACTTTTAAGTTGAGCATAGTCGAGCAAAATCAGGAAAAAAACACTTTCACATGCAAAAAGTGGATCTAAAAATTTAAGCAGTAAACTGATCATTTTCTGCGACCTGTAGTTCAAAAAAATGAATTGAATCTCAATAGCAATCAAGCTCTCACACTGGACAAATACCCGGGGAAGTGAAGTCATTGTGCCTTCCAAAAAGACATCTAATTATATGCACTATTTGGCAGTACAGTGTGTCTTTGTGGGAGTAGGATTATGTCTTCACCAGTGATGTACTTGGGCATGTCCTTGGCGTATCCTCCACCATCTTTATGATGTCCTCGGACCCATCCACTTCGATGAGGAGGCTTCTTCTGCCTTTCTGCAGAGGTTTGCCCATCAGACGGACCACCTTTAGGAAAATCACAGTTTGGTCATTTTAGTACCAAGAATAAACGAGAATCGGTCTATCGCTGCATTTCCTCCACAAATTTGTGTTTGGTTAAATTTTTTCCAAACACTTCACACACAGAAAGCCTATGTTTGGGTACTCCAGTTTGTTAGTTCTAGTCCAAGTAGCATATTTTTTCTCCAGCCTTCTGTTGCATAAAACATTGTTATCCCTTTCAGATGAACTCTTGTTAGTCCTTCTTGCATGGGACAGTCTTGATATAAAGATGCACAGTATTCTTTAAGTTCATAGGGACTCCTACACTGCATATATTTAGTCTTTCAAATATCAGAGTCAGGCAGGATGCAGACTTAAAGCTGCTGACTTTGCAGCAGTGACAGGAGATGAGGTCATGGGATGAAAGCGGAGCAGTGAGGTGGGCACAAAGCATCACAGGAACAGAGTAACAGATACACACAAGTCACATATTAATGTAAACACCAAATAAAGCTTCTTAGTAAGAGGTTTGGTCACAGTGTGCCATCAGAGCAGATTAAACATGCCTTGGTCTTGATTCTCCAGATTTACTGGCAGGAGGAACATCGCCACATTTAGTGGTTTGATGATGTAGGTGAAGATTGCTGACTACCATATCATCTCAAAATCTCCTACAGATGTTCAGCTGGGTTGAGATATGGTGATGTTAAGTCCATAACATGAGCTTCACATCATTTTCATACTCTAACTATTCACTGAAGCCTCTTTGGATGGAGACTTGTCATCCTGGAAGAGACCACTCCCAGGCTACAGTGTTTCATCAATGCATAAAGATGATCAGTCAGAAAACAAAATTGTATGGATTTTCTGTGACCCTTCATTTTAGGGGGATAAGTGGATGTAAACAAAGGCAACAAAACACACTAGACCCTTACTGTAGGTGTGAATGGTTCAGGGTTTTCCTTTAATTCGTCACATTGCCTGTATAATCTTTCACACCAGCTAACAGACAGACAGCTTACCGGTGACAGACGTGTCTCCTCCGTTCTGAGCGTTTCTGTCCTCATTTAATGTAGAAGTTGAATACTGCACACTGGCAGGCTGATTTCTCATCTTCTTCTCCCGCATTTTAACTTTAGCCGCAGACATTTTCTGTAGGAAACAAGGAAAGTCCGTTTGAGACCTCAGCTGTTTGATAAATGACGAGCTGACACTCCACAGCCACAGGACTAGAAGCTAACGTTAGCTTGCTAGCGGCGTTATCACACGTAAAGTTGTTTTACTGTTGCCCACCAAAACTACAGATAAAACACGTCTACTCAGAAATGCTGCACAGGAATTAATTATCACATGGTTACCTCGGTATTCCCCAGTATGAGAGTGTATGTCAGAAACTTCTACTGCAGTGTAAGCGTCCTCTCTGTAACTGTTAGCTAACATGTGAGTTCTGCTCCTCATGCTGGAGTCTTGTTTGCTTCCGGGTATGTGGTGTTCATGGGATTTGTAGTGTATTGGCGCACCAAAAAAGCTATAACGATAGCCGGTAAGCTTTTTCCTAAAGTTATGGCCTAATCTCTCACTTATTTGTTATATATGAGTATAAAATATTACTGTTTTCTTGCCTTAACACCAAAATAATACATAAGAAAACCTTCTTGCGTGTCTAAACTATGATTTACGGTACCGCAGCTCTGACGTCCATGTGTCCTCTGGTCCTCTTTCTCTTCTCTTTGAAGATCTCTGCTGAACAGCTTCCTGTTTTATTCCATTTCTTTGAGAGACTCCAGTGTAATGGCTTCGCTCATCAGGAGGATCATCAGCACAACTAAAGCTCCTGCTGCTATCGGCCCATACAGGTGAGGAGAGCTGTAAAGTCCAACCATGAAGTCAAAGCTGGCTTACAGCTGGCACAGCTGACCGAGAACCAAACGACAGAAGCACTTGTTGAAAGCAACCACTTGGTAAAATGTTGAGAGACCACTGATTTTTGTCTTTAATCTGATCGTACAGAGGAGCTACAGTGGGAATTCCACTGTTTCCTCCAGTAGTTGATGCAGTCCCTCTGAGATGTGCTTGTAGGAGCAAAGTGCATGCTTTTGGATTTTGCACTTTAAACTCTGTAAACTATTGAAGGGTTGAACTATTAAGATCAGCAGCAAACTGCTTATGATTCTGTTTGAAGCTTTCTGAAAACAGTCGTCTCTGGAGGTTATATTGGGTGAAATTCACAGTTTCTGTGTGATCACTGGCTGACCATATTTGATTGTAGGCTACTTCACATTCAGCATAGTTAGTAATAAACCATTCAGGAGGCGTATCTTGGCCATATTATTCATTACAAACGTAAAGTCTCCGTATCACTCAAATTTACTGCTACTACTCTTGATGCGTGACCTTTCCTGTGCATGTATCGATTTATTTTTTTTCAAAGTGGGAGGTTTCCTCAGAGTTTGAGACATGTACCTGCTGACAGGATTTGTTTCATCACAACTCCAGATAGGTGACAAATTAAAGGAAAACATGAGTTTGCTGACATTGTTTGGGTCCATTGGTCCAGTTAGAGGGAGAGAGTGACTGCAAATCAATACAAAGTTGTTGTTCTGAGTGATCACCTTTATCCTGTGATCAAACCTTTCTATATTGATGAGAGTGATCTCTGCCAGGATCACAATCCCTGCATCAGTAGGGTAAGAGGAGTCCTTGAATGGTTTCATGAGTATGAATGTGATGTGAATCATATGTTATGGCCAACTGAACGCCCATGGGAGACTTTGGACCAACGTGTTAGACAGCACTATCCACTGCCATCATCAAAACATCAAATGAGGGAATATCATTTGGAAGAATGTTTTTGCCATTCTGTCCAGTACAGTTTCAGAGACTTGGAACATCAGTGCCAAGACGTAGAGGCCCAGCGTTTTACTAAGACACTGCATGTCAGTTCTTTTAATTTGTCATGTCTGCAGTGCTGGAAACTTGAAGCTTGCATTGCACATCCAAGGAGAAAGGTCAGTCAGTGATGTAGGAAACGTCTGGTATCTAGTAAATAAACTTTAGAAATGAAAGATATTTGTATATTCATGGATTCTAGATTTTTGAGTGATGGAGCAGGCATGGGTGTCATTTTATGAATTTCTGGCCCAGCAATGCAACTAATGAAAAAAAATCTCAGCATAAACAGTTATTATTCAAAATAGAGAACTGTAATATGAATATATTTTATATGAATGAACATGCCTGGGGGGATCTTTATAGTCCAACAGTTTGACACATAGATTTGCAACATAATCTACATGAAATCAAGGAGCTGATGAGGGGAAAACAAGTCCCTGTAAGGTCAAGCAGACGTACAGCTTATTTCAACCCCAGTTTCTACTTTGTCAGATCGATAGCAAGAAATCAATGAAGCAGCTGCAGCTGATCCAGAACGCTGCTGCCAGAGTCCCAACTAACACCCAGAAACCGGACCTTATTACACTGGTCCTCAAATCACTACACTGGCTTCCTGTCAGTCAAAGGATAGGGTTCAAATCTTACTCCTGGTCTACAAAACACTGAATGGTCTTGGGCCAAAATCCATCCTGGACTTATTATCTTCATATGAAGCATCCAGAGCCCTTGGGTCATCAGGGACAGGTTTAGTGTGTGTTCCCAGAATCAGAACCAAGAATAGTGAAGCAGCATTCAGCTATGATGCTCCTCATCTGTTCAGGAACAAACTTCCTGAACACCTGAGGTCTGCTCAAACTGTCGGCTCTTTTAAATCAGGCCTGAAAACCATATTGTTTACTGCAGCTTTCTCTTAGATGCTCAATCTGTTTTCTTGTCTTTTAATGCACTTTTATGATCTTAATGTCTACTTTTATGTTTTATTTCTGTATTTGAATTTATGTCTACCTTTAAATCATTTTTCTGAATGTATTTCTTTGCCTTTGTAAAGCACCTTGAATTGCTTTGTGTATGAATTATGCTATGCAAAAAAACTTGCCTTGCCTTGCCTCACTTTAGAAATAAGGTATCCAGATTTCTTTAAACTGTCTTTTTACAGCATCAAAGAACACTAGAAGGACAGCATGATGTCATGCTCTAATTAACAGAGGTAAACCCAGCCTTAAGTCCAGGGGTGCTGATTCTTGTTTTCTGTTTGTGTCTCCAGCCAAGCAGTGGTGGTGGATCGGACCATGTATATCTCAGGACAGCTGGGGATGGATCCTGCCAGTGAACAGCTGGTGGAAGGTGGTGTTCAGGCTCAGACCAAACAGGTGACACCCCACAGGAATCTTTTATTCATTCATAAACATGAAGCAGCCTGGAAACCAACCAAAATGTCACTAGATGTCGCTCATTGTCTTTATTCTTTCTCACTGTTAATGTCTGTTTCTTATATTTGAGCCAAGAAGAGGCTGCTACATGAATGAATAATTGCAGGATATAACTTAAATGTATTCAACAGTAAATCAAAGTCTAAATAAAGGAAATGTGTGCAAAGCATTGAAGCAATAAAAGCAAATTAGGATGCTTTCCACAGTACTTTTAATCAACTTTATACAAAGAGCAGTAAACAGGGAAAAACAGAAAACTCTGGGGACCATATGTTGCTGTACTCTGTGTACTATAATAGTTGACTCAATAAATCTGCACTCTGCTTGACATTGACACTGACTGTAACTCTTTTCTCAGGCTCTTGTGAATATGGGTGAAATCCTTAAAGCTGCTGGGTGTGGCTATGAGAATGGTGAGAAAAACTTTACTTACTTTAAATGTAACATTTTTAGCAGATGGCAGTTGAAGTTGACATTTTTGCCATAGTGGAAAAAATACTAAGAAGTTTTACCTAAATACAAGCAGCAATATCATAATTTAAAAATCTTTTCTCACAAGTAAAAGAACTACATGGAAAACTTTACTTAAGTAAAAGTATGTAACTGTTATCAACAAAATTGACTTAAAGTATTAAAGCAAAAGTCTTATTTATACAACAGAATGGGCTGTGTTAATGTTAGTGATGCAATAACATGCAACTAGGGTGTAATAGTAGACAGAGGCAGAACTCATTTGGTCTTGTTTTATATACTACCAGGCAGCAGAGAAATTGAGATAATTTATTCTATTTTACATCAGAGATAGATAGATAGATAGATAGATAGATAGATAGATAGATAGATAGATAGATAGATAGATAGATAGATAGATAGATAGATAGATAGATAGATAGATAGATAGATAGATAGATAGATAGATAGATAGATAGATTAAACCTTTATTGATCCCACAGCGGGGAAATTTACAATGTAACAGCAGCAGCAAATATGTCCTGTTTTAGTTTGTTCTGTTTTAGCTAGTTAGGTAACTATAGTGTGGTATAAAGTGCAGTATTTCCCTTCTAATAAAGTGGGGTCAAAGTAGAATATAGTTAAATTGCTTTACATCACTGCACGTACAATGTGTAGTTAAATTCTTTTACCCTTTACTGTGGTCCAAATCATACATTTTCTTCTTATTTATTGTAGTTGTCAAAACCACTGTGCTCTTAGCCGACATGAACGACTTCACCAATGTCAATGACGTATACAAGCAATGTAAGTATATCATATTTAGTCTTTGCAGTTTTCTGTCGCTGTTTGTGATACAGCATCACATCACCTGACAACTCAAACAAAGGCTCGTCACGTCCATCTTGCAATACAAACGTAGCCACTGGGTGTCAGCACAACCCCAGCAACTTGCATCAGATGATATTTCACTTGGTTGGCTGTATACACAGAACTCTGCCTGGTCAGTGGTCATTTCTTTTGTACATATCTTCCTCTTCATGATGACAGTTTTTTAAGGTCTTTGTTCATTTATGCATTCATTGTGAATTTCTTTGCATAAAGTCAATCACTCTTTGCACTGTGTTTGTCTAGGCACAGTTTTAAGATAAACTTTGTTTTTGAATTTGCCTTTTAATACTCTAAATATTCTAAGAGAAGTCCAGAGCAAGTACAAGTATGAAACTAATGTTCAGAAACCCAGTGGCAGTATCAAAACACTTTCACAGGGACTGTTTGCATTCGCTGAGTCACTTTGCAGAGTGAAACTTGAGCTGTTGCTGGGCTGGATTAAGCTTAATGTAAATGTCAGACAATGTGCCACATCTGATTCTCCAAAGATGGCAGAGATAATCCAAGAAAAGCTCTCCTATCCATTTCACTGGTATTAAGGAATATTTCTACTGCCCATTAAATCCTCTGGTGCCCTTTGATTGATTGGATGTTTCATAAAAAATCTGGCTTCAGACACTGAGGAGGACAGTTAAGAATAAATAGCTTTAAATAAAACTGAACTACCAAATTAAAATACGCTTGTGTATATCAGCCCATTTTACTCCTTCATGGTATCTGTCAGTTGATAGTTTGAAAAAAGGAAAAATCTAACTTTTTAACTGCAGCATATTATATATGAATTAGCACTACACTTAAATGTGACTGGAGGTGCAAACCAGGCAGCACTACACTGATAATACAAATGCTAAACAGTTGGTGTGAGGCTGTTTAGGATGTCACTATATATTATGAACAGTGCATCATCAGTTATTAAATCAATACAGTGAAAAGAGGTATAATCCCCTTTTTTTCTTTCCCTCCACCTTGGCTTTAAAGATCTTGCACACAGTCACAGGTGTTTGCACTTATTCCAGCTGATTAGACTTTTGTTATGCTTGAAATTGGGTGGAGCTGGAATTTTATGGCGTTGCCACACTTCATAAACCAATAACAATGATACCAGTAGAATTTCTCCAGCCGAACTAAGAGGATCAGACATGTCAGTCGTGCATAGACTGTACACACCCATTACCTTATAGAATTACTGTGACTTTATTGCAATACTTTAGCCATTGTGTTTCTCATAATGTGGTCGTTTTGTGTTTTGTATTGTCATATTTAAGTTCTTGTGGGTGCTTTGGTCCCAATTCCAGCTATCTACTACATGCATACAATGCTATATATTTTGGTTATATATGATATAACATATAGTAAGTCAGAGTTTTCCAGTTAAAATTCACTAAACAAAATGACTGGATAGCCAAGTGGTTCAGATGGATACCACATGGGTGCAAATACTCTGAGTATAGTCCCTGTTTTTCCAGCTTCCAGTCAGACCATTACTGCCACTGACCTCCTACACTTTTTTTCCTTGTATTTCCTTTTGTTTCTCTACTGTATCTATCAAATAAAATCCCGTCTCAGTTGTTGATTAAACCTCTAAAAGCTCATCTCTCTGTATCAAAGTTGCATATTAATAGTTTTTTTCATAAAAATAAGCACTTCCTGCTTTAAATGTCTCAGATGTAACTCATGCTTCCACAAGAATGTGCAGATCTATAAGCCCCTGCTTCTTCTGCACCCACTTATCTCTATTCACTGCACTTCAGCACACCAGCTCCCCTACAACTCTGCTCAAACACTGTAAATCTACTTACACAATAGCAAGTTGTAATATTAAAGTAATTTAGCTGTGCATGTCAGCATTGAAAACTGATTCTATAGAAGAACAGTGATGTTTGGCACGGTTGGTTCCTCAGGTTTGGTAGTATAAAAGCCACAGATCTGAATCTCTGATGGTCATCAGTACGCTGCTGATTCAAGGTGGAAATGCTTAGCTATGGCACTGACTGCTTATTTAAGCTCATATGTCTTCTAGGATATAAAAAACACCAATTTAATTTTCACCAGGAACTTTAAAAGAACAAGAAGAAAACTGTTCCCAAAGATTTAATAATATATTTTTGCTTCTCTCCTCACCCACGCTGTTAGTGTTGCCCCAAACATGTAGTTACCAGTGTGATTAGCAGGGTAATTTTTCTCTCCTAAAACATCATATTTAGAAAAACAAACACAGCAGCTCTCATTAAGGGGATATAGTTTGCATAAGTGACGTTTTCACAGGAGGCTGAAACATCACAGGAGGGAGGACTTCTTGTACAGACCCGCTGGATAATAAAGCAGAGCCCTAATTCATGTTACTCATCACATCTGCACTTATCCTGCTGCAACAGTCGAAATGTCTGCTGTCAAAAAGCTTTTTCTTTTGTTTTCTACATTAGTCGATGAATGCAAACCATTTTTTTGGTTAAAGACCAGGACAAGATGAGCTGTCTGTTGTGTCAGAATGTATTTCTCACTTATCAAACGTTTGTCTACAGTGTGTTTGGTTAATTTAGTATCTGTACGTTTAGATTTGTGTGTGCTATTGCACTAATTCAGCTGCTTTCTGTAGTCTTCAGCACCAACTACCCAGCCAGAGCTGCCTATCAAGTTGCCGCTCTTCCCAGAGTGAGTACTTGACAAAGCCTTTTGCACTTTTTTATTGATTGTGTAATAATTTCAACCAACCTGAAAGCCATTATCTTTACTGTCTCCTCAATGCTTCTTCTCTCTCCTAATCTCTCCCCAGGGTGGACTGGTTGAGATCGAAGCAGTTGCTATTCTGGGTCCTCTGACTGATGCTTCTTAACAAGTGCATCTATCGACCAATAAAACGTTTGAAGCCTCTAAAATCCCAAAAGGTGATTTTTTTTTACCTTCCAGGACTTGAGGGGCTTCATAAAAAACAATAAAATCACTGCAGATTCTACAGTAGTTTACTATGGCTGTATTTGGGAGGCCATTAAGCAGTTTAGCTCCGTCATAAACATGTCAGCCTTCAGACTAACAGCATTCAGGCTTAGAGCACTTTCTCCTCTCTCATTAACTTTGATGGGACGTGTTTGGAGTCAACACTGCATTTTAAATTCTCGCTGCTCACATTTCGCTTACCACAGCTGGAAAGTATCTATGGTAGTTTGTTGGATTGAATTACATCAGTAGCCTGTGCTGATAGCAGCTATACCTATGACAGAGTGGCCTCTTTCATTATGGAGTCATCAGTACTTATAGTTTAATAATAAATGGTTTTAATTTTCCTAAATGGTGATTTGTTTCCTTGGTATTAACAACAACAAAAACTTGCAGATGATCACTGCAGACTCACCCTTTCTTTCTCAGTTCTTATATAATGGATATCTGTTGATGATGCCAGGGTTGCACATGAGGACTGTATGTTTATGCTGCAGAACCTGGTTTAAAATACATTACTGAAGCTTAGAAGGCATTTTGTCATTTGACTCTGAAGAAATCTCTACAGAAAATAGAAAATCACAAAAACATCACATCCCTATAAAAAGTCTTCATCAGTGTTTTATCAGTTGTTGAGCCAAGTTTGTATACCAAGGATAAGTTAGCACATGCCATGGAAGGCTGCACATCTGCAGACATACATTCCATTGCAGCATCTCAGTGCTAATCTCTTCCTGTCTAGATCAACATGTGTGTGATACGATCTGTGTGATCATTTGGTGTCATTTTGGGTTAAATGAAAAACCTGGAGGCTGTCGGCTCTACGCGGCTCAATGTTTGCCTGTACATTTTAAAACTACTTACTCTGGTTCTCCAAGCTGGCACACGTCATCATATTTATGGTAGAGCTGAGTCATGCTTCAGTGTGTTGCATGTAGTTGAGCCAGAGCATGTTTTATGCACATAACGTCTGTGCTAATTTGAATTACCAGGCAGCAACTAGTTTCCAAGTTTCTGAATCGATGATGAAAAACAACTTGTTTCAAAAGTCAGTCCCTGCTGCTGTCACTGAGTGCTGTAGGACCTGCTAAGGTGTCTTCAGTTTGCATTGTTTTGAGGATGTATACTTCTTTAAGCTCTGATATATTTACAACACAGTGGTTGCCATATACTAAAAGACAGTTGGCTTCAGTCACAATAAGCACATGCAGCCCATTAGTGAGTAAAACTTTATTCTGTACACTAAAAGGTTAACAGAATCATAGACAAAGTTCAGAGAATGAATATATTACAGAGGGGAAAAAAACAGGTGAAAAAGGTAAAGCAAAGCAAATTTGTTCCCATGGCGTCTATCACATCTTATGCAATTAAAATAACTTTCTAAATCCATTACGTTTTCAACACAGCATGTAGAACTAATTGCTGACTGTGCTACACATTTGTAATGCGCTTAAACTAAAACCTACAAGCAAATGACATCAGCGCTAACCCACCATGGCTTTATAGTTATAGTTGGGAAGACCTTAATTTTCAGGAAGACATTTTTTTGCAACTTGTGCCAGCTACAGTACATCTGTACAAAATGGCTTCATGAAACAGCAAGATGACACATCAGTACTTGGATCATCTATATCCTCAACCTGGCAAACATTTATTTTGTTGGCTCTAATCTTTTGCATATGCATCTGATCATCCACGGTTTTCTGTTTCACACAAAATAATGTTTATGTTGTTTTTTTCACATGGAAACCAAAGAGAATGATATCCACTTTTTAAAAAGTATTTCACTGCATTACTCATCATTTAGTACTGTCATTCCTATTAATCAAAGGAGCCTTATTAGAAAGACTGCAATTAAATAATGTGTAAACAACAATGCGGTTTTATCACAGAATTTACATTTTAACTTAAAATTCCATGTGTGAAAACATGATCTTTAGAAATCATCTCATATACTACTGTTCAAAAGTTTAGGGTCACCCAGACAATTCCATGTTTTCCATGGAAGCTCACACTTTTATCCATGTGCTAACATAACTGCACAAGGGTTTTCTAATCATCAATGAGCCTTTCAACACCATTAGCTAACACAATGTAGCATTAGAACACAGGAGTGATGGTTGCTGGAAACATTCCTCTGTACCCCTATGGAGATATTCCATCAAAAATCAGCTGTTTCCAGCTAGAATAGTCATTTACCACATTAATAATGTCTACACTGGATTTCTAATTAGTTTAATGCTATCCTCATTGAAAAAACTGCTTTCATTTCAAAAATAAAGACATTTCTAAATGACCCCAATCTTTTGAACGGTCATGTACATAGGAAAACATACAACAGAGCTAGCAGTGTGCCCCTAGCCAGTGTGTTATTCAGCCTTCCAGTTGTATGTTCCTGTCAGGTTTTTGCATAATTTTATTCACAGTCATGTTTGGCTTGTTTTCCTCAGATGCAGCTATTGTTAAAAAGAGTCAAAGCGAGCATCTTTCCCTACATTTCAACACACTAGAGTCTCTAAAGAGTTAACAGTCTCTACAACAAGAGTTCACAGATTTCACAGGGTATTGCACGCTCTTGTCACGTTACCTGTCCTACGTGTTTTCAAAGCACTTTTGGTATAAAGGCCTACACGTGTAGAATGTGGCTCCAGGCACTTGATGTCCCATAGAAAAGCTCCTCCTCTTCCACCTCTACAAAATTTATATACAACAATGTAGGAAAAATCCTGATCTTTCCCAAATGAAAAGTTGTTAAGGCACAGTGAATATTAACGTACTTGCTGTACAGTTTGGTGAGTGTTGATGAGACAAAACTGAGAATTTAGTGAGTTTTTCTTTTGCTTTATCTTTGTCTTGTTGCTTTGGGGGTTTAAATTCTTTGGAGAATCTCCTCTCTGAAAGAAAAGGAATAGTGAGACAATACTAAAGTGTATGACAAATACTTACACTATTAATATTCACTGTTTTCATTACTTTAGGTTTGTGTGAGCTAGTAAATGTATTTTAATTAATTTAATTGTCATATATTTACACTACCATTCAAATACTTGGGGTCACCCAGGCAATTTCATGTTTTCCATGAAAGCTCACACTTTTATTCATGTGCTAACATAACTGTACAAGGGTTTTCTAATCATCAGTGAGTCTTTCAACACCATTAGCTAACACAATGTAGCATTAGAACACAGGAGTGATGGTTGCTGGAAATGTTCCTCTGTATCCCTATGGAGATATTCCATTAAAAATCAGCCGT
The DNA here is from genome assembly GCF_022539595.1 of Amphiprion ocellaris. Classification (NCBI taxonomy): domain Eukaryota; kingdom Metazoa; phylum Chordata; class Actinopteri; family Pomacentridae; genus Amphiprion; species Amphiprion ocellaris. Next base: position 33,849,209 of record NC_072774.1, read on the forward strand.
TTCCAGCTACAATAGTCATTTACCACATAAACAATGTCTAGACTGGATTTATCATTTATTTTATGTTATCTTCATTGAAAAAAACTGCTTTTCTTTCAAAAATGAGGACATTTCTAAGAGACCCCAAACTTTTAAATGGTAGTGTACATTTTTGCATCAAAATTCACTTCTCAGTTCTATGCACCCAGTTTTTGGAAAACCTCCTCACTGCATACAGTTTATATAATTCTGCTGGGTGCCTTGGAAAGTAATGGCATCCTTCAAACAGCAAAGTGAGTCTGATCCTGCAGTGTTTGCTTTAGGTAAATGTGTGGTTTGTGATTGTGCTCTTACCTACTCAATCCTGCTTTTTGGCTTTCTCACTCTCTGAGGCCTCATTTGCAGACGCCACTGCCACACACACACACACACACACATAGACACACGCACACACAAACAAACACATCAAAAGGAAATTAGGTCCATGCATTTGAGCTTGTTTGACGTGGTCTTACAATCACCACTGTCACAGCAGCCCTCAGAGTATAAGTGAGGCCCTATCATTCCTCCTTCACCACATCTGGTTTCAATTCAATTCAATTCAATTTTATTTATATAGCGCCAATTACAGTCAAATTGTCTCGAGACGCTTTACAGAACCCATATGCCTGACCCCCAGAGCAAGCCAAAAGGCGACAGTGGCAAGGAAAACACCCTTTTAACAGGGAAAAAAACCTCGAGCAGAACCCGGCTCTAATGTGGGGGGACCCATCTGCCTGCTGGCCGGGCGGGTTGAGAGGGATAGAGGGGTAGAGATAGAGATAGAGGGATACAGATAGAGGGGTAGAGATAGAGAGGTGGGGGGGGGGGACACAAGGACCATAAAACACAGCCACACATCTGAAGCATCCAGCATCCAGCTCTGGGACCAGGGACACTCGGAGAAAGGACACAGAAAGAAACAGAGTGAATGTAATGCAATAATGGTATATATAGTAAATACATAGGTAGTTACAGAAGGGCTCAGTGCATCCAGAGAGGTTCCCCAGCAGCCTAGGCCTATAGCAGCATAACTAGGGGCAAACTAAAGGGACGTCAAGAGGGGAAGTCAGTTGTGCAAATGAAAACACCAGCTCACCCCGTCAGGGTCACCCAGTCAGCCCTAACTATAAGCTTTGTCGAAAAGGAAGGTTTTAAGCCTGGTCTTAAAAATAGAGAGGGTGTCCGCCTCCCGAACCCAAACTGGGAGCTGGTTCCACAGGAGAGGTGCCTGATAACTGAAGGCTCTGCCTCCCATTCTACTTTTAGAGATTCTAGGAACAACAAGTAAGCCTGCAGTCTGAGAGCGAAGAGTTCTGCTAGGGTAATATGGTACTATCAGGTCTTTAAGATATGATGGAGATTGGTTGTTAAGAGCTTTATATGTCAGAAGAAGGATTTTGAATTCTATTCTAGATTTAACAGGGAGCCAATGAAGAGAAACCAATATAGGAGAAATATGATCTCTCTTGCTAACTCCTGTCAGTACTCTGGCTGCAGCGTTTTGGATCAGCTGTAGATGTTTCAGAGAGCTATTGGGACAACCTGATAATAAGGAATTACAGTAGTCAAGCCTAGAAGTAACAAATGCATGGACTAGTTTTTCTGCATCACTCTGAGACAGGATGTCTCATAGTGGTTTGCCTGAACTGGTTCACTAGTGATCTACCTTAACACACATACACAAGGCACACGCACACACATAGCCTCCAGAGGGAAAGTCTTGTAAAACTTATGCAATACAGCATGTCTTCCACACCAGACCAGTGTTCTACACGTGCTGCATGGAGGGGCGTCTGCCTTAAAAGTACAACATGTTCTTTGGGAGTAAAGAGTGGGGTGTAGGCCTCACCTAAACCATGAGCTCTGCCTTACACAGTGCATCTAACTACTGGAGATGTACATAATGAGTTAATATGAAGAATTGGTGCTCTGATTTTAAATGGTTGTAGTGGTCCTTTTCCCCCCCAAACAGTTCAATAATTGTGCAAACTTTGTGCTTGATAATCCAAAGGTGTAAAATTCCACATACTGAAGCCAAGGACCTAAATTAACGTCAGCACCGTGGTAACAATTCTACAACACACACGGTGACTATATATTATTCAAGTTAAGCCCTGAATGCAGTTTTATACATTTTTGCACGATGACTAAAATCCATTCAGGCTTGTAGAGTATTTACATTGTCGGATGTAATTGGAAGCAGCGTAGCATGATTAGTCTGTAAGCAGCTCACAACAGAGCACAATGAGCAAGAGTTGCCTGACTGGAACTGTTGTGCTGACAACGTGCTCGTGCAATAATCGACACGATAAAGCCTTCATTTCTCCCTCTGAGAGTGTGTGGCTGCTTTCTGTTTCTCACACTGTGTTATCTGTTCAGCCTTAAGGCCCAACAATCTCCCAGTCATCCTGCCAGCTCCAAGCAATCAGGAGTACACACAGGAAGCTACAGGAAGGATTAATTATTTCAAGAACAGCTGAATGGTTCACTAAGAGTTTGGAGTTGCTAGCTGTACGTGTGTTGGATACCTGTTTAGTTACCATAACCTGTCTTTCCACTGTTGTTCATATGTGTGGTAAGAAGATGGATTGCTGGTTGGACCATTCATTCTTTACCTGCATGTAAACAACACTTCTTGTCCATTTATTGCACTTCACTGAGTCTCTCTTTTAGCTCACCTCTACCTCCCCCTCACCTTTTTCTACCTGTTCGTACACGCTGTTCACCAAGCTAATTTCCCAGTTATTTAAGCCAGGGGCAACACTGCAGTTTTGTGACCTCCACCCAAAAACAGCCTCCTGAATTATGAGTTAAAGTTAACACAGCAGGTCTGTCAGACAAACAATTCCACGTTTGATCAATTAAATCACTGAGCAAGAAAACCTGTCACCAGCAAGATTGTAGTAAACAAACAAGGAGCTATTGTCATCATCTTTTGGATGTTAATAGTTCTACTCTGAAGGAAAATGTGGCCACACCACATTGCAGTGCATTAGCTGTCACATTTAGAACATGATGAGTATGTGCTTTAAGTGGCTATTACCTAAATTATCTAAATCTACCTATTATCTAAAAATAACTTCTGTTCTGAGAATCTTTTTAGCATCTCTTTAACATTGCGGCAAGGAGATGTTTTTTTGTCTGAGCATGTCAACCGGAACAACAAGATTTCGAATAAGATAAGATTAATCTGGAGATGTTAGTGTTTCATACCATCTGGTGAAGGTTCAGGAGCTGGATCAGCAGCAGGGGATGGTGCTGAGGGTGCTTCAGATGCTGCTGCCATGGGCTCAACCACAGGGGCCTCTGCTGGGGCTACTTCTGCAGGGGTTTCTGAAACAGCAGGCATGGGTGTTGGAACCTCAGCAGCAGCAGATTCAGCCTCTGAAGCCAAAGCAGGCGTGGCCTCTGTAGGGCAGGGTGCCTCTGCTGGTGGAGCAGTCTCCACGGGGACCGTAGGAGGTTCTTTTGCCTCCTCAGAAGCAGGCTGAGACAATGGAGGCATCTCTGGAATAGTTGCTGTAGCAATATCTGTGTTTATTATCTGCAACAAGGGTTCGGCTGGTGCTGCGGGCTCACTTGGTACTGAAACCTCACTTGGTGCTGGAGCTTCATCTGGTACAACAGCTTCACTCGGTGTTGCTGAGGCAGTCTCTGGTGCAGAACTGTCAGCTGGAGCCTCCATGGGTGCGACCACTTCAGCTGGAGCCTCAGCAACAGCCTCTTCCACAACCACTGGAGAGTCTGCTGGCTCAGATACAGCAGGTTCAACAACTGGTACAGCAATCACCTCCTCAACAACAGCCGGAGCCTCAGCTTGCACAGCTTCAACAACAGCAAGGGCCTCCTCTGTAGCCTCAACAGGGGCTTCAACCTTAGGAGGGGCCTCTGCCACTACAGTGTCTACAGGGGCTGCTTCCTCCACTAGGGGTAGTGCCTCCACCACTTGTACAGCAGCCTCAGGCTCTGGAGACTCTTCTGCTGGAGCAGAAACTGCAACCTCTGGAGCTGGCTCTTCAGGAACAGCAGGTTCAGGCTGGACAGCAGGTTCTGGCTGGACAGCAGGTTCAGGCTGGACAGCAGGTTCAGGCTGGACAGCAGGTTCTGGCTGGACAGCAGGTTCAGGCTGGACAGCAGGTTCAGGCTGGACAGCAGATTCTGGCTGGACAGCAGGTTCAGGCTGGACAGCAGGTTCTGGCTGGACAGCAGGTTCTGGCTGTGGCTCAGGAACAGCTAGAAGGTCCTTCCCAGATCCTAGATCCTCCTGGGCCTCCAGGGCCACTAACACAGCCTCATCCTCAGTACCCGGTTGAAGATCATCTGGTAAGGCAGTCTGCACAGGCAGCTGCATCTGGTCCTCGATGGTTTGTGCATCTTCTGGGACGATGCCGTTTCTGACGACTGTCAATAAAGGGATGACAAAAGAGAAACTCAGTTAGGATTCACAGCTAGCAAGCAGCCTGCTCTCATCAGTCATCAATCCTTTCAGCTAATGATGTTCCGTTAATGTGTAGCACTGAATACATGACAACAAAAAACATTTGAAGGAAGGTTCTGGACAATTGGTGGGGGGCAAGTTCATTTGTCCTTGAGCTAGTCTATGAAATTAAAGGTTTGTTAATAAATGACCACATTTGTGAGGAGAACACTTATATAGATATAATATAGTGGTATAAATACACTTCATTTATCTCTAAACTGGTGGAAAATCATCGTGCACTTTAAAATGTTCAAATTTGATCTAAACTTAATCATGTATTATAGAAAATGTATTCTATGTAATATAATTATGTGTTTGTGAACATGAGTGTAGATCATTTTAGTCACTAAAAACAGAACAAAAAACAAAACCTACAAGCATGGCAAATGTGTAGTTTAACTCAAAATTGAAAGAAGCAGATAGAAAATGAGCAGAAAGGAGCACAAAGAATGTGTGCAGAGGAAAGCATCCTTTCATTTCCGTAGCTGAAAATATGATTTATTGAAGCCAGTGTTCGTCTAAAGCCACGAGGACACGCACTCTCAGAGGAAATACACGTGATGATGGCAGCATATTGAGAGAGGCCTGCACCTTTATTCTCTTTCCTTGCTCTTTTACTGTCACTGTGGGTGCGAACCAGCCATCCACCCTCAGGTGAAAATTTAGTAAAGGAAGAACAATGGGCTCGGATTCTTGAACTGAAATATCAGGAACTTCAACTCACCTCTCAGTTACAGGAATCACGGAAGCCCAACAGATGCTTCTGATGTGTCCACGAGGTTAACATTGTTCACAAATGAGACAAACCAGAAGGGTTCAGTTTAGCTGAATGGGTGGATAGTTTGGACACTGCAGCTTCCTGATTTTATTTGTCTGTCAGAAGCAGTAAAAAGAGCTGAGAGTGATGAGTGGAAGGGAATGTGACGGCGTGGCAACTTACATGAAAATGAGCCAGTGGAAGAACACGAAACACCGAGAAGTGTTTAAGTCAAGCAAAAATATTTCTACTAACATCACTTCTGAAATAGGAGTGCAGAATTGTAAAATAGATGTTTTAAAATACTTCAAATGACTTTTTGTCTTAATGCATTTCCTTTATGTGTTTCATAGATTTCAAACCATCAGTTATTTTTCATTCAACAGAAATCCACATTTTATACCCACTAATAGAGAGAATAGAAAGTTGTTGTTCGAAGAGTGGCCCAGAACTGGTGTTGAAAAGTGTGAATGTGTGTGTTCGGGTCGAGACAGATGCTCCAGGCATGGATGACCCGCGTGTCAACATGATTTAGCAGCCAAAGATGACAGAGATCCCAGTCAAAACAGTACTATGGCCAGCCAGAACTAAGGGGAGGGAGGGGGGAGGCACAGGCTAGAGGCATGGACTGGGGATGGGACCAGTGGTGGCTTGGATGGCGTACAGCTGGTTTGTTAGACAGACTGTACACTGTATGATTTAAAACCTCCACCCATTGCAGCCACATTTAGAGAAGGCTGCCTGGGCAAAGAGTACAATAACTGGTTTTCTTGCTGGGATGATGTAAGAGCCTGGAAAGGGAGCTTCTCCAGGTGACTAAAGCTGGCTGGAGAAACAATGCCCTGACATAAGCATCATAAAGTGACATAGGGGAAATGGAACATGCTGTACGTGAACACAGAAGAGCCATGGCAGGCAGAATAAGTGCATTACACTTACTTAGGCGACATGCCCAAAAATGTAGAGTTACATCTTTTCATCATTAAACCATAAGCATCTGAAGCTGCACGTAAACAGTCAGAGTTTCTAACAAGGGCTGGGACTGTAATGACGTTTGCATGTGGGGAGATGCAGTGAGAACAAAATGTACATGCAGCTGTGTCTGGCATGACATAGCCATGTGCCAGTGAGCTGTGTGGAGCCATGAATAGACAATCATGGGCTGTGTGAAGCCTTTTGGTGGGCGTCTGCACAGGCTTAAACACAGAGCACATGTATGCAAAGGAAGACAAGCCAAGATGATGACTGCATGGTAACATACTGCTGTCCCATGCAGAGGAATTTCAGAATAGCCTGAAAACATTTAAGCTCTTCTCTAAGGGGCATCAGTTTCCAAGTTTCTCGTCTTTCTCCTGTGCATCCATTGTGTGTGAGAGCTAGAGAGAACATCAAACACTCCTTAGCACAGATTGACAGATAACAATCTCTGCAAGCCACTTTTTGAGGATACCCACTGCATTCAAACTTTAAAAACATGAGCAGATGCACGGTATCTTTTGGATCATATCTGTTCGATCTTTTTTGTTAAATTTTTTTTAATTCTGCTGCTGAAAACTCTCTAAAGCCACTGCAAAGACTGGTAGCAAACAGGTTAGGTTGCAAGTCTTGCCTCAGGCTGCAAATAGACTGCTAAACACTCCCAGATGGCATTTACACGGTGCTACTGTATTATAGAAGCTGCATGCAACCCTGGATCGGTTCTGCCGGTATAAATGCTCACTTAGTTTTATGGATTGAAGTTGAGATTTCAGCAAGATGATTCAAATCTGTGCAATCTCAGGTCTTGTTGAACCATTAAAACGTGAGATGACAGTTTTTGTCAACACACTTTAAGTGTTCATGAAGCTAAAAATAACTGGCTAAACACAAATAGCAGCTCCTTCTGGACACTGAAGAAAAAAATGACTTAACATGAATAATTAAAATACCCATGAGGAACTAAAATATGCTGTGCAGCCGAGTGTGAGTGAGAAAGCACACAGTGTACCAGACCAGCCGGCAGCACTCACACACCTCCCAGGAGGAATCAACTCAGTGGAAGCAGCAGACTAAGAGCAACTACACTAAATGTATATCTAATACTCCATATTCAACAGTTAAAAACACAGAAATATGAAATACAAGCAGAAAAGACACTTTTTAAACTCTGCACAGATGATCATTACTCACCCACTGTGTCCCCATTGCTCTCCTCAGGCTTTGTGCCTGGTCTCTTCTCTTGATCAACAGTCTGTGCACTGGATGAGGAGCACCCCATGTTTGGAAAAAGAGTTGAGATGGATCAAAAACTTGGAAACTATTATAGGAGCAGGAACACACAAGTCTCAGTGATGTCTACTTTCTAAGACTGAGACTGTCTGGTGGTGAAAACATGAACAGCTAAACTCTGTCCAGTTCCTAAGAGAAGCTGGGCACCATTATCTCCCCTTGTCTGTCTGTGCGTTCATGCATGGCCTGCTGCCCTCCTGCCCCACACAACCATCTGCTATGAGCATGCAGCTAAGCAATGCAGGCAGTCTTTCTGAATGTTTCCTGACTGCCTCCTGCTCACAGACACACTATTCATACAGGAGGAGGAGGCAAACGAGCACAAAGTGTGTACCCTCCCCTTTACAAGACAGTCCCCTCTGGAAGAGATCCACCACCTAGCGGCAATGTTTATATTAGCACATCCACAATAAACACATTACTGTTCAGCTTAGCTTTATGTCTGTATTGTTTTTGATTCAGAATATACTGAACTTCAATTATTTTTGTTTGTTCTGACAGATAGTTAAGTACTATTGAACATTAACAGACTGTTTAAATTTCCCCATCAGTGAAAAATGAATACCAGAAATATGAGGTTTAAAATGTTTATTTGTCAGTCTGCTGTACAAAGAGATATTTATGTGATTTGGTATTAAAGAATATTTAAAACAATAATGCATTGTGTTGTTAGAAAAGTGTATAAATATCTTCAGTAGAAAGCATTTTATTTGCATATTGTTCAGCGCAGCTTGTTGAGCAGGATCCCGTGCATGCCACGCTGCAGGTTAGTGGAGGGACGGGCAGGTTTCAGCCTTTCATTTATGCACAAGTTGATTCTCGAGAGTCTCCAGCCTCTTTGACATGGCTTCAAGTGGGTATGTTAAGGAAATTTTAGAAAAGAAATCAAAGTGATGTCACAAGACCTAGAAACCAGACAGCCAAACATATTAAACAAGAGTTAGAGAAAAGAAGACAAAGACATATTTTCCTTTTAAACCTTCACCAGGAGCAGGAAGAGCTAATAAATACTGGATAAATATTTTAAAAGACAGAATGTCAACACGCCCAACGCCCTCAACACCACATAAAAGTTACTTAAGAGTATTTTTACCACTGTGAAAAGGAAGTTTATAGTCACACCTGGTATTTATTACCAAGGAACGTGGTGGAGTTATGTGATGACTTGCGTACGTTTGTCTGTCTGTTTGTCTGTTTATATGTGCACAATATTACTCAAAAATGGACTAAAGGATTTGGATGAAATTTTCAGAGAAGGTCAGAAATGACACAAGGATCAACTGATTAGATGTTGGCAGTGATGCAGCTTATAGCCTGGATCCACGGATTTGTAAAGGTTTCCGTATCACTGCCAGATAGCGGCACGGCGTCACTGTAACCATGACAACAAGTGAACACTACATCAGTTGCCTGCTGACCATCACATGATTGTGATCCTACTACAAATCCACTGCTGTGGACTTATCGGGACTTTCCTTTGGAAATCATACAGCTGAGCAGCCTTGGTGGAGTACTGCGCTCTCTGAGAGCTTTTCTTGTTTGCTATTGTTTCCTGACACCTCGTCCTGCTCCTGATAATGAGTTTGCAGTAAATCTACAAATTCCTTTCCGATGTGAAAGAGAACTTCCAGTTAAAAGCTGCATTTAGTGAAAATCCATCTTTAATTGTGTATTGTGGTTGTTAGAAGTTTGTAGGTTTCCTTTTGCTGCTTTTGCTTACTTTAACATGTTTTAGGGATGAGTAAAACCCGTGTTGACTGCAAGAGTGAACAAAAGAGTGTTCATGCACACCCAGCACTTGAGGAACTGAAAGTGGATTATTTTCATTATTGAGCACTTTGCATTTTGTATCCAGAGGTAGTTGTGAAGGGCAGTAACTGATGTGACCAGAAAGGCTGCATGGGGCATTGCTGCACTTGTTTTGCCTGTTATCATATATGCAGCAGATCTGTTTTTTTTCTTGTTGTTTTTACTTTGTCTATAAAACTGTCCAACACATTGACTTATTGAGACATTTTCATGTCCTAAGACTCATTTTTCTTTAGCCCTTACCAGCATTTCCAGTTTTGAGTAACCTGACAGAAAAATGTTGTCCACACAGTTTTAAAGGAAAATGAATGTGACAGCGTAACGTTAATCACATTTACAACACAGCTACCATGCACGGACTACTGAAGTACAGCTTTATTTTCATTACTGATGGCCATGTCCACACAGCAATAGGAGGATCCTGAAATTAGTGTGCTGTATAACTACTGCAGCCACTGTTAATATTTGTTTTGATCACATCCTCACAGGTCAGAGCTCTGTGGAAAATGTAATGCTGAGAGACATTAAAATAGGGTGAAAACTTTATGAGCAATGTAAAAACCTATCAACAAGAAGTGGGTGTGGTTTAATGTGTTTTAATATTGCCTGTTATAATTCAGTGCAACTTAAAATCATCTTTTTTGCTCTATACTGCGATGTAATACAGCAGATTTCCCAATACAGCTGTTCTCATTTACATATTTTTTGTTTCTGTTGTCAGACAATGAAATAAGTATAAAATAGTGACTGAAGCGCAGTTCCTTTATAGCCATGTCCAAGCTCTGGATCTGCACCACTAAAATACATATTTTAATAACTGTGGTCTGATAAACTCATCGTACACGTGTTAAAAATAGCACCTGTGCTGTGAATTTGGTGATATTTCTCGAATCACTCAGAGAGAAACTTAAACGCGATAGAAATCTAATATTACACACATTCACATCTGCAGCTGCTGTGTTGTTAGCACTGTTTCTGAAGAGGGGTCGACAGCAGCAGCTCAGCTCTACTTACACTGTCAGACGCTAAAACAGTCCATTTAGAACAGGGCTAAAAACAGTGATTATACAGTCATGGTAAAAATCTTTCGAGCTGAAAATTATAGGACGCATTACAGGGACATGTAATGTACTGAAAAGAGCCAGTGTATGGGACCTTTAAATAATCACTCAGCTTATAATAGTTTTACTATTATGACAATCTGATTCCGATTGCCCGTATTATCTGTTAAATAAAAAAAATATGGTATATACACTACAGTTCAAAAGTTTGGGGTCACTTTGAAATGTTCTTATTTTTGAAAGAAAAGATGTTTGTGTGATTGTAGACAACATTAAATGAATGATAAATCCTGTGTAGACATTGTTAATGTGGTAAATGACTATTGTAGCTGGAAATGGCTGGTTTTTAATGGAATATCTCCATAGGGGTGCAGAGGAACATTTCCAGCAACCATCACTCCTGTGTTCTAATGCTACATTGTGTTAGCTAATGGTGTTGAAAGACTCATTGATGGTTAGAAAACCCTTGTGCAGTTATGTTAGCACATGGATAAAAGTGTGAGTTTTCATGGAAAATATGAAATTGTGTGGGTCACCCCAAACTTTTGAACAGTAGTGCATACATGTTTCAAAATGAAGACTTTCTGACACGTCTCAACAACAATTGCTTTTGAAATCATTTGACAACATCATTAGGATATTTGTCAGTGTCTCATCCCTTCTTAGTCTACATCTAAAAATTATAATAATCCACTACGGGGTATAGACTGTTAAATCATTTGACTACTTGTGACAGTTTAATAAGCAATGCACTGTCTGCTCTAGAAAGAAACCTTAGAGACAAATAGTCAGAATAAACTACAGAGAGATGAAGCATGTTCATGTTATGTTCTTCTCTTTTTAAAAATGTGCAAAGACAGATAGTTAATGTCAGTTGGTTATGACCTCTGTAGGATGGTTTTGCAAGCTCAGATAAAACTGTAGCAGGGAAGGATATTATTCTGAAGCAGGTTCTTCAGCTTCTCAGTGACTTGGTTCTGAAACATTATCACGTTCTCACACTGGCACATGCTGTCATCAGATGGTTTATCTGTGGGGGGAAATTAATGAGGTGAGAAAAGTCGTTTTCTTTTTATCATCCACCGCATGTTTTCTGTCCTGTCTGTCTGTAGAGAATGTGAGTGAGACACAGTTAAGTGTGTGTGTGACTGCTGAGATAAAGAGATAAAGGACTGCTGCTGTGCTGCTGATACGTCAGAGATTATTATGGCAGCAGCAGGTGGCAGTGATGCACCACTATGATGGAGGGAAGCTTTTAACCGAACATTTTCAGCAAATTATCCTTCAGGAAACTACACTTTACCCTAAACAGCACGGAACAGAGTATTAACCTGACATTCATTTAGGTTTAGTGTAGGGATGTCCCATAATATCGGCCCACTGATATTATCCACCCAATATTGGCATAAAAATGTGTTATCGGTCAATATCGTTATCGCTTTTTTTTTTGCCTATCATGAAAACCAATAAAATAATGTCTGGATCACGTCATCAAACTGCATCATGAAGCGTGTAAACATTAATTTATGTGTAAACATTAAAAAATGTGTGTTTTCATTGGAATTCGAAGAAGCCACTAGACAGAGCATGGACATAATGCTTCATGTGCTTGTTCATTTTTTTATGATGATGCGGCCAGAGTAACTCAACATCTGGCGAACAGAAAAGTGAACATTCAAGCCTCGACATTTATGGAAGAAGTAAAAGATGTGAGAAAGAAAGAAGAAACAGATAGCTTATCAGTTCTTGTAGCACAGTAAATGTTTTTTTTAAAAATTGAACTGTAGCTGTCTGTAGTAAACTGTATTTGTTTATTTTCTATTTTCTTATTTATGTCTGATTATTTTAGTTACCAGTTCTTAGAGCACTTTAACGTTTTTGTTGTTATTATTTGAACTGAAATATAGTTTGCTGTTATAAACTATATTTATAATTATTTTTATTTTTTGCACTGTAGCTGTTTACATAGATGTATTATAGAATAAATAGTGCACATGTTGTTAACTGGTGAATCAATGTCCTATTCCATGTTTTTTACTGATTAGTTGCTAAATAATATATGTGCACCATGTTGTAGTTAGATGGAGTACCTACCACCACCTACTGACCTTTTCAGCGTTGCTATAATTTGCATTCTGAGTTTCTTTTTTTTATTTATTTATTTTTTTTAAAGTAATTTTTTTTGGCCTTTTTGCCTTTATTATATAGGTGCAATGAAGACAGACAGGAAAGGAAGAAGAAGAATGGGGGGAAGACATGCAGCAAAGGGCCGCAAGCAGGAATCGAACCCAGGCCACTGCATCGGGGACCAGACCCTGTACGTGGGTCGCCCGCTTAACCGATTGAACTATCCGGGCGCCCTGCATTCTGAGTTTCTGAATGCAGATATCTTAATTTTTTTATTAGTTAGCTAGCTTGTACCCCGACCCCCACCCAAAAGCAAAAAAGCTCAGATTTTGGAATATTTTTCACTTTAAGCCCTGCAAGTGTGGCTGCAGTAACAAGCTTGCTGTGCCTGACTAACAGTATGTCTGTGGTTTGGAATTATTTCCGAGTCCACATATATCGGTATCGGTTGATATTGGAATCGGAAATTGAGAGTTGGACAATATCGGCATATCAGTTTTTGTCAAAAAAGCCAATATCGGACATCTCTAGTTTAGTGTTTTTGAGGCCCTGTTTGGTCATTGTTTGACAATGTATTTTAGCTTCATGTAGAGTACCTGTACATATCCTGGACTTGAGTTTCTTTGTAATTTCTCCCATTTTCTCAAAATCCTCAGCATAATACAGATGCTTCTCATCAGGTTCTGATGCAATTTCTCTCAGCTCCTGTTCAATAGCTTTGCCAACACCCAAGGTGTATATTGTGACCCCTGAAAGTACAACAAAACAGAATTATGATATGAAACTAGTAGAAAGAAGATACTTTGATTGAGAAACTGTAGTACATTAGGATGGTGAGACGAGATTATGTGTGTACCAGAGTTCTTTGCTTTGGTGGCCCATTCAGAAACATCATCCTGTGATCTTCCATCAGTGAACACGATGCTGACTCGTGGGGTGTTCGGTCTGGCACCTTCTTTGGCTGAAAAGCTGAACTCGTACATGTGACGTAGAGCTGAGCCAGTCATGGAGCCTCTCCCCATGTACTGCATCCGGGTCACTGCCTGCTTGATGTCTCGTGCAGTGCTGTACTGGTTCAAGGTAAACTCTGTGCGCACCTTGGTGGAGTACTGAAGAAGGCCCACATGTGTTCCCATCCTGGAAATGTTCAGTGAGTCCACGATGCCATTTACAAACTGTTTGACAAGCTCAAAGTTGGCTGGACCCAGACTCTTGGAGCCATCGATCACAAAAACTAGATCCATGATGCCATCGCTGCAGTGTTTCTCTGTTGGGAACAAGACATTAAAAACACAGGTCTGATGTATGTTTAGTTACTGCTATATCAAAGACAACTGAGAACATGGCCTTAGAACACAAAATTCCTCAAAATATAGTATATAAGCTACACTGCCTGTCCAAAAAAAACTCATCTGGATTTAACTAATTAAAAAGGTCAGAGCTTTCCATTGGATAATTACTGCAGTGATGAATACGTTTCAGCTGCAACAACTTATTTAACCCTAGCTGATGCAGTGATAAGCTTCTCATTTCTGAAACAACCATGTTGGAAGACATATCCTGTGGTCATGGAAAGGATGTCGATCTGTCTCAGAAGGGTCAAATTATTGGCCTGCATCAAGCAAAGAAAATAACTAAGGAGATTTCTAAAACTACTAAAATCCGGTTATCAATACAAGATCTTGGTGAAGAATGAATGCATCTATAAAATAAATATAAATAAATGTTGTGACATTGCAGAAGCGAATTGAAATGATGCCACAGTGAAAGTAGTCGTTCTCAGAGCTAAAAGCAGCCCAATGAAACATTAGTGTGTGACATTTTTTTGGACGGGCAGTGTATATAATAGTAATATAATATAGTCATAGCTGTCTGATAAAGATCCAGACCTATGGGTTTAAATTTAGTTAAAAAAATATATATATATTTTGATGTTACTGTGGCGTTTTAAAGAATTCATATCTATGTGATATATTCTGAGAGGCACTAAGATGTCATCCATTATGGCTATCAACATTATTAACCAAGTGGTTTCTGGTCCAAAAGGAAAAGACTAATAACTTTCTGAAATACGAATGCGCTGTGGTGGTAAACATACACACTGAATATTCCCCTTAATCCAGAGGATGGGCAAAAAATAGGATTTTGAGTGAGCGTTGGGATTAACACTGACCTCACAAATGGTTCAAGACTCGATCAAAATTATGTAACACGTAAATACCGGAATAGGGAAGAAAAAATATCATAGAAGCATTTGGAAACATGTTGATGGAGGATTGGATTGGGTTTTGAATTTGGCTTACTTTGCCTCAAAAAAAAAAAAAGACTGTTCTGCTATCCTTTTATCCTGGCATCAAATGTCTACAGCTTAACATGAGTTAAAATGAAAATATGAGAATCAGAAGCCTCCACACTAAAGCAGCAAGAATCTCTATTGCACAGCTCATATTCCTGACTGGGCATTTAATCAAAAGCAGTTCTCTCTCTAAAATCCCACTGAATCAGCAAGTTTGAACATCCAGTATCATTTTTGTTATCTGGAGTTGGCTGAATAGTTCTTACGATGAATGAGCTTGGACTCACTCTGACATGTTTTTCCATCAGGATGCAACGTGAATCCTGGCCTGCATTTGCACACACATGAATCTTCTGTGCTCATGAACTCCTGCTCACAGCCATGTTTCCCGTCAGCACAATGATCCATATCTGCAGGAGATTAAATAGATGTATCTTATAAACACTGGTAAGATAACAGATAAATACCACTCAGACAGACAGACAGACAGACAGACAGACACACACACACACACACACACACACACACACACACACACACACACACACACACACACACACTGTTCACATAGGAGCCAACCTCTCCATTAAATCATCTTTTGCAGAGAACGATCTTGTGACACTGAATATATGAGAACTTATGAACAACAAAATTCATGCATATAATTAAGTATCGCATCTTTTGTAATTACAATCACATCCATCACTCTTTTACGTCTGCTTATGGCAGCTCTGTCCACTGGATCTGTCTGTTCATCCCAAACTTCGGTCAGGCAAATATCTCAAAAGCAACTGTCCACTCATCCTTGCTGAAGACTGTTTTTGATGACCTCCTGACATTTCCTGTAGTCTCAAGTAATAATTATCTGATAGGAATAAATACATTTCATGGGCACAGTGTATAACATTTATCAAAAATAATGCACAGAGAAGAGAATCTGTGAATAACCTTGCAGGACCATGTGCAGGCTATGTTTTGTTGCAAGCAGCTGTATACACTGCCGTTCAAAAATTTGGGGTCACTCAAGCAATTCCATGTTTTCCATGAAAACTCCCACTTTCATTCATGTGCTAACATAACTGCACAAGGGTTTTCTAATCATCAATGAGCCTTTCAACACCATTAGCTAACACAACGTAGCATTAGAACACAGGAGTGATGGTTGCTGGAAATGTTCCTCTGTACCCCTATGGAGATATTCCATTAAAAATCAGCTGTTTCCAGCTACAATAGTCATTTACCACATTAACAATGTCTAGACTGGATTTATCATTCATTTAATGTTATCTTCATTGAAAAAAAGTGGGTTTTCTTTCAAACATAAGAACATTTCTAAGAGACTCCAAACTTTTGAACAGTAGTATACATCGGGTACATTATGCCTGGATTGCCATAGAATTTGTTGTGTATACTTACTGCCACCAGGGGGTTCATCCTACTGACTGAACCTTATACTATTACACCTAAAGATGTGTTCATTCCTCTGCTTAACATTTTAACTAGTAGTGAGTTTGATGTTTCTTTAATATACTGTTCAAGTGGCTCAGTGATGAGAAAATAAAGCTATCTAACCCCAGACAGCTCGATGATGTTGAAGCTGACAGCTGTTTGATTGAAGTTCTGAGTCATCAACAATCTGAAGCATGATAAGCCTTCTATTCACGACCAGTAATTATTACTAATTATCAAGGTTCTTGTGGCTCTTTAAATAACCTGTTGGCAAAGACTGAAAGACATCTAGTAAACATCGGTGTTCATACAGTTTTACAAATGATGCAAATCAGTAAGACATCACTGTGAAAGAAGTGCTTCCAGACTCTAGAATTATGAGAAAAATATTAATTTCTTTGCTAAATACATTGCAGAAAAACAAATAGATAAACATTCATTGTGTACTTACTCTTGCATGTTTTCCCATCAGGTCTGAGTGTGTAGCCTTTTCTGCATTTACACACACAACTGTCCTCTGTGTTCATAAACTCCTGTTCGCACCCATGGGTGCCATCAGAACAGTGATCAATCTCTGCAGAAAATAGTGAATCAGTACCGATAGGACTAAAATCTGAGGTAATTGTTGTTCTTCTGAATAATTTTAATTTGATGTTGTTGAAGATTTTCATCTGTGCAGCACAAATATCTAAATCTCAAAACCGATTATTTTGAAATCACGAGACACATTTACAGTTACAACAAAAAGACCTCCTCAAGCTGCCCTGTGCTCTCCATATTGCCTCTATGAGCACAAACAGAAGAAATCTAACTGCAGATATCTAACAGATCACGAGTCCTACACTTCAATGTGACACACGTTTTATCAGTCTAACAAGGCTTCTTCCTGTACATTTAATCAGTAACACATCACTGACTTTATGTTATACAAATATAAAGAAAATCTACAACTACTTTCATTAGATAAATAAAAGAATAACAAAAAAACTCTTACTCTTGCATGTTTTCCCATCAGGTCTGAGAGTGTAGCCTTTTCTGCATTTACATACACAACTGTCCTCTGTGTTCATAAACTCCTGTTCACACCCATGGGTGCCATCAGCACAGTGATCAATCTCTGCAAGAAATAGTGAATCAGTACAGATAGAACTAAAATCTGATGTAATTTTTGTTGATCTGATGTTGATGAAGGCTGCACAGTGGTCAGCACTGTCGCCTTGCAGCTAGAGGGTCCCAGATTTGCGTCCCAACCTGGGATCTTTCTGCATGGAGTTTCCATGTTCTCCTTGTGCATGTGTGGGTTTTCTCCAGGTTCTCCAGCTTCCTCCCACAGTCCAAAAACATGCTGAGGTTAATTGATGATTCTAAATTGTCTGTAGGTGTGAATGTGAGTGTGATTGTCTCTATATGTAGTCCTGTGATTGACTGATGACCTGTCCAGGTGTCCCCTGCCTTCACCCTCAGTCAGCTGGGATAGACTCCAGCTCCCCATGACCCTAATGAGGATTAAGCGGTTTATAGATGATGGATGGATGGATGGATGGATGAATGTTGTTGAAGATTTTCAAATGCAAATATCTAAATCTGTCCTGTGTTTGTCACATTGTTTCTTTGAGCACAAACAGAAGAAATTTAACTCCAGACTTCAATGTGACACATTTTCTTCAGAGAATATAATCAGGCTTTTTTTGCTATACACCTGGACAATTGATATGATGGTGTGCAGCATTATAACATTTTCATGCTAGACAAATATAATGAAAATATAGAACTTTTGTTTGATATATAAAAGTAGGTTAAAAAGCTCTTACTTACTCTTGCATGTTTTTCCATCTGGTCTGAGTGTGTAGCCTTTTCTACATTTGCATAAACAGGAGTCTGCTGTGTTCATGAATTCCTGTTCACACCCATGGGTGCCATCAGCACAGTGATCAATCTCTGGGATGAAAACAGAAAAGAGCATAGACATCACTGCATTTTGCTTCATATAACCTGCTGTGTGTTCATTTGATTTTGTCATGTGTCACATTCTTCTGGATATGTTTAGTTTGCATTTTCATTTCTTTCATCTGGTTGCAGAATGATAAAAAGCACGTACTGCTGCAGGTTTTTCCATCCAGATTGAGGATGTAGCCTTTGTTACACCTGCAGATGTAGGACTCTGGAACGCTGACACAGTTGTGTTCACAGCCATGGTTCCCCAGGTCACAGTAGTCTATTTCTGAGGATCGTGACTCTTATTAATGTCATAGCTGTACCACTAGTATTGTTGCTGCAAATAACAATATCAATCATTTTTTCTAGGAAAAAAATGTTCAGATCAATACATAAACACAGCACTCAACAACAAAGCAGAACCAAAGCATGCATGCAGAACTCTATAATTCCTTAACTCAGTATTCTCTGGTGCAGATTGAGCTTAAGAAGGATCAGTCATTCTTGTTTTGACTGGGTGATACTATGACAGCCAGGATACACCTCTGCATTTCGGCAGCTGCTCTGATGACTGCAAAAGCACACTTCCTCCAGGAAATCTCCCCCACTTTACTTTCTGTTAACATCCACCAGAGGAGCAGAAGGGACGTCTTCCAGCAGTGGGTGGACAGACATCAGTGGATGCTGGCTCTCATTTGAAATGGAGCTCTGTCAAAATGACACATTTTGCGCAACCACTGTTTGCAATAACCACGCCATATGGTTATCTTGGCTGTATCAGACTGAAGTCCATGATCTATTAAATACTGTATTTCATCAAAATGCATTTATGCTGATTTAAGGGGAACTCCAGTGATTTTATGTATGTACATAGACACATGCTCTGAGGTACAAGACTTATCTGTACCTCTGCTGCAACAACTATAATCATTTTTTAAACTGTGAATCATAGTAACTTTTATAGTATTCAAACTTGGCCTCAAGACAACTTTTTGAAGGTCTTGTCTTGAAACTGACCACATGTTTGCTTGGTCTTGTCTTGGCCTCAAAGACGAAGAAAAAGAAGAGATCAAAACCACAGCCGTGGGGATCTCATTAAAAAACTTTTTAAAAAACTCATTATTGTGACTGGATATAAAGCTTCAATCTTCAAATACAACCAATAACTCGACTAATTTCAGACATTTTACTGTTTTATTGTTGCTGCTCCTGACTGTATAAGTACAGTTTTTGCTCTCACCTAAGATTTAGTTTAGATTTAGTAAGTCACCTAAGAAGATTTAGTTTTAGCTAACACGTTTGTTACCTGTGGATTTAACTTGTGCTTCAGGGTACAAGTTTCAGTAGTGCAATTCAATGGTTTAGATGTTGAATATTTTGGCGTATCATTTTCTTTATTGTGTGGCATGCAGCGTGGGACAGAAACCGATCTGGTCATCGTCTTAACTTTGTCTAGACCTGCCTTCATCTTGCTCCTGATGTTTGGTGTAACCACACATTCTATGAAGAAGTTGATCCCTGATCTGTCAGTATTTCTGTTTTATTTCTGTTTGTTTGGGAAAATATAAGCATGTGACAATCCTTTCCCATTTATACACTTGGTTGCACCCATACTCCTGACTTGATCTCAACCCCCTCAAAGTCTCAGCCCTTGTCCACACGTAGCCGGGTATCTCACAAAACGAAGATATTTTTCTATGATTCGGCCTATCATCCACACGAAAACGCAGATTTACGTCATCAAAAATGATTCTTTTTAAAAACTCCGACCAAAGTGAAGATTTGCGAAGTCTCCGTTTTATGCATCTGCATGTGGACATCAGTAACCGGGGTTTTGCATTTCGAAACGTCAACGCCTGCGACAAAATATGTTCTTACGTCACATATGCGACCTGTGTTTACATTCGGTAACAGTATGGATGCTCTCACAAGGTTTTGGGCGCTGTTTCTTGTACAGGCGCTTTTTACTTGCTTGTTTTTACAAGCCCAGATACTGCTCCACATTCAACAACACAGGCGAAGGACGACGTTAAGGACGCTTATTCTCCACCACCTTGCTAGGATTTGGGGAACTACTGCCACCTAAAGGTCCGGCATGCTTATGAATGTGCTTAAAAACGCACTTATGTGGTTAGGTGTGGATGAAGTTTTTTTCTAAAAACGAGGTGGTGTGTACGTAAGTTTTTTTCTAGACGGAGGGGACAGGCTATTCGGTTTTACAAAAACCCTGCTACGTGTGGACAAGGCCTTAGTCTTGGTCTGAGTTCAGATAAAAGATAAACTGATGCCACCCTGATCAAGGCAAGATATTTTTTTTTTGTAAAAAGAAAGAAAAAGAAAAAACAACCTGCACCATAAAGCAGTAACAATGTTGTTTTTTCTTTTAAGAGATAAAAAAGAGGAAATGGAGGAAGAAGTTGGGACCACTGACAGAACAGAAAGAGATGAGTAAGATACGTATTATTACGGTTGCATGTCTTGTTGTCTATGGTGAGCTGATACCCTGAACGGCAGCGACACTCGTAGCCATCAGGCAGGTTAGCACAGATGTGTTGGCAACCATGATCCACCACCGCACATGTATCCTCGGCTACAGAGGGACAGCATGGAGAAAAACATCTACAGTTCAATGTCCAGAAGAAAACCTGCCCTAACTGGTTGTTCTGGGCCATTTGGAGATAACAGAGACGAGCTGTAGGACAGTGAGATGAAGCTCAAATGTCAAATATGTGAGTAAACAGTTAAGTGTTAAAGAGACTGAGCAATATTACTTTAATTTGGAGTTGAGTATTAATCTATGTAATGTCTTTAAGTGTGAAATTCACACTCCCTTTAACTATGCTTTGGTCTGTACCAACTCTTTGGGGAACTAGTTTGTTCTTTAGTAGCTAAACTCTCCACTGTGCTTCCCAGTGAAGGGCTAAGGGATTTTCAGGGATTCTTTTGCTTTTTTTCTCTGCAGCCACAATGTAAAAATGAAGTAAAACAGGATATTGGTGGACATACATCCAAAACAATGACCTGAAAGACTCTAAAATGTGTCACAGAAGTGTTGCAGACTGCACAGTCAAGATTTCATTCTTTGTGAATCCATCTGTAAGAGTAAATCCTTCACGTACAAGTGGTCATGCGATCCACTATCGATATTAAAACATTGACTATAGCCTCTTCAGTGTACTAGCAGACGGCCTCCAATATCACCTGCCTTATATTAATAAATTCAAAGTGTCGTCTGAGAGACAGTTAAGCTGTTTTGTGGAAAAAAGATATGAAAACTGAGCACATGTGAAAGCTGGAAAAGAACTTCTACAAAAAACAGATTAAAAAAAGAGGTCTTTCACCTTTACACGTCTTGCCGTCAGGGTTGAGGGTGAAGCCTTTTCTGCACTTGCACCTGTATGAGGCAGGGCTGCTCACACAGATGTGCTGACACTGATGGTCCACCACATCACACTTCTCTGCTTCTAATGTATGCAAAACATCCACAGACACGCTCAAGTACAGGTTTGCAAACACACATGCATTCAAAATAAGAGACACACAGAGGAATAAAAAAAAGTATGGGATTCATCACCTCCACACAGTTTGGACTGGAACACTGAGATCAGGGTTTCTATCTGGCTGAAGTTGGCCACCAGGTGCACATGCTCCAAGTGTGGCTCACTCCCAATGGTCTTCAGGGTGTTCATGTCCACCCTGCCCACTCCAATAGCAAAGATCTGGATGCCAGCCTCTCTCGTCTCAGCTGCTATCTCCTCCACCGTGTCCTGAGGTCTCCCATCAGTCACAATCATGGCAATACGTGGGATGTGCAGGCTCTTTGGCCGGGCTCCCTGTTCCTCAGTGAAGGCTGTCTCCATGGTGTACTGGATGGCCAGACCAGTCATGGTTCCTGAGGCGAGGTGCTTCATGTTCCTCACCGCCTGCTCCACCTCAGCCTTGGTGGTGTAGGTGTTGAGGGAGAACTCAGGCTGGACCACGCTGCCATACTGGAGCAGACCAATTCGTGTTGCATCACTGCCGACCTCGAGGAACTGAAGCAGGTTGATGATGAAAGTCTTGACCTTCTCGTAGTCGTTGGGACGGATGCTTCTGGAGCTGTCGATTACAAAGACGAAATCCAGTGGGATGGCCTTACACGAGTTCTCTGTAAGCAAAAACATGGAAGAAATTTGAGAAGAGTTTGGATGAATTCTGGCAAAGCTAGCAAAACAGACAATTAATCACTTACCCATGACTTTGGTTTGGACAGTTGTCTCATTTAGTGCTCTGGCTGTGATGGGTTTGGGACGACGTCTGTCCAGTCGCACTGCATCACAGCACAACAGGTAGAAGAAGCCGAGGGCCAAGGACCTCATTCTGATGAATGACAACAACTGTAGCCTTGACAGTGACACAAAAACAAGAGCTGATACAGTAGAAACACTCTCACAACGCCATGCAAGCAGAGAACAGGTCTGCATGGAGAGAGCAGAGACGAATGGAACTTCCAAAAAGAGGACATGTGTTATTTATATTTATATTTGGAAATCCAGAAATCATATGGGCATCTTAAACACAACGACACACCAAACAGCTGAGTGGCTGATTATGGTTGGTAATGATTGAGATTATTAAGGTTTTATACACAGACTGATAAAACCTTACATACATCCAAAACAATGACCTGAAAGACTCTAAAATATCATGAATACTGCATTGCAAAGAATTCAAATATTTGACCTAAACCTCTGGATCAAAAAAACTAATTTTTTCTATAGTAACTTTAGTAAAGTTTGGATGAAATTTGTAGGAACTGAAAAGAGCAATCTTATAACGTAGGAAAGAAGCATTCCTCTAAAAACAGAGAATCTGGCAATAAAACTATTTTGCTTCTGTACCTAATGTTTATATGTAATATGGGTTACAAATCACTGCATCTATTCACACAACATGACAAATTCTTCCATCTGAGTTTCCTGATTGTTTTTTTTTTTTTAGATATCCTGCTAACCAGAGCACTAACAACCATGTCCTGTATGGTGGCGTAAACTAATATAATGACTCTGTGTCACTTAGGTAACTAGTTAGTGCTACATTTAAGTTAATGATGAGAAAGATATAAATAGGGAGAACTTTCACCTCCTGCATATTTGACCTGCCCGGCTTCACATTTCACATTTTAGTGTGTATAGTTGTAAAGCACTTAGTTTTGCAAAGGGAATAACACATTTTAAATTTCAGAATTAGTTTCTAAGTTTAAGATATTGATCTATTGATTGATGGCAGCAGTCTACACTGGACTGTATTTCCTGAACAAGTGTGGGCTCCACTGGAGGGTCATGTTTCCCCATTTACCACCATATGAAGTTGACCAACTCCATATGAATGAGCTTTCGGATGCTTTGCAGCATAGGATGGTTTGAAGTGATTTAAGAGAGACTGAAAAGTACCACAGGCTGTTTCTCTATCCAGTCCCCAGGAGAGCCTTTCATCACCTGTCATATTCTGACTACAGGCTGTGCTGCTGTAGAAATAAAAAATACATCCACATTCACAAACAGTATGATGTGACATTTGTCATACAGGACAAATCTTAGCTCTAAGGCAATACATAGCTGCTAGAATGGAGAGATTTCTAAATGGAGTTCTGAACAGCTCTCTCAGGGCGATGACACTGACTCAGGCTCAGTCTGTTCTCAGCTCAGGCAGATGAACGGTCCCACACAGATATGTATACGGTAGCTGCTGACCTGAGACCTACAGGGGTCACATATCCATGTTGCATCCCGCATGGGGAGGTGGACCTCTGAACTCACATCTGTTTGATGTCTCTCTGCAGCAGTCCTGACAGTTTTTTCTTCATCAGCTATCAGTCAAAGTAACAAATGTACAATCTTTTTATTTGCTATAGATGTACATCCTGCTCCATGGTAGCCTTAAATGTTCCATCATGTGTCAGCAGATGATAAAAAACATGATGAATTAAAGACAAACAAGTGATCAAAAAATTTCTTTTAGATTTTCAGTAAAATACATTTTTTATTATAGTATTTTCTTAAAGTGCCTCTGTGGCTTCCCTTGTGTTTTTCTGGTACAGAGGAGCTCTTCTCATATTTCCTCATGAGTTAAAGCCAAGGTTGTTTACTATGTAACACAAAAACAGTGTGTACTGAACATCATTTATGGCATGTCTGTTTTGGACATTCCCTGTCTTTGATGGCTTTTCATGATGCAGGTGAAAGAAACTAACACGTATTCCGGCCTAAGTAAATACATAACAGCTGACTGATGGTGATTCCTCTTTTAACCGTCCATTCAAAAAGCCAAAGAAAGATTTCAGTTGTTTAAAAAAGGCATTGCAAGCATGCAAACAAAGTCTGCAGTATCCTAGAGTAAAAATCTGTTTTCACTTTCAGAACAGCAAACTGAAATCTACTTACCTTATAATCAAAAATGACAATTTTCAACTCTGCAAACGAAGTTTCCCAGGAAATCCCAGCAATGAGTCAAAAGGAAATATGCGTCAATCTTGTGGCTCCACGTTTAAAATTAACATATATTCCAGACCTGTCTTTCTGTATCTGTGCAGACTCTTGCATTGCTTAGCCCCTTTACTCCATCCACTCTGTTTTTCTGTATACTCCCCCTCTGACTCCAACTTTGGAGACACCTCTTGTTCAGCTCAGTCTGCTGCTAAAACAATAAGTAAGTGTTTCATTCACATTCACATCTTTTTACTCATATTTATTCCAGATAAATGGAACAAAGCCAATAATTTTATATGTTGATAGCTCTTTCAACATTTTAAATTAAAGTAGAAAAGTGATACACTTCTTTCTTTCAAGGGCTTAAGAACTTCATTAAAAGTGTATTTTAGCATCCTGCCAACTCTGCATCTATATTAAGACACGTATAAGTCAAATAATCTAGTAAATAAGCTGTAATGAAGCCAGGATGTCAGGGAGCTGACAAATTTGAAGTCTAATGCAGTTTCTAAGGGCTGACACTCTCACACTGTGAAAGAGGTGTGTTGTAATTTTACAAGTGATGCTTGGATGAACTCTCCACATCCCCAGTTGAGCAGTAGTTTATGGAAAGACTTTGTAAGTGGAGACATCACACTTCCAACCACTCTGGGGTTACCTGTCTGCCACACAATGAACACATTTATACACAGTCACCTCTCACTGCAAATAGTTTCCAGGGGCACATCTGCCACTGAAGATGAAGAGTCACTGTTAATCACAGAAACAATCAGAGACTTATTCATTCTAGTTAGTTACTTGATAATGACTTGCTTTGAATATAGCTGTAATAATATATCTCATCCTTGAAACATAAGGTAATGTATAGCTTTATATACACTACCATTCAAAAGTTTGGTCACTTAGAAATGTCAAGAAAGAAAAGCAGTTTTTCTAATGAAGATAGCATAAAATGAATGATAAATCCAGTGCAGACATTGTTAATGTGGTAAATGACTATTCTAGCTGGAAACGGCTGATTTTTAATGGAATATCTCCATAGGGGTACAGAGGAACATTTCCAGCAACCATCACTCCTGTGTTCTAATGCTACATTGTGTTAGCTAATGGTGTTGAAAGGCTCATTGATGATTAGAAAACCCTTGTGCAGTTATGTTAGCACATGAATAAAAGTGTGAGTTTTCATGGAAAACATGGAATCATCTGGGTGACTTCAAATTTTTGAATGGTAGTGGAAGCTTCACTGTCAAAATAAAACGCACATGTACCGCTGAAATGTATTTTTAATAGGCAAATAAATGTCACATCTTTATTTTTCATACAGCAGTGGTCCTCAGGTTTGACTTCCGTGTCCTTGCAGGACATTTTGTGTCCAGGGAGCAGCTTGCCAATTACTGCATCTGGTGGAACGAACTCGTACAGTGTTTACACAGAGCAGAAGCTCCCATTGGTTTAATTGAAAAAACACAACCAGGGTCCATATTTATTAAGCTCCAGGTTCTCCTCGAGCAACTCATTCATAGTTTCCTCAAAGAGCAAACTGATTCCAGATCAGTGCTTCTTCTGTGCTGTCAAAATAGATAAATAGCAGCCCGAGACATTTCTCGTCAATCAGTAGAAACACACAATTACATTTAAAAGTTATAAATAGCCAGTCAGCACAATTCAACACTCCTGATACAAGACAGTTCTGTCTGCAGTTGAATAAAACAGTAAAACAAGGTGATATGTTCGATATAGACTAGGTTGCTCTTTGATCATGTCAGAATACAGGCAGATGCATTTCTTTGGGAAACTTCCAGTCAAGGTGACACTTCACACATGGGTCTATAAAGTGCTCCCGGTCAGAGAGAAAGTTATGAATGAAGGCAATCCAACCCTGATCATGAGCAGAGACAAGACAAACAGGTAACACTAGATGACTCTTCACTCATTGGTTTGCATTTGTGCATAAGATAAATAGATCTATCAAAGGTAGGGCTCACAGAATACTATTACAGATACACAGACAGCATAAAGACAGTTCATAAAAAATATAGATCATCTATCAAACTTTCTAGTGCTTTCGCCCAGATTCAAATGCATTAAAATGCACATCATGTCTGGATACTATGAGAGACAGAAGAAGAGCTACAGGAGAAACAGGACTTCAGCAGGAAGGGATGAGAGGTCACGGTGGTGATACTGGTGTGTGTGCATGTGTGCTCAGTGCTTATGTACATGTGCATGCATGGGTGTACTGTAATGTGTGTTTAGCTACAATATATCCATGGATATACTGTACACTGGAGAGGCAGTGTGGTGCATAAAGTTTGCTGGGGTCATATTAACAGCAGGGTCCAGTGAGGATGATCCTGGGAGTGTTTTCAGGCTGTCGCAGTAGTGTAGGGCGGAGGGGCCTGCTTAGGAAGGACACTGACACTGTCATCATACGGAGGCAGCAGCACCTGAAGATAAGAAAGAAAAGGGAAAAATGGTTTCCTCAGCAACCTCTGCATGTTTTTGGACTGTGGGAGGAAGAAGGAGCACCTGGAGAAAACCCACACATGTGCAGGGAAAACATGGAAACTCCATGCAGAAAGATCCCAGGAAGGCCGAGATGCGAACTGTTGATCTTCTAGCTGCAAGGCGACAGTGCTAACCACCACGTCACTGTGCAGCCCTCCATAAAAACCAACACAATGTCAAATCTCTCTCAGTGTATGAGCATGTTTTGATGAAGTTGCATAATATTCCATCAGTTCTGGTGTTATTTCAAAGTGAAGAATTAAACTCCAAAACCTGTACTTTGGATTAAGTGAAATATTTGGAAACTCAGAGGGAAGAAATGGCACAGAAACCAATATGTTCCGAATAAAAAGGCTAGACTGCAGGATTACAGCTAAATATGATTATGCAATATGTAAAATGAAAGTATGTAAGGAGTGTCTGGCAGGAAGCATGTTGGACTAAAACATCAGAATAAATACTACAGATAAAATGCCAATAAAGGTTATGTTGAGTAGATTTACTGGAGTTAACAGCCATGCTAGCAGATGGCTGTACTACGGCACAGGAGGACTTTGAGCTATATGCTAACATGCTACCTGACAATTTTACCATGCTGATGTTCAGCAGGTGTGTTTACAACATTTAGCTTCTGAGTTCAAGTCCATTCAAGTCCCTCTCCTCCCCTAGATGCCAATCTGATTGAGCATCTACAGAATGCTTCAGTCCTTAATTGGATGCCCCACCCCACAACCTGCAGAACCTGCAAGATCCACTGCCAATGTCCTGTTTCCAGACACTACATGACCAGCCAACGGATCTGTGCTATCATAGCGGCACAAAGGGGACCTACACAATATTACTAAAGTGGTTGTAATGTTGCGGCTGATCTGTATAATTCTACTCTACACATTTCTGAGGGGAAATATATCCCTTTTAAAATTCTATTGCATTTGTTTGACAGCTATAGATTTATGCATAAAACATATGCTTTTATTAGTAGACATTATTATACTTTCCTACCCAACAGTTACACTATCAGTCAAAAGTTTGGACACGCCTTCTCATTCAATGCTTTTTATTTATTTGTATTATTTTCTACATTGTAGATTAATACTGAAAATTAACACTTTTTTGTTTACAACATAATTCCATATGTATTGTTTATCAAGTATTTTGCTGATTTTATTCATTGTACATTGAGGCATATTGCAAGGTTGAATGTTTCCCAAAACACAACGTATGTAACAAACTGACTATCTGACCTGGTGACAGTGCTAAATGAAGTGTCAGGGGACCACCAAACCTACTGAAATTCATCTTGAATGTAAAAAATAAATGTATTGGCACACCCATCAAAAAGCTGCTCAGACATCTCAATAAAAATACACACTTCAGGGTGGCACTACATGAAAAAGTTGTGAGATCACCAGTGTCAGTAGGGTCCATCCTCTGCCAACCATGAATGTGAGTGCAAAATTTCATAGGAATCCATGCTTCTTTATTTCAATCCTTATTTCAGTCCTCACCACTGTAATGGGCCAACACTCTGGTTCCAGTAACAATAAAAAAAAAGTAGTCCAGTATGATGGAGTGTTTGATCAGAAATGTATTTTGGTCTTCAGCCATATAGTGTGAATGTGTTCGACTGTTTAAAAGATGGGAAGGCAGCGTAGTACACTAAAGCAATGTCCTGAATAACGTGGGTGATGGACAAGATCCAGGACAGTATGTCAAGTCAAAAAGGAAAACAGATGTGAGCGTCCAGATTTAGTTTCAAAGCCGTATGCCACCAACTAGACTGGGCACATCTGTTTATTTGTCTTCTATTATTCATCCCTCACGCTGAAGTAAAAGTAGGCTTAGTGGTGAGTTTGCCTAAATTTGCCTAATGGCTGTCTGCATCACAGAAGTCACAGTTTGAGTTGGACGGATGTCTCTGCTCAGAGCAGACTTGACAGATATAGAATTTACCATGAGGAAACTAAATAATATACCAGACAGCGTATTCTATATATTATATAAGATCTGCAATGTTTAAGAACAGATGTTTGTCATATTTCATTCAGCGCCTGTTGGTCTTACCAGGTTTGCTGTGTTAAACCTGTTCTAACATATTTACAGGCCTTTTTCGTTCTAAAATGTGTAAAACTAAGCTCCCTTTCTGCTCATCTCTTCAGCAGAGAAGCTGTGTGGAGTCAGAACATCTTAGGTGTGACTCGGCACTCATCCTGGTTTTGCTGCTGACAGCAGGGCAAACAGAAATATAGGTTCCCTCCATGGTTCACTGGATTTCATATACAAAAACACCAGGTGTCTGACCTGTGTGTCCCACGTTTTAAACAATGAGCCATTGAGGGCTTCAGTCAAACAGGCAGGGCAGTTTGGACTTTGTGACAATAAACTCTACTGACCTTTAAAGGAAGGTATTAAATAATTAAGGAATTAAGTGATAAAACTCTCCTTTGGTGTGTACTGGGGACTAGACAGCCTCCATGTAGATCATTGCCGAATTGAACTGTGGTTTCTTGTAGTTGACTTAAATAAATAAAATTACACTGTTTAGACATGAATGATAAAATACTCTTATAATTAAACCTCTTTATCATTTGCTTTTCTTGCCTTCACAACAAGCCCTGTCATTGGGGTAATTAAGATAGTGTCATTGCATAGTTTGTCCAGCAGAGCAGCTCCAACTACATTGTTTACAATTCTCTGTTTACTGTCTGCAGCACATGTAGCAGAGTATATACACCTAAGCAGGTGGTGGTGTGAGTAAAGCAGTGTCTTCACAGTAAGTTACAACTAGTTTGTTCAGTAAATTGCTGGAAATTTTATAAAAAATAGCCCCTCATTTTCTATTTCAGAATAATCCTATCATACTGTTTGCATACACATAAACTATAACGGCCATGAAATAAATATAAGAAATTTTTGCTCTCTAAAAACTGGTATTGCCATCATCAGCCCCATAATTCCAGTACTGAACAAGCTGTAGTTTTTCCAGATTCATTAATGATTCCTCATCTTCAGACTCTTTAGTTCTGTAAAAGTGACAGATTTTATTTGAAGCATGAATCTAAACACTGTATTTCTTATCCAAGGATGACTGTCAGCATCCAATCCATCCAAGGGTTAATGTTTATTTCTGTTTTCTATGATTCATCAGATGGTGAGGATGATGGTTTTTTACCGGGGTGGGGTAGCTTTAGCTTTAGTCTTTCAGTGTTATATAGGCTGCATGTGCATAGTTAGTAGGCTTTGGATTTATAAGAGTCAGATGTAAACACTAAATAGTCAACTGGACAGTTTTCATGCGTCTTATGGAAAGTTAGCATTAGCATGAGCTTTCCTGATTTAGATACAGTTGAAAATCTGTTTGCACAACTCTCATTTATTTTTAGGCTGATGTTTTAAAAATTAAACAGAAAGTTAAATGTACAACTGTTATCACTGTAGACTTCATTGTGTACTGTGATGGACAAGCACAGGGACCATATCTACAAGGACACAAACAGTTATAGCATCATTCACATCACTATGCTCATTTTCTTCTGTGAAACATGTCAAGTGTTACTGATTGCTCCTTTAATGCCAAATAATGCACCTGATTGTGTGAGTGTGAATCACTTTTCTGTATGCCATTCTGCTCATATGGCTTCCATCAGTGGACCTTTGACCGAACCACTGTGTAAGTGATGAACAGCCATGCGAGCTGCTAACCAAAAGCCACAAACCTACCGGGAGCTTTAATTGAACACGCCTGGCTCTAAATTGGAAAAGCATACCTGCGGAGGTGAGGCTGATGTTAGGAAATAAAGGCTCAGTCTGCTTTTTATCTGGCTCTTTTCACTCATGATGTCAGCGAGCTGGAGACTGGCCTCCTGTTTCTCTCTTTACAGCTCAGGTGTTTTACACATCAGCAGAGCAAAACATCACATACAGCCACACGGTGCATAAAGCTGCTTCAAACTGTGTGGAATGCTACACTCAGAGGAGTCTTCAGCTGCACAAAATACCTGTGAAACTCAACATGCTAAAAGGTCAAATATCAGTCTTAATGGAGCCAGAAAACCACATTTTACAATAGTCCAAACAGTCATTAGTGTTGCAAAAATCTCTTTTTTTTCCTTCCATCTGTCAAAGTGTAAGCAGTTCTAATAGGTGTGTGGGCAGTGAGTTAGCAGCGGTCAGGGGGCCAGATCTGGGCAACAGGACACCAGCAGGAGGCCCAGAAACACCCCGACAGAGCTCACTTACTGTACCAGCACTAAGCCTCAGCCACCATCCTAATGGCTTTGCCAGCAGAGAGCCTCATCTCTCCATCCAAGTCTGTTCATCCACCCATGCAACAGTAGTCTTTGTAAAACTAGCTGCTACGACAGCCCAGTTTTATACTTCCTTCCTCCCATCAGCATGATGACTTTACGGCTGCCAGACTGGCCTGAGCAGAGGAAACCTACGCAGACGATAAAAACGTGACCAGCGGTCTGGATTGAATAAGGTAATCATTTTCCCCCAGAAGTTGTTTTGTTGCTTTTGGAAGTGGAAGAAAGAAGAAACTCAAGATCAGATATCGTTTCATGTTAGATCTCTACATGATGATGTCGACATAAATTATGTGTGCGTGCAACACTTTGAGACTTGTTTTTCATATATTTCATTGATATCTTCTGACCTGTAAATCACTTGTTTTTCCTGTTGGACATTTTAATCTGTTGTGGATATCTGCCTCTTACAGTTAATGCTGACAGAAGTATTTGCACAGCTGTAGACTGCACATGAGGAATGTCTGTATTATTGATGTTGAAGTGAGAGTATGCAGACGTTTGTAACAGCTCATTGGAAAATGTGATTAACATTCACACAAGTGGTCTGACAGCGGAAAACACGCCAGTAGAAAATCACTTTTTTGCAGTTTTTTTGTGTAATTCTTTTGTGACTTCCCGAAAAATGAACCAATATAGAAAGCGTGGTACAGCCCAGTGTTAATGTTCTTCCATGTTCTCTGTAGACAATAAGTCTGCCGATATTCTAACTCTGTTTTACTGTCAACAAATTCAATGAAAAGACCAAAGTCAACCATCAACTGATGCTAAGTATTGTCTGTGTAGTCAGAGCCTGATGTGTTTTATTCTGCTGTGCCTTGTCAGTGAGCCTCGTTGTTGTGCTGGATGATCCTAATTACCATTTAACAGCCACACTGTACTTTATTTTAGCTCAGTCCCACGTACAGTGTGCTGCTGCTGCTGTGAATCCTCAGTGTTGTACTAAAAAGTTTATTAAGTCTCAGCTAAAAATACTTCCTAACAAATGCCCTAATACTCCTGTTTGAATAAAATTTGCTAAAAACTACAGCACCAGTTGATTTCAGAAATTAATTAGACCTTTTAAAACACATTTTTTTGCCTCTGGGTCATTCCAGAACTGGAGGACATTTTACGTCCCACCCATCAAATTTCAAATAATCCACGTACAAAATGCTAAAACATGCAGTTGTTGTGTAAATGTTCTTGTCCTGAGACAAAATCTAAAAAAAAAAAGGAGCAAAGAATGTTTGAAAATATTTTTAAATACCAAATCAGTCTGGAGTCCCCCTAAAATGCCATTTTTCTTTTGTCCCACCCTCCTGATGATGAAATTAAATCTCAAATAAAACAGTTAAACTGAAATTTAAATCTCCTTTTTTGGTATTTTTTTTTCATTGATGTCTCTTGTAATTGTGGCAACATTTTTTTTAATCCAAATATTATTTTAAAAATAATAATTATTATTCATGGAACGTGTGTCCCCCAACAACCCTGTCAGCTCAACCTTTTTAGATGGTAGAAGAAGAAAACAGTGAATCACATGAAACTCTGGGATTAACATCATCAAACAGTTTTCCTAAAGAATGGGTAGAGCAAAGCTATGTCCTCTCTTCTAGTTTTCATATTTTCATAACATCGTCAGCCTTGACTGAATGTCTCACTCTACCTCATATTATCAGACTAATTCTTTGGACTGTTTTCCATCAGTCAGTTTGTCCTCTTGGTCAGCAGTAACAGCTAGCTAAATATCTAGCTTCTACTGCTGAGAAAAAGATCACATTAGCATGGATTAGAGTAGGGTTAGCAAACAACACAGAAAACATGGAATAAAAATGATGCCATTGATGTGTAAGCTGAGTTAATCAAGCCTTTGATAGTTTATTACCTATTATTGATGAATATAGAGCAGACAAGGTTTATTTTTCAAAAATGTTGAAGCCCAAATGTCCTCCACTTCTGAAATGACCCACTACAAATAGATGAGCTTGGTTGTAAGTTCCTCAGAAAGCACACCTGTGGCCCTAAGTTCATTCACTCTAAGGGGAAGTATTAAGAGTATATTTTTCAGTCTTATCCTTCAAACCCTGATATTGGATTATGACATCGTCATTGTGATATGAGCTTAATGACAAAATACAGATGACCGGAGGTAACTTACCGTGGTGTCATTGGTTGTAACATAGAGCAGGATTTCAGAACCACTGTGACCGCTCACATATCTGTAGCAGTTCCACACGCAGGCTATCAGGTAGGCCTGATGTCAGACAGGAAGAGAAAAAAACGCAAATTAGAAGCATTGATGATTACTTTAAAGACCGTCCTCTCTTAGGTTTATTGTAACTCATAAATGATAGTTAATAATTTCAAGTAAGCACATTTGTTTCCACACAAATAGTTGTTGTCCACAGTAGCAGCACGGATCAGTGGATGGCAGCGTTGGTCGATCCCCCACTTTGGCTCAAATATCTCAACAACTATTAGATGAGCTGCCATGAAAACATGAACAACAAACGAAAGCCCCTCTTAAGATTAATCGTCCTGATTTCCTTTCATTTTCAGCCAGTGCCATGATTAGATCAAAAATATTTGTTAGTCACAAAATTAATGGCACAACCATTCACCTAAGTTATATTTTGTGTTTTGAGCTTAGCATCCTAACAGATAAAACAAAAAATCTGAAGCATAAGTGCTAAAAAGCATGTTAGTGCTGCCACTTTGAACTGTGCCTACAGTAAGTACAGTCTCCCAGAATAGACTCTTAGGCTCATTATAGTACATGAAGCTGTCAAGTTTTTAAGCAGTGCTGCTGCAGGACAACCAGCCTTTCCTCATTACTGTGCAAAATGATGTTCAAAAGGTGTCCCAAAATCTAATTAGGACTTTCCATCCCCAGAGAAGCTGGGCTGTATGTGTGTTTTCTGCACACTCAGATCGTATCCTGGAAACAAAGTCCATTAAAGGCTATAATAAAATTGTGGTATTTAAAGAAATTGTCCCTTTTTTTGACTCCAGACTCTATTTACAGGTTTGATCTGATGGTTGCACATCACTTTATAGTAGCGAAAAAACAAGTTCCTGTTGTTCCCTGTTATCCTGGAATCATCTGGCTCTCAGCAGGCAGTTTGCTCCTGGAACACTACGGCCAAACACAACACCATCTGCTGCATCCATCCACTAGCAGGAGCCAAAGCCAGACGGAGCTCTCTAACTTCTATAATAATCCAATTAAGAAGCTACTGTAATGCTCTGACAGCCTGGCTATATTAACCATCTCCATAGGAATTTGCACAGATCTATTTCCTGCAACAGAGATCACTCTATTTACTTCACAGTCTAACTGAAAAATGATACTGACAGAGCAATAATGATGCTGATTGTGCAAAGCAAATTATTTCATCACTTCAAAATGACTCCAGTGAAGATAAAAAATAGAGATTATGTGCACCTCATGGTGTTTGCAATCTAAAAAGTCCCTTTGAGTCCCAAACTTAAATGTCCGACTTCAGCTTGGTTATTACAGAAGACAAATGTTTTTGGTTGTTGGTAGAGTTGCATCAGAGCATCTGACAGGTTTACTGGATCTCCTGCAGGTACAATGCAAACTCCATTCAAACAAGCTGCTGATTACATGCTAACCAGTGTGCTGAGATTTTTTTCTGTATTATGTCTACCTGTATTCAATTCTGTGTAACTTGCTTTTGAAAAGTGCTAGATTATTGAGATTGTTGATGTCATTATTGTTAAATATGCCATTTCAAGGTAGTGTTTAGCATGGTGACCCTTGATAATGAGTACAAAATACAAATACATCTGTGTCTGGTGGGATTGCAATGAGTTTTGCTGGTATCTGGTTATGAGCAAAGTCCTGGACAAATTAAACTTGTGTTGGTACTAGAAGTAGATGCTGGGAATCGGCAAAGTCCTTGGGATTTGTTGTGCCTACTTGTGTTGTGTATTTCCAGTAATTGCCACAGTGCCCAAGTGACGGTTAAAACTCCAAACAACCAGAGGGATATCAGGGCTCAGTGGGACACACTTGGATTAATAAAGACCTCTTGTAATTCCTGTAAATGAAAAAGACTTTGCATAGCACAGTTCTGCAGTGTCCAACTATCTAGGAAACATAAATGTGTTCCTGCAAAAACCATAGACACTTAGTAGTTGAGATTTGAGTTGCCCAGCCGACATTATCACCATTATTATCATTATTGGTGCTGATGTGGCAAAGAAAAAAGAAAAAATACAAATGAATGAGTAGTGGCAAGAAGAAATTTCCATCCATCCATTATCTATAAACCACTCAATCCTCATTAGGGTCATGGGGGGCTGGAGTCTATCCCAGCTGACTGAGGGTGAAGACAGAGGACACCTGGACAGGACTACATATAGAGGCAAACAATCACACTTACATTCACATCTACAGACAATTTAGAATCACCAATTAACCTCAGCATGTTTTTGGACTGTGTAAGGAAGCTGGAGAACCCAGAGAAAACATGCAAACTGCACACATAACGATCCCAGGCCCAGGCTGCGAACTGGGGATCTTCTAGCTGTGAGGTGACGGTGCTAACCACCGAGCCACTGTGCAGCCCCAAGAAGAAACTTGCCACAGTAAATTTATAGCTTTCCAGGAAACAGAAAAAGCAAAATACTCTTACAGTTATTCTGCTATTACACTATGAGCAAGTCAGAAATTATTCAGCTACATGACTTTGACATATAAAAAATAAAACAAACAACGTCTCAATTCCATTTAGTTATTTTGCGACCCTGCTAATGTGTATCATGGCTAACCTGATAGAACAGAGCCTTTGTTAGTGGTGGCCATGTGATGTAACTCAACATTTGAGCTTTCCTTCTGTCAAAAGCCAAAAATGTCTGCTGTGAAAAGGATTCTTGCAAAAAAGAACCCTAAAGGTAATTTAACATGACAGAAAATGTTACCTTGAAGGCAAGAATACAGCCGATGAAGAGCAGCACAATGAGGACCAAGCACACGTTACTGAGAGCAGCGACCTCCTCTCTGTAGGGGAAGTTTTCAGGCTGCACAGGAGTCAGAAAAACAGTCAATAAGCAGCAGAGAGATGATGTGAGGTTACAGGAGCATCACTCATTAGTAGAGGCAGCTGTGGCTGTGACATCTACACTGACATGGGAAACCATCAAGTCAAATGCTTGAAGAGGCCTTTCTGAACCACAAAGAAGTTCTGCCAATGCGTGTCACTGAGAGGAAAACCCTAGAGGTTTCTTACCAGTTGCTGCAGGTAGTCCTGTATTGTGTTGGGGTAAACTACAATGCTAACAGCCACCAGGGTGTTGAGAGCAAAGTCGAATATTTGGTAGCAGAAAAAGGGGATGATCCAGGCAGCACGCAGCTGAAACAAAAACACAGGTATTATGACTAGGCTGACATATCATCTGAGATCAGAGAATCAAGCTCTTTAAAAAAGCACTGTTCACATAAATCAGAGCTCAAACTGGGTCACAGGAAGATTACGGTGCATTTAAAATCAGAAATCAAAAGGCACGGTTTTTGGATTTTGATTTTCAAAGACTTGAAATATACACTACCTTTCAAAAATTTGGGGTCATCCAGACAATTCCATGTTTTCCATGAGAACTCACACTTTTATTCATGTGCTAACATAACTGCACAAGGGTTTTCTAATCATCAATGAGCCTTTCAACACCATTAGCTAACACAATGTAGCATTAGAACACAGGAGTGATTTTTTTTTTTTTTTTTTTTTTTTTTAAAGTTATTTTTTTGGCCTTTTATCAGCTTTATTGGACAGGTGCAGTGAGAGAGAAACAGGAAACGGGAGAAGAGTCGGGGGAAGACATGCAGGAAAGGGCCGCGAGCGGGAATCGAACCCGGGCCAGCTGCGTCGGGGACCAGCCCCTGTACATGGGTCGCCTGCTCAACGTGTTGAGCTATACAGGTGCCCTACAGGAGTGATGGTTGCTGGAAATGTTCCTCTGTACCCCTATGGAGATATTCCATTAAAAATCAGCCGTTTCCAGCTAGAATAGTCACTTACCACATTAACAATGTCTACACTGGATTTCTGATTCATTTCATGTTATCTTCATTGAAAAAAAACTGCTTTTCTGTCAAAAATAAGGACATTTCTGAGTGACCCCAAACTTTTGAATGATAGTGTAAATGTAGACTGTTAGTGGAGAAGCAACATTATCATTTCTGTAAACTGCTTGGAGGCATTTATGGTATGGAGATCAACACCTGAAGGTTATAAAGTATGAAGAAGCATTTCTTTACCTTGTATGCACCATATGTTGCCATCCCACATATGAGAATCATCAGCAGAGAGATCGCTGAGGCAATGCACATGTCTGGAGCAACAAAAGAACTCAAATTAGAAATACAAACTACACGTCTTTTAATTTTCACTGTTTATTTCAGTCAGTGTGTCATCACATCCAATTCCCAAAGACTCTTCTAAAAATGTTCACAGCATCATGTTCAGTAGATCTGGGGAACATAAATTTTCGTCTGACAAAGATAACGACTTTGTCAGACGAGAGCTGCTTGGCTGGAAAACAGTCTACTACATTTGTTATTGACTGGGATTAGCAGAATGTTTCACACCAACAGTCACACAGTAACTCACACAACAACTCACAATAACTTTCCCTATGGCTTGCTGTTTGTCAGATCTGGAAAAACTGCTGAAATAACTGAACCACGCTACAGTTTTCTTGCTCTTATGTTTCTGCACCAGCCTGTCCAAGTTGTGCTAATGAATCATAGGACGCCCTAATCCTCTGGAACTGGGACACTGCAGTCACTCCCAATCAGAGCCTACCATGTGCTGCAGGACACCTCCAGTCAGACTGTTCCTGCGACACCTGGTGTGTTAAGAAAACTTTCAATGCTCCACAAATGGACATTAGGCCTGTACATCTGTGGCTGTTGGATTAATACATAACAGGAGTGCCGACTGTTGTCTAGACCTGGACCTCCATGTGTCAGGTCCCCTTAATAACACAATTATAACACAATAAATCATTCCATTAGTCAGGTGACAGCCCTGCTGAGAGCATCACATCCCACTAGTGAGAGTTAAAGCCATCCGTCACAGTCAGCTGTAGATTTGGTTTCAGGCAGAACACCACAGAGTCCAGAACCAAATGCTAACAAGCTGTTGACCCGAGACAGCGTAATTATTTGCAACAAGACTGGAATACAAAAATCCATAGCAATTCAGCTGTTAGTGGCAACCTCTGTGTGCTACTTTACGGCTCTGCAGGGTGATTTATGGGACATTTACTATAAAGCACTGGCCCCTCTGGGCTACTTACTGGCATCATCCATGACATCCAGGTCATTAGCCAACTCGGCGCTGGTCAGGTGGTACTGCTCAGGATCACTGAGCGCTGTGAGCAGGATGAGCAACACCACAGCATTGATGAGCTTAAGGACACAGGACATATGGGAAGATAAAGGCAACGATATGGACAGATGGGCAGGAGCAAAGTGGAACAGTTCAGAGTGAAAATGGCATTTAAAGCTCCTTAAACCCGTCACCTGACATAACAGATTCATCAGTAATCTGCAGAATACAAGAGGTGTCTCATATGTCCCCTAATTATTTATAAGTAGTGACAGCAGACATCCAAAAATGATCATTAAATCAACTCCTGGAGTAACCATGTTAGATTACACACATACAGTCAAAGCTCCACATAAGTCTTTGTTTTGGTCTGGCAGGCGCAGCTCATTATGCAGATGACTCATACATCCCCACTGATTAGGTGAATGTAATGGAAAATTCTCCGCAGTCAATAGACAGCCTGACACAAAGACCTGCTACCTGAAGAGGCCCGCTGCTAATTTATTCATCGGGGGCACCGAGGATTTTTCCACGTGTTTGGTTTAGTTAACCCTGTATCTCCTGTACATCAGCCAGACACACTGATGCATCGACTGTTTAATCCACACTCCACAGGAATTCATTAGCAGAAAACACAAGACATGGAGATTTTCCATCCATAAATTCATCCAAATAATCTTTAAAATGTCCACATTATTGGTTATTGCTCATCTGCAAATTTAAGAATTATTATTTAGTTTTTAAAAAATGTAGATGAGGTTAAAGTGACCAAAACAATGTCAGATTTACATGCAGATTTCTTCTTTTATAGACATCTGCAACTCCAGATATCAGTAAGTTAGAGATAAAGTATGCTGGAATATGGTCTTTAAAGAAAATAATTCAATCCATTTCTGAAAGTAAGAATTTGTGTGTTAATAATAATAAGAAGAAGGATAAACTACTCCATTCTAAAATGCCTCCTGCGTGCACCACCTCTGATCAGGTGGTGTTTCCCTGCTGGAGCCTCCATGGATGCAGTGAGTAACAGGAGGCGGTGCTCACCATGTACCAGACCCCCAGGATGATGGTTCCTGTGCGGACATGGCAGCACAGGCAGCAGCTGGCGGAGTACCAGCGGTCCCACGGGGACATCATCGTCTTGTCCGGCAGCATTTACGGATCGGTGTCGGTGTTCTCTAACCGGGAGTCCCCGCTGTCCTCTCAAACGTCCGCTGAGCGACGGTCCTCACTGAAGAATGACGAACAGGATCCGACTGCCTCTGACCTGTCCGTTAATCACCGACCGTGAGCAGCTTAACGGAGCGGAGCGTCAAGCTGGCGTCAGGGGGAATATCACTTCCGATTTCAAAGTAAAATAGCGGTTATGAATTTGTGTGTTAAGGACTAAATATTATTATTATTATTATTATTATTATTATTATTATTATTATTATTATTATTATTATTATTATTATTATTATTATTATTATTATTATTATTATTATTATTATTATTATTATGTGATCACCTTACATTTGTCTGTCTGTCTGTCTGTCTGTCTGTCTGTCTGTCTGTTAGCAACATTACCCAAAAATGGACTATCAGATTTTGATGAAATTTTCAGGGAAGGTCAGAAATGACACAAGGACCAAGTGATTAGATTTTGGCAGTGCTGCGGCTTATAGTCTGGATCCACGGATTTGTTAAAGATTTATGTATCATTGCGATGATGTGTCACGGCGTCACTGTATCCATGACAACCAGGGAACACTACGTCAGCTGCCTGCTGACAATCACAGGATTGTGATCATACTACAAATCCACCTTTGTGGACATATCGGGACTTATCCATTGGAAATCATACAATGACTAAGCAGCCTTGGCAGAGTACTGATCTCTCTGAGTGTTTACCTTGTTAGTCGTAGTAGTAGTAATTGTTTTAATATTATGCTCTTTAAGTTGAATCTTTGCACTTTATCTTCAAAATGAAATTACATCAGGACTGCGTCTGTAACTGGCTGAGAAATCATCCAATTATTCTATCAGGTAATTGATTTATTCTCTTTAATTTACCATCACAATTTCTCTGAACCTAATCTGACATTTTTAAATTGTTGGTTTAGTTAAAACCTTTACTCAGCTCCGGTAACTGAAAGGTAAGCAGTAAATCCTCATACTAAAAATGTTGTGTCCACATATCTTTTTGGATTGTTTTGCTTCAAAATGACTGAAACAATGAGTCTGACATGAAGAAAATTGCAGATAAAATGTATTTGAGATACTTTTCCACAGTGCTACCTGAACAGGGCTCTGCTTCTTGACTGACACGTTTCTGACCGTCCAAACTGTATCTCTGCAGCCACTGATTCTGCTGTCTTCATTTGGATCATTCATTCTCACTTAACAAAAAAAAGAAAATATTTTTACATCTAGTGTGAGGTCTACTGTAAAGTTAAAGGCAGTACAAAAACCCAGATCTACCGTTTTCATTCATATTTTCTTAAGAAATTGAGACTCAGTAATTCCTTTTCCCACACCTGCTCATCATCTGATTAATTATGACAAAAAACTATTCCTCATGACACCGCTATAAACTGATTGGCAAAAAGGTTTCCATCACTTTAACAAATTAGCAAACTGGGCTAACGTAATTTACAGCTCAACAAAAGTATCGATATATACTGGGTGTGATTTGACCCACAAATGATGTTTAAATGTGTAAAAATGGTGTTTATATGATAGGAAAATAAATAGATGAATACCTTTACTACAGGTGTTTGGTATGATGAGTTTACTGGCAGTCGTATTAACTAGTCTTTAAATCAGACAAAATGTAAAATGAATTTAAAATCAAAGGCTAAACTTGTCTATGCTTAAGGAGAGAACTACCAAGCTGAGATTATGAACGAAAGCTAAAGCATTTAATTAATTTTTTAAGTCATGTCAGTACCTCAGTGGTGATGAGAAGTTTTGGACAGTTTCATCTATCTATAATACAATCCACAGTAGAAACAGTTTGACACTGTGCTATTATTTTGAGGGTACATCCTCTTGCTTCCGGTCAGCTCTGCTACTTTGGCGCAGCTGCACCAGTCCTGATGATAAACACGGAGCGTGTGACCAGACAGGATCAAATCCTGTGATGTAACCTGTCATTTCCAGAAACTTGTAGAGCTGAGGCTTAAATTAAACACTTAAATCCAGAAATAACAGCTTTTATCAGGAACCATTGTTTTGTTTAAAGTGGAAATTGAGTCAATTTTTAATTTCAACTTTTTCAGTCCGGATTTCTGTCTCTTGAATTTAACGGAAATGGGTTCACTGCGGTGCAATATCACTTGAATGTCATATAACTGAAAACTGCATCACTTCTCAATAACTGCATCCTTTCTGTTTTCATTGAAATAAATGAGTTCACTGAAAAATTTCATTTCGCTTAATTGCAAAACCTGGGAAAAA
The DNA here is from genome assembly GCF_022539595.1 of Amphiprion ocellaris. Lineage (NCBI taxonomy): Eukaryota > Metazoa > Chordata > Actinopteri > Pomacentridae > Amphiprion > Amphiprion ocellaris. The sequence goes on from NC_072774.1 coordinate 33,891,475, forward strand.
AAATGCCTATCAACAGCAGAAGTTTCAAAGTAAAAATAAAATAAAAAATCTGTCAGCTCACAGAAACATAGAAACGAATAAAAAAAAAGATTGGTGCCCAAATAAAAATCAATTTAAACACAGCTACAGCAATAATCATGAGCCATAGTAGCACTAATCAGAGCCGCAGCAGCTTTTTTCCTAAAATAACTCCACCGTCAGCAAAAAAAACATTGCATTAAGTCAACCACTTAGTACAGTGTCCTAGAGAAAAAGAAAAAAGACAACGCTTGTTTTATTTACACAAAGCTGCAAGATTAAACTTAAAACTAAGTCTGATGAACGCTGAGAACAATTTTTTAGGTTAGATGGCAAGACGGATTTGTTTGGCTCAGATGGGTCCAGCATTATCGCTGTGAGTCTAGACTCAATTATCACAGTGAAGCATGATATGGGGCTGGAAAATACTAAAGTTTAGAGGAGATTACATTTATAGATAACACCATGAATACCTGTGGATATACCAAAATACTGGCTGGCAAGATGGCTGCCAAAAGCTTAACAGAAGAGGAATATTCCAGCACAAAGATAATCCAAAACACACAGTCAATAATCACACAGAAAGAAAAAATATGACCTGGCCAAGTGTGTTCCCTGACCTGACTCCAACAGAACACCTTTGGGGTGTTTAACTGAGAGAGGAAGGGCAATAATAAAGAGCTTCTGCTTAACCTAAAAGTAATGCAGCTACTGTAAGGTGATATAGTCCTGAATAATTTGACATTGGAGTGATACTGCATGGGAGTGTGCTCCCTTCTGTTGTATAATGTGTTGTTTAAAGGTTAGCCTGCAGCTTCAATCTGACAGCTCATGACAACTGCTCTGTTGTGATATTAGTGTTTGAGTGACAGCACAGGTGTCCAATCATTTCCACTGTAACATAAATTAGGCATAAAAAACTTAGAAAAACTGGCCTTTATTTAGTCTTTTTACATATGGCTTAAGCTTTTCTTTTATTACAAACGAGTTTTACAAAAGGGTCTGAAGACTTTGAATCACCCACAGGGGGGAAGTCATGAAGAGGTTGATGACACTAAATGGTACATCTATGATCGAAGGCTCCCACGCAGCTGCAGCCACAAAGCAGTCACAGACAGGAATAACTCACACACTGCAGCACAACATCAGACAAGGGACAAATCAGATGGACAGATTCGACGAAATGTTCCAAATCACGGGTAACAATGCGAAAATACAGAGCGAACATGATTCCCTTTTCTGCGTGTATTGATGCTCGTTTACGTCACAACCGCTGACATGAAATTAACATTTGATGTCTGCTCTTTTCACCCAAACGGGGCAAATTGTACCATTGCAGCTCACAAATGACAGAGCAAAATAAAAGACTGCCAAGCAAAGGCCAGTTCACCATTATGGCCCAGTGCTGTGAGACCTGATGCACATTGACCGTTTTTCTTCTTCTACACAGTAAACTCCATCCATTCGGAAGCCACCACGACAACACGTTGCTAAACATGATCAGTATTTTCTACATGTCTAATTACTACAGTACAGCTCCTTCCATCCGTTATTTGATTCAGTGGAATTAGAAGACAGAATCAGAGTATCAAACGCATACTTAAAAATCATTAACACCGCATTACATTAGATTGCACTGCATCTAGTTTCAGTTTTCAATGATCCGCCAACTGACACGTGTACAAAAGTTGTTTCATTTTCCAGACAGGTTTTAAGGTTAAGTCCATCATGAAGACTTTAATTCAAAGTTCTTGTCACAAAAGGTGTTGCATAAACAGGATATGGAGTCTTTTGCATACAGAGGTCTGCAGAGTGGACTCTGTCTCATGTCTCTCTCCTCGCCTTCTTCTTCTTTGCTGGTTTGGGCGCTTGGCTCTCCTCAGGTTTTTCTGAGGAAACACAAAACAGTAGAGAGATTAGTCATACAACTCCAAACACGGGGTTGACAAGTTTCGCAACCATTCTATCTGTAATTCCAAGTCAGGATGATCACATAATGGTTTACTTCACTGTAGAGAAGCAGATTTCTGTTGACTTTTGTGCATAAAGTGTTAATCTAACATGATGGCTCATGGATTGTACAGGGAAAACACAACCAGGTTTTGGAAATTTTAATAAATCATCAGGTAGAACTTAAGTAAGAAAAACATTGCAAAAATGATGATTCAGTCTCATATTCTACTTTGTGGGCAAGAAAAACTGTGAGTTAAAACAAAGATTTAGTTTGTTAGAAGATATTAATTTGAGAAAGAGGCAAACCCATTTTCCATAGTTAATTAATTTAAGTGACAAGGAGCCCAAGCAGGACAATAAATTATTCCTTTGAGTATTTCTCTGATAGTTTGGTGTGACCATTAGAGCAATACAAGCAGCAAAACAAACACCTGAAAGGTACCAGCGTTTGTTTGGCAATGATGTTTGATAAATGACTTGCACAGAGTGACTGTCCAAATTTGTTGACGATTAATTTTCTGTTGATCATTTCTCTACTCATATCATCGTTCCAGCTTCAAACACACACACATGTATAAAGCATCTCAGTGTTTAATCTGAGGAACCTCAGCTCTGGAACGGACACGATGGTTTATAAAACTCAAGATAAATGGTACAATATGCATTAAAAAATTAAACACTTTTAAAAGACAGTTTTGCTGGAAAACCCTACATATCTTTTATTAGAGCAACAATTGTTGATTTTTTTTTTCCCACCAAAAATCGTAACAAGAAAAGCACTCAGAGAGCGCAGTACTCTGCCAAGGCTGCTCAGTCGTAACATTTTCTACAGATGAAATCTTTAATAAATGACCTTGTGTTGAGCACATGCGTGTATTATGCATGTGTATGTTATGTACTGAATCATGTGACCTAAATATGTAGCGGCTGGCGGGAATTGATGAGACTCAGAAACACCCCCTCAATTTCATCAGTTGTTCCTTGTATCATTTCTGATGGATAAATCCTGATAAGTCCACAGCAGTGGATTTGTAGTAGGATCACAATCATGTGATCATCAGCAGGCAGCTGATGTAGTGTTCACTTATTGTCATGGTTACAGTGATGCCGTGCCGCTATCTCACAATGATACAGAAAACTTTAACAAATCCGTGGATCCAGACTATAAGGCTGCCAAAATCTCATCACTTGGTCCTCGTGTCATTTCTGATCTTCCCTAAAAATTTCATCCAAATCCGTTAGTCCGTTTTTGAATAATGTTGCAAACAGACGGACAAACGTACGCCGAGGGTCACATAACTCCACCACATTCCTTGGCAGAGTAACAAATAAATTCTGCATCAGTCTTACTTGCAGCAACAAAGTTACAACAACCACAATTGAAAGGAAAATCCTCAAGAGACGTTGCAAAAGGAAATATCAGATTGTAGCTTTTATTACTGCACCTCCCTATACTACTACTAGTAACATCATCCAACACTGGAATGTACATATAAAGTAACTCATTGTTTGGACAAAGGGATCCCATAAAAGCATCTTATTGTTAAAATAGATTCTTGATGTGTCTTTCAAATGATACTTTCATTTAAAAAATAACTAAATATAGTGATGTTTTAACAGACATCTGGTGTGTTTCTGTCACAAGCCTCTGCTGCTCCATGAAATGTATTCTACCAGGAAGATGTCATTTCTCAGTAACACTGTACTAATATCAGCTAGCGGCCACTAAAGATGCAGTATTCTGCTTGTAACGGCTGAGCTGCCAGATCTTTTGCTAGCTTGGCAGAAATTCTTATTTAATGATGCATGCAAGAAATCACCGTTTGACTATAAAATGAACCAGCGAGTAATCCCTGCTGATTGTACTCATTAACTGAATGTTTTTCCAAACAGAAGTTGGTCTAAGCTGACAAATTTTCAACTTCCACATTTTAACTGTCATTTGTTGGGAGGGGGCACAGCTGACTGTCTTCTGCTGTCACAGTCACTGTGAAAATGTTCAGTTCCACTCTTCCAGACATTATTGGATTCATCTTCAAGTAAGCAATCTTCCCCAGTGTTTTTGTTTGTGCTTACATCAGTGCATTCATGGCATAAAGGTTTTGAAATATGACAGGAAACAAGCTGGTTGGAGGATGGGAAGAGTAGTGAAAAATGAAAGATCTGACATCTGGCAATAATACTCAGGTTTGAGTCATTTTCTCCACCTCTGCAACTTACTAACCAGCAAATCTTTGAGACTCACATCTAGCGACACTGAAGGAGTCAATAATATGATACGTTACCAAATGTAAGTCAGGTTGTTTCTAGTAAAGGTCAGACTTTTCTCTGGCTGACTGCAATAAATATAAAAAACCACTGGGAAGAGCAAAGCTGTCAGCAACAGCATCTGGCTCTTCTGCTGAATATGTTTATCACTTATAGTATGCGGCTTAGAACGAATTGCAATTTTTGTGTTTTTACTAAATGTGGCACTTATCCAGGCTGTTTTCTCCTGACTAGATGCTTGCTTGTGTTGTATCTACTCTCAGACGTACGTTGCTTTGGATAAAATCGTCGGCTAAATGAAACCGTAGAATTGTAGAACTACCCTCAACAACTTCGGACTTTGCGTCTGACAGTCTAATGGTCTTACTTTGTTGTGCTGGAGCAGGATGGTTATTCTGCTTGGCAGTGGGCTCTCCGTCAGTCGGCTTCTGTGGCACTTGTGTGACAGGGGGTTTCTGGGATTTGTTGTCCTTCACTGGCTGCTCCACTCTCGCCTGTTGAGAAAAACAGCGGAATTTGTTTTCATTTTCTTAGAGAGAGAAGAATGAACAAATCTAGCTGCCACTGAACAAGAGAGTAATGTTCACAGTGACAGAACAGTTCTCTGGTTCACGAGAAGAATGATCTTCAGATTGTCTTGTTCTGCCTCTTGCCTATTAGTCCCACTGACCTCTACGGCAGCTGCTTGGACAGGCTGGACGGCTGCAGTGTTTTCCTGAACAGGTGGCTGCTGCTTCTTCACTGGGGCTGCAGGTGCTGTTTCCTTCTCTGGCTCCTCCACCTCCACAGAACACAGAGGCAGAGTTTGCATTGAACTGTCTGGTGAATTCAAGGTAAAAAAAATCTGCAATGACAGCAATGAGAATCGATGTGCTTGCTTATTACAATACCGCTCATTTCTACTGTAAGTCGGTACTCATGTTCTGTATAAATGTAGTGCTTTAAGACTGAACTCTAAATTATATCTGCCCTTCCCATCAATAGCCATTTATTCCCTGAAAAAAAGTACTTCCCAGTTTTCTTGATGTCATATTCCAAATGCTACTGCACTCCTGGGTATGTTCTCGGGTAGCCGTTACCTGGCCAGCTGGTCCTCCCTCCTCAGCAGCCTTCTTCTTCTTCTTCTTCTTCTTCTTAGTTTTAGCTGTTCCATCAGCAGCTGTCTCTCTCTTGTCCTTCTCATCTTCATCATCCTCCTGTAAACCCACATGGATAAAACAGGAAGAGATTAACAACACGAAACTGCAGAAAATCAGATCATTGAGTATATCACAGAAGAGATTTTATTTCCAGAATGACTCTAAACTACATTAAATCCGCTGCTCATGACATAAAGGCAGAGTTAGATATTTAAAGTCAGTGTGTCAGATTTAGTAATCCTCACTTAACCTGCATCCTGTGGTAACACTGACAACCTGCAATAATAAATCTACACTTGAGTTAATAATTCCTCATTATTGATTATATCCATGTTTTTCATGTTATGACAAGTAAAAAAAATCAGCCATGAAAAGGGGCTGGGAATTAGGCTCAGTCAGCGTACATTCACATAGTGGACTCAACATGCCTTAGTGAACAATGTGTAGGGGTAATATTCTTATTTAAAGAATAACAACAAAGCAGCCCTGTGTGTCTTCAGTCTCTGTGTGAGTCTCTAATAGAAGCAGCAGGGCCACAGTCAGAGGGAGGATCCAGGACAGTTGTCGTGGGGTTTGAGCCCAGAGGACTCATCAATTACTGGGTTGTTATTTTTAAAACTTTCAGGTAACTTCCATAATGTCTTGTTTTGTCCAAAGATTGGGCAGACTTACGGCAGCTGCGATCAGCAGATCAACCTTTGCTGGCTCAGGGATGTGCTGCTCCAGAGCAGCAGGAGGCGGCTCAGCGGTGGGCTCTTCATAGTTTCCCCAGACTTCAGAGGGGGCGTTCCAGTCAGAGCTGGGGTCCACTGAGCTGCCATCTGAGAAATACAAGAGACTGTCAGAAAACACAGCCATAAAAGATACTTCCGGTGTTACAGAGCTGATCAGAGCAGTGAAAGAGAACCAGTAAATGATGCTTACTGAGTCCAGACCACTCATCGTCCACTCTGGGCTGACTGAGCCACGACAGGTCGCTCACAGTCTGAGGCTCTACACAGACAGACACGACCGTAAGACGCCCAACCCAGCACAAGAGGCGCCATCTAGTGGTGACAGGCACTTTTCATGTCATGGTAGCATGAACCTACCTGCAGCACCAACTCCCAGTGCACTTAAAGACATCAGATTTAGCTCCGTTGGGGGCATCCCTCTGTCAATCACCGTCCACGACTCTGAAACACACATTTTACAGATGCAATGACGTCACTGTTCAGCAGAATCTAAACAACTTGTATATATTGTAAATAAAACTGCTGTAACAATGTAAATTTCCCCTGGAGTGGGGAGAAATAAAGAACTTTATCTTATCTTATCTTATCTTATCAACCATTTAGAGCATATATTTAAAGAACCAACAATTATTCAGCTCCAACATGAGCTGGAATTTATTAGCTTTGAAAAGACACCAAATAGATCTGATTCACTTTGTCAGATATTTCACTTCAGGAACGAAAGAAAAACACCAACTGAACTGCTTTTTACATAGAAAAAAGATTAGAGAATTCAATAAGTAGTATCACATTTCATTAAAATTACACATACTAAAGCAAAGCAGCTTTGTGGTTAAAGTGGTAAACAGAGACAGCAAGTGTCATCTGAGACCAGGGAGTGGCAGAAATATGAACCATGGATAAGTCAATGGATGTCTGGGAGTTATTCTGATCATACATCTGGTACTGAGAAATAAAAAGGCAGCTCTCTTTCCTGTTTCTTTCTTCTCCTTTCTCTTGACAGAAAAGGCATCTAGATTTATTAGTAAAAAGTCTGACCTTTTCAAAAGTGAACTTGGATTTAAGAAACCTTTTTTGTTGTTGAAAAAAATCAAAACATTAGTAAACCTACATATAAGGAATATGTCAACATCATTTTCCTTTTACTACCTGTTGTGTGGCAATGATTAGGAGCACTCTAAATGTGAAAGGCAACGGGCTGCTATTACAGCTGTGGTCAAAAGTTTTGAGAATCACACAAATATTCATTTTTATAAAGCCTACTGCCTCATTTTTTATGTCTGCAATTTGCATGTACTCCAGAATGTTATGAAGAGTGATCAGATGAATTGCAATTAATTGCAAAGTCCCTCTTTGCCATGAAAATGAACTTAATCCCCCCAAAAACATTTCCAATGCATTTCAGTCCTGCCACAGAAGGACCAGCTGACATCATGTCAGTGATTGTCTCATTAACACAGGTGAGAGTGCTGATAAGGACAAGGTGGAGATCACTTTGTCATGCTGACTGAGTTAGAATAACAGACTGGAAGCTTTAAAAGAGGGTGGTGCTTGAAATCATTGTTCTTCCTCTGTTAACCATGGTTACCTACATGGAAACACGTGCAGCCATCATTGCTTTGTACAAAAAGGGCTTTACAGGCAAGGATGTTGCTGATACTAAGATTGCATCTAAACCAACCATTTATCGGATCATCAAGAACTTCAAGAAGATAGGTTCAATTGTTGTGAAGAAGGCTTCAGGGCGCCCAAGAAAGTCCAGCAAACGACAAGACCATCTCCTAAAGTTGATTCAGCTGCGGGATCGGGGCACCACCAGTGCAGAGCTTGCTCAGGAATGGCAGCAGGTAGGTGCGAGTGCATCTGCATGCACAGTGAGGCGAAGACTTTTGGAGGATGGCCTGGTGAAGAAGGGCAGCAAAGAAGTCACTTCTCTCCAGGAAAAACATCAGGGACAGACTGATATTCTGCAAACAGTACAGGGATTGGACTGCTGAGGACTGGGGTAAAGTCATTTTCTCTGATGAATCCCCTTTCCGATTGTTTGGGGCTTCTGGAAAAAAGCTTGTCCGGAGAAGAAAAGGTGAGCGTTACCATCAGTCCTGTGTCATGCCAACAGTAAAGCATCCTGAGACCATCCATGTGTGGGGCTGCTTTTCAGCCAAGGGACTGGGCTCACTCACAATTTTGCCTAAGAACACAGTCATGAATAAAGAATGGTACCAAAACATCCTCTGAAAGCAACTTCTCCCAATCATCCAAGAACAGTTTGGTGACGAACAATGCCTTTTCCAGCATGATGGAGTGCCTTGCCATAAGGCCAAAGTGATAACAACGTGGCTCGGGAACAACACATCGAAATTTTGGGTCCATGGCCAGGAAACTCCCCAGACCTTAATCCCATTGAGAACTTGTGGTCAATCCTCAAGAGGCAGGTGGACAAAAAAAGCCCCATAAATTCTGACAAACTCCAAGCATTGATTATGCAAGAATGAGCTACCATCAGTCAGGATGTGGCCCAGAAGTTAATTGACAGCATGCCAGGGCGAATTGCAGAGGTCTTGAAAAAGAAGGGTCAACGTTGCAAATATTGACTCTTTGCATAAACTTACTGTAATTGTCAATAAAAGCCTTTGACCCTCATGAAATGCTTGTAATTATACTTCAGTAAATATATTAACATCTGACAAAAAGATCTAAAGACACTGAAGCAGCAAACTTTGTAAAAACCAATACTAGTGTAATTCTCAAAACTTTTGGCCATGGCTGTACACTCCTATTCTCAACTGTTGAGAAAACAGTCTCACCACTAGATCCATTCAGTAGCGATTCTGAAGCTTTTAATCATATGGCATAATCTTTGTCAGCAGATGAGGTTTGTCCAGCTGCAGCACAAATTCTCACTTCCCCCCAAGCTCTTAAGGGACTTTGGTTGCTGTCGAATAGTCTTTTCTGCTTAGGAACATTCCTAACTGGGTGAAATGACCTGGAAGTACCTAAGTGGCAGCCGTAAGAGCTGGTGGAATTCTCAAAAGTCTAGGGAAGGGCACTTCACTGCTTCGTTTCTTAAGCATGGCATGCACTGGTCTGTCCTTTATGGAAGAAAAGGAGACAAGTTTGTCCTGCAGTTGCTTGTGGCAGCAAAATTCAAAGCTATACACCATCCACAGTAACGCTACCCTGACAAAATTCACTGTTGCATGATTACAGAGGCTGGTTTAAGTGCACTCAGACTCTCATAGCACCGCGGCTGTCTTTCTCTACGTCCTCGTGAAGTCTTCTTTACACCTTTTCTTGCCTTAATGACATTTTCCAATGAAGTCAAGGGAAAAAGCATTTTAAAAAATAAATGTAAAATGGTGGCTTTCTGCTGATGAAGATCTTGTAATATGATCAAAGGAATAGTACCTCTTAAAAGTAATAACTAAATAAATTATATTTTAAAACTATTCCGTCATTTATCAGAGCAGTAACAGAAAGAACTGTCAGAGAGGAGACAAGTATGGAAGCAAATTAAAAAAGTTAATAATTAAGTATCTACAGCATGTTAAGGCCCATTCTTCCCAGTACTGGAAAGACATTTGGACATTCACCATAACTTATAATTTTTTTTTATTATATTGTAAGTGTGTGTTGCTGCACCAAAGACATTTTTTAATCCCTGTATTTCTAGCTATAGTTGTGCTGTTTTCAAAGATGTGCAGGACTTTAACACTGCAGTGAAAAATTAGCCAACAGTGATCAAAAATATGACGGGAACAAAAAACAGCCAGAAAGTGTCTGGGGTTCAGAGGGTTGGTAAAACATTCCTACCATCAATCCCCGACCTCCACAGCGATGCTGGCTCTCTACTGGCCGTCCAGGGGCCTGTATTCGGGGCAACAGTGTGAGCAGGAACCTTGACTGCCATGTCAGTCACAGCAGTAACCACCTCTGCAGCCTCACTGTTGTTACCTAACACCAAGAGAAAAACATGATACTCAGCCACAATAAACACCAATGAGGCTGGCCACTCATCACAGAATGGAGTGAGTTCTTTCTACTACACACAGATGAGATCGAAGTTAGTAATCATTCAAAAGACGAAGCATTTTCTGCTGATATTACCTTGAGACACAACATTTTCCACCTTCTCTGCCTTCACTTTTGCAGACTCTCCTGAGAACAGAGAAGGAAAAAGGTCAATAAATGCCAGATGCACCATCCATACAAGGCTGTTTTTAAAGGGAGAGCACATGCACACACAAACACTTCAGAGATAACTCACTCGAGACTCAAGTCATTTCCCATGATGCCTGTATTTATAGTCAGACATGTCAACAGGAGACTCAACAAAAGGCAATAACATCTCTAGAAAGAACAGACAGAACTGTCTCTCTCCTGATGCCAAATTACTGGTAACTGTTTTTCTTCCACTGTTAAGGGGGTTTTGTGCTTTGTGTAGATAAATGCAAGAAAAAAACAAACTCTTCCATCTCTGCTTTTAACATCATATAAAATGAAATAAAATGGTTTGTAGAGCCACCTTTTTTCTTCTTCTGGTTGGCAGGTGCTGGGGCTGCAGAGGCCTTGGGCTGCTCTGAGGGAGCACTGACAGGTGTGTCCCCTCCTCCAGGACTGGCCGAACCATCGCTGGAACTCTTATCTTTCTTGCGTTGCTCACGTTTCTCTTTGTTGCTGACCTTGGTTTCCCATGTGCCTGTAAAGGAACAGTGAGTGCAGATTGGAATTTGTTGCGAAATACAAAGCGGGTTCATTATGAGATTAGTGTGGAAATATGGTATGGATTAGGAAGGTAGATGTAGAGACTGGTACGAGCTAAATGCATTTTGCTGAGAAAAGTCTCAATCCCATCCTATTCTCCATCATTTATTGATTTATACATCAGGCCACATTTTAAGTCATATCAAAAGTAGTGCAGAAGTTAATTATTACATTTGTGGCTCAATGTAATAATTAACTGGATATGATGGCATAAATAAGGTATGCAAATAAAGTGAAACAAGATCATCTTAAGTCACAGATCACACCATGTTATTACTCTGAACAAAACATCTGAATTCTGATTCATAATATTTTACCTTCTTCTGGTTCTTTCCCATCTGCAGTCACCGTCTTGGTCTCCTTTATGGCCTGTTTGGCCTTCTTCTTGGATTTCTTTGTCTGAAAGAACAGAAACAGGGGCATTAAGTAGAAAAGAAAGTCAGTTATTGAAACTAAAATAAATGTAATTGTAAGACTGACTTTTAAGGAGAAGGAGAAACGTGATACTACACAGCAGACACGGTATGACTTCAGCAACAAGAACAGCGACTGAGCAAGCAACCCCATGATGAATGAACCACGGTCAGTAAATCAAATCAGCAGGCTCAGGCCCCGTCTATTTATAAGTGAAAATACATCCACTCTCCAAGACTATCTAAATGTGCTGTGTGTACTTTTTAGAAGCATATGTCCATCTCCTAGTGTGTGCAGAATCATGTCTTCCGACTACAGGACCTTCAGGACAACCGTCAGTGATATGTGGTCTTCAGAAAAAAATCATTTGATGAAAGGCTGCACTGCGGGCTGTCATAAGCCAGGGGGCATCCCTAAGGTTTAGCTGCATCTGCAGGCTGAAAACTGTAACCCAACACTGGTAGCTGGTTTCATTACTGCAAGGTGACAGGGAGAAAACGTGGTCTCTGAGCTGCCTCTCAATGAAGACGCCATAAATGATGACGTGACTTATGAGGGCGATATTTTATACAAACAGAACCACAGCATTACATGGATAAATTAAGATGTTTAAGTCACAACAGTATAAGATTGTAGCACGTTTTCAAATTACCTCAGTAACCTTTTCAGCCTTGACTTCAGCTGGGGGCGGCTGCTGATGTGGCACTATCTCCTCCGACACTATGGCTTCTTCCTGTGCTTCAGCAATAGCTCTTCCATTTGGCTGAGCTTTCTGGAAAGGACACCACGTAAAGATAAAAAAAAAATACCAGTGTCAGAGCAATTCCCAGCTGTGTTATTTAAAATCAGTCAATACAAAGCACATGACAGCAGCCAGGGCTAGCAGAGCCGGGCCGAGCACTAGCCTGGAGCTAGCTGCGGTGACATGAGCTCCAACTGTCACCGTCAGACAGCTAGCCTGGCTAACGGCGCGGAGATCAGCTACGAAACGTTGGAACTTTTTTTTTCATTTACATGCCTTTTCTGCCTTCTTCTTCTTTTTCTTCGGTTCCTCGGTTTTGGCAGGTTTACTGACACTTCGCTTTACTTCTATTCCGTCGTCCACCGAGCTCACAGCCGGACGCTTCTTGAAAAGAGCCCGACAGAGCGAGGCCCACAGAGCGACCATCAGCACCAGCCCGGTACATGCCGCTAAGAGGATCATCCATGGCGGAATAAGCTCAGGCTTCAGTCCCAAATCCACGCCGAGCTCGGAGCGCAGCAACTCCAGGCCTTTGGACAACAGTCCATTCAGACGGTTTGTAAGCAGCCTGACCTGCTGAGAGGCTGCGTCCTGCCACTCTTCCATTTGTATTGTTTTTCAAACAACAGACCGATTAGTCACGCTTTGCCTACCGCTATGAGCTGCGCTAGCATGCAGTGCTAGCTAAAAATAACGGAACGATATCGACATGATGGAATACAATAAATTCTTCCGCCAGCAGGATCGGTCAAACCAGACAGCCAGTCTGCTAGCTAAGTCGTGTAAGCGCCGCGATGGCAAACTGAGTTAGCTAACTAGGCACCACGCTAGCTGATATCATGATAAGTTAATATGCCGCCGTTAGCTGACCACCACAATGCGTCCACTGTGACCGCAAGTAGAGCAGGTTCACCTCATATGGCTCCGTCTGACTGGAGGAGCCGCGGTGCCTTCAAGACAGTTGGAAACTAGAACTTCCACGTTGTAAATCGCAACTGCGTGTTAGAGCGGTCTGTGATTACTACCGAAATAAAAGCAATTTGAACGAAATAGTTTGGATTGCTACTTTAATTTTAACATACTACACCTATTGTGTCTTTTAAGTGTCAAATTTAAACTGTGCTTGAGACAAAACTTTGATTTTACAATTATATGCCTACACATGTAATATCACATTTCTCATTAGTTTCTAACAAGTTAACTTATCTCTATGAATGAAACAACCAAAATGTTGGTTCTCAATTAAATAAACTTTCCCAGCTAAATTAACTGGTCACATTTCCGTTTCCCCCAAAGCATTCGAAGGCAACAAAGCGGTCCCTGACAGCTCCAATTAAATGGGCGGGGTCGTGATTTCTCCCATTCTGATTGGTTAAAGCTCTCGGTTCAAAAAACCTGTTTTGAATAAACTTTACCAAATCCTTTAAAACAGAATTACAAATCCTGTGCACTTGCCAGTCTCCAGCCTTAAAAAAGTGTATTTTGTAAAACCTTACCTGGGACTGTACCTTAGTTCGATATAATGCAAACAAAAAATCCCTACTTGCTCTACAAATTGAAGATGTCAGCACTTAGGAGATTTAAGGTTAAATGGCCTTTTAAGGTGTGTAACAGTAACTGTGACTGAATTATTTGGAATGAATTATGGTTTACGTTCACTTAGGTAAAATTGTCACAGGTAAGTGTAATACGCTCACATTAATGTAACATTAATTTGCAACTATTTTTAACAGAAAATGACCAATTGAAATAAAATCACAACGGACAAATTATTTGCATCCAAGTTTATTTTGAAATTCCCTACTCCACCTGTACAAGAAAAAAAGGACTTTCCACAAAGGCAGCAGTGAACTGTCAGTGATAGTACTTTTCTAGGGAAGGAAAAAACTTATAATCACAGTGTGTCTTCTGTACTTCTTTTAAATATTTCTACTGCTGTCATCTTTGGCTGGGTTTTCGGCAGACAGCTTTCTGTCACACCAAATTCCTGGGAAGCAAAGGTTTAAGCCAATAGAGCAGAGCTGTGGGCTTTACATTTTACAGTGCCAATGCAGGAATGTTCTGGACCGTATACCTCTTCTTCATGAACACAAAAGAAAAAAAAACAATAAAAATTGAAATAAAAATAACAAGCTGTTTGTGTTCACAACACAAACAAATATTACCGCCTGGGGAGATAGCGACAGTATGTCGATTTCATAAAAGTGTTTAGACAAAAAATAAATCTACAAAAATGGAGCTAGGTAAATATTACACAACAGTAAACATGTTTTTCTTTTTTTTCCTTTTCTTTTTTTTTTTTAAACTTTTCTGTTGAACCTCTACACAAAACCAAAATTCTTGGTCTTAATGGCTAGCAGGAGTTTCTGTTTAAGTATCTGTTTTGAAGAGTAGAGTGGCACATAGAGACGTGAGATGCAGGTATTGGCTGTGGGGAGGTGCTGGTCGTCTGGAGGCCGGATGGTGATGGAGGGCATTGGCTGGAAACCCTCTTCGCTGGCTGGCAGAGACGGACTGGAGGTCCAGAAGTACACCTGAAGAGGAGAAAATCATTAGTCACATTAGTTATCACTGGATTTGATTCTAAGAAAACCATGTTCAAGTACACTAAAGTTGAGGAGTATAAAAATGACCAAGAAACAGACGACTTCTTGAATACATTCTTACTCTACGGTTCCTATCACTTAGAGCTGCTCAAGTTGTCCTGCTTGCGGTTATTTGGTATTTTGAAGATATTTTGCTTCTACATGAAGAAAAACAATAAATCCCTTTTCTAAAGGACTTGTAATAAATTTATGTTTGTGATACAAAGGACAAAGAACACAAAGTGTGGAAACAAAAGAATGAAAAAAGAAACTAAACTGAACCCCAACGTACCGGTATTGCTCTAAATATTTTCCGTTTTCAAAGTCAAAACTAAGACAGATGCAACCACAAAACCCACCACTCCTGCCTCTTCAAAGAATTCAAACCAGACTAAAAGTAAAGTGGTGTCAAGTGACCTACTAACCAAGAACGACACATCCTTTTTGCATTGCATTTGTGCAAACAGTGACAAACTAAGACATGAAGTAAAGAAGAAAGAGTTTATTTGACCCACAACGTTTCGAAGTGCGTTTCAGAATCAAAAGTGTTTTTGGTGAAATTGTTTCTCAGAACCGAGGACCTAAATCAGAATTCATTGTCAAGATAATGTTTTGCTTTTAAATTTTAAATATCAAAACTGAGGCAGTTTAAAGAATCTAACACCTGAGGGTCAATATTATATATCAGTTATAACTCATGTAATGTAACAGGAAGATTTACAGACAATGCAAAGCAATGGCTTTCTGAAAGCCCTTGTGAGAAATGATTTCAGAGATAACTATGATAACAGACTTACCAGATCTTGCCTCTCAGTCATACTCATCTTCTCCACTATGGACCAAAACCAGCGTTTAAACTGGAGCAGTTTGTCTGCATTTTCCCCTGTTGGATGAACAAAATCTTTGCTTAATATATTACAGTAAACCTGTACATTAGTAAACCTCATATTACTGAATAAGCAGAACATGGACAAATACTGAGCAGAGGTGATCCAGACAGAGTGACGTACCAGATTCATCGTTGAAGGAGGTAAAGCTTATGAGCATCTGGACGTTGACTTCTCCACAGCCGTTGACCAGCAGCCTGAAGTCCTCAGCGGTTAAGTCCTCCAGGGCATTTTTAGGAAGGACATCCAGCAAACCTTTCCTCATTGCCTTTAACAGACAGTCACACGTGGTGTAAATAATGTGTATTGATGACAGACAAAACATTCTGTGTTCCACAAAAACTCTTGCTTTGAGTTAAGATTTAGCAGAACACTGACAGCCAACTATGAGAGAATATTAAGTCCTACTTACATGAAGAGGTTGCTCAGCCACCACCAACATTCTGTGCTCTGCGTATTTCCTCACATACTCGTACACATTAAGGGGAGTTACTGGCATGTTGACCCCGCCAGACAGAAGCTCCACCTTAGCAATCAAGGATAAGGCAGACAGTAGCTTAGTTTGTGAAGAATAAATGTACAAACATATCTGAGAGACAGCTGTATTTCAATGCAGCTGTTAAAAGCTTTTGTGCCTGAGTGCATTCTCAATCTGAAATTCCATGTATCACAAATAAGGGAGTGTTTAAATCCTCTGCGTTCAGAAAGGCATTTGCACTGCCCCTAAATTACAAATCTTTCATGCAGAAAACCACAACTATGTTGGTGTAGCAGGGGGAAAAATGGTCACCAAGTTTTGATCAATCAATTATATGTTGAAGCACTCTTCGGATAAAACACAACTTGCCTCCCAGTCTAGCCTTTTGCTACATCTACAGTTCATGTTTTTACTAACGTTTTTCCGGAGTTGGAAAACCTGGAAATCTATACATTTTTCAGTGCCATTTTTAGTCAAAACAGCACAAGGTAAACCTAACATTTTGGAAGTTTCCCATCGAAGTTTGGTGACGTAACAGTATAGTCCAACAGATTGTAGTTGTCTGTTGCTTCTGTTGATCACTTCAGACATTACATATACATACACACAATTTCTTATGGCGTCATGCACATTCTTTCCACTCACATGAATATGGCCCCATGCTTCTTGTTAATTTTTGTTCTGTGTTATGTTTATATGTCTATTAGTGTCTGTAGTTTACTGCTGGCGCCTCTTGGACAGGTCATGTTTGCAAATGAGAACTGGTTCTCAAACATTTTTACCTGGTAAATTAAAGGTCAAATAAATAAATAAATAAAGTCTGTTACCTGTCCAGCTCCTTCCTCTTTGCAGAGGTCAATGGCAAAGGCCAAGTCCATGGCAGCAAATACTGCATCTGCTTCACCAGCCTGTGAATGGCGGATCAGCTGCCGGAGGCTCTCATACATGACCGGGTCAAAAAAGGCAAAGTCATGCCAGTTCACCTGCAGTGGCAAAGATCATAAGTGCATTTACCAATTTTATTCTGAAAGGACCTAAACCATAGGTGGACACACGTTATTAAAATATATTTTCTCTTACCTTCCTACCAAGCAGCACTTTGATGACATGTCTGTTCAATGTGATTGGACAGAGTTCGTTCTGCAGCAGACATAACCCCAGTATTCTGTACAGACAAGACAAAATTTTAACTTGCCGTTTTCTATTTTATTAAAAGGCATGATTCACATCCATAAACTTTGCTCTGATTAGAAAATTTGGGTAAAATGAAACTTCCTTTTGACCCAACCAAATGTATGATCGTTTTCAACTCATTACCTGCCGATGTTACGGAAGCAGTTGAGTCTGGCCTCTGTGTTTTTGCCAGGTCGAGGGGAGTAGAAGCCTCGTTTCCCAGGCTGGTAGAAGAGAGGAGCGTTGTCGTCCCCATCGTCAGGGTCGTCTAGCTCCATGTCAACTACACTGCGTGTTGAACCGTGACGTTTACGGTTCTCCTGCTGCTACAATCATACAGAGGACAGGGAGAGGGGACTACATTACAGACTGGCTGTTAAAATGAGCTGTGTTGTGCAGAACCGAAAGAGTTTGTCTCAAAGTGAGCCAAACCAGCGTAGATTCTCTAGGATATTTCTACAACAGAGTAAGAATATAAATAAAGACCTGGTAGAAAAATAGAGGGGAAAGAGATCATTTGTTTACTTGTGCTTTCTCTGGAGCCTCGGGGAGACCCAGGTCCAAGATACTGTCAGCGCCATTTTCCCTGCAGGAAGATAAACACCAGATTTTATAGTCAGTTTGAAAAATGACAGTAGGAGTACAGTATAAATATAAAAATAGTCACTCGTTCTGATGCATGTAAATTCATTAACATATTTGTTTTATTGTCAACTGGTTGAACGCCTCTTTATCAGATGCATAGGTTGCTGTGTTTATGCCTGAATGTCTGCGTGACTTTTGAGATTGTTTTACCTTCCGTGTGCAATGAGAAGCTCCATAGCCTCCTCTACTCTGGCCCTGAGAGAGTCCTCGCTGGCCAGCAGCAACAGCAGCTGGGCAGGAGACAGCTCGAGCAACATGCCTGTGATTTTACTGGCGAACGCCTAAGGAGAGGAACACAAACTGGTCTCAGTACAGAAAAAAGATAACAAAAAGGAACTAAATCCAAACAAGAAAGCATCTGAGAGAATGTAAATCTTCATGCAGGCCTATTAATTAATTCAGTTGAACATACAAGCTCATATTGGTCTCAGTCAGAGTAAACTACTGTTATTACAAGGATTCAAAGTCACTCATTCGAAAACTGATGTGGAGTAGTGACGGTGATAGATGAAAAGTCATGTGGTCTCCAAAGTCAATGGACTTCTTCCTTGTAGAGTGTGAACAGGCAAATCCAGTCTCATGTAAAATATATTGCCCTGTTTTTAACCTGTTGAAGCCCTGTCTAACCAAAGCTGGTTTTATGAGATACTGATGGCTTATTACCGGTTGCATTGCGTGAACTCGTGGGTAGAGCCTTTCCCCCAGGGCTTGTCTGTGTGCAGGCAGGGGGTCTGGCTCATCACTGGGGTTTCCTTCTGACGAGGGTCTAAAAGGCCTGGTGTCTATGGACAGTTGTCTCCTTGAATCTCTGTAATGACAAACACAGGTTATATTAGGGACATACTGAACCCACAGACATTTTGTTTCAAGTAATAAGGGAAATATATGAAGTTGACTTTACCTGTCTCGGTCTCTCCGAGATCCTGCTCGAAGTCCTCCACTTCTCCTCTCTCTTTCTCGGTCTCTATTCCTCAAACGCTGCATCAGATCTGCACCACCACAAATGAAGAAGTTCACTTTTGAGTGTCATCATTTGATGAAAATCTTTTACTCTTGTAATAGTTTAACATCTCAAAAGTACCATTTAATGCAAAAATGAAATCAAGTTCCATAATGCAGTATACAGTAGTTTCTATGTATTGTCATACTTGAATTGTAATCGTGATGACACGTACTGCTGGCCTGCATGCCCTTGCTGACACTCTGAACACAGTCCAGGTTGGGCAGCTTATCGTTGGAGAGGAGGGCCAGGGCGATGGCCGTGTAGAAGCTGCGGGCTACGCCACTGCCCTCGCCAGGCTCATCTTTGAAGGTAACCTTCACCCGGTGTACAGCCATGGGTGTGGTTGTGCAACGCCTGCCAAAGTGCGTGTTGAGCTGACGCATTGTCTGCTGAATTAACTGGTCTCTGTCGCGGTCTACCTCCAGGGCCAGGTCGCGGGACTGCAGGTTCCGAAGCTTCTCCATCTCCCGACGGAATTTGGATTCTTTTACCTCAAAACCGCCCAGTTCTGTTAAGATCTGAGGATAAACAACAAAGAGATAACAGGGTTTTAGACATTTTCATATTTATACTGAATCAAATGATTCCTTTTGATGTGAGACATTTTCTATATGGATATGGTTATGGTTATCCAAGTTTGTATACGTCAGTCTCTTTTGGTTAATAACCTGGTGTAGATAAGAGAAGTGAGAACAAGCTGGAATATGGAATGTATGGTGATAAGAGGCAAACATGTAGCAAGCTGTACTGAGCCACGTTTTTGAAAAAAAGAGTTGGCAAACCAATGCAGGATGAAAGCATTAGCATATATTGAATGTAAAGTACGTTTTACAAGTAGGAAGATAGAGGGCTTGACTGAAGGTGCAGATATGCGAGTGATGTTTAGTATCTGCCAAAACATTTAGTATAAGAATTTGACAAGATGACATAGAATTTCAAATGTCATTGCCGTATTGTTGTTTTGTATTTACTGATTTTCAAAAACACAGTCTGAAAAATAAAAATATTTGCAAATTTATATGAAAAAATAAATAAAATAAATTACCGATCCTGGCTCAGCTCCTACATCCTCCATGAAGACTCGACCAAAGAGCTCCAGTGACAAACGCCAACGGCCAAGTAGCATGTCATGTGAGATCATCATCCCCATGAAACTGCAGTGTGGTCTGGACATATAGAGATACACACCATTTAGATGTTATAAATCCATTTTAAAGGCATATTACATGCAAAAACAACATAACAGGTTATTAAGAGAATTTTAGACTTTGTTGGGGCTAAGGATCTCATCTGCAACAAATTAATTCAAATAAGCTTTCACTGCGTTTCTATTTTCTGCCAGCAGTTTCAGCTGTTACCTCTCTCACAGGAAATGCATTGGCAGGTGCTTACCTGAAAGATGGGAGAGGAGGACCATCACTTTCAGTGAGGCCGATCTCAGCGAGTAGGCTGCTTTTCAGCTGCGCCGCAAGGTCATGGGGTGAAGGGCCTGGTTTGGAAGCCTCCAGCTCCTGTTCTGCCAGTGACTGGTTCTCAGCACTCCGCTGGCCAGTTTCCATGCTCATCACATTTTTCAGGTTGGCTGAGTAAGACATCTTAGTGGGCAGGATCTGTTTCAGGGCGGTTCAAATTTGTTCTTTAGTTATGTGAACACATGTATGCCTTAAGATGATGGCAGTGTGATGATGACAGAATGGAAATGGGACACAGAACACAGGCTATGTTCTAATATCCAAACTTAAACAATCTTGCAGACAAAAGGCTATCCAACATATCCATTATTTCTTGAGAAGAATAGAAATAAATAATGAATATTGGATAGTTTCTACAGATGTCTATTTAAAAATGAAGATATTTCAACATTTCAATGGTGTTTGTTATGCATGGATATTAGAACACAGCTGCCAGCGTGTTTGTCCAGTGAAGAGGGGTGGTATACCTGAGAAGGGGAGGGTAGAGAGGAGCCCATGTTTACCTCCAGGCAGTTCCTGTCCATGCTTGCCTCAGCCAGGCCTTTGGTTGCCACATAAGAGGAAGAGTACAAGCCCTGAGAAGGACGACCGAACAGATCCTCCTTTCTGGCATTAGGCTGTTACAGAAGAACCAAAATTGAGGCCTTTCATATAATGGCAGTTAACCGTATCAACAGTTACGTAAGTCTAGTCAATAACTGTGTACTTTCTAATGTGTTTGCATTCTTGCTCTGCTGGCTCTGTCACTTTAAAGTATCCATTAGTAGGTTGCAATGGTCCTCATTCCATAGCAAAAGACACAGACTGAACAAAAAACCCTATTCATTTTGAGCATCACTCTCCTGGTTGAACAGCGACATCATATCCTATTCTCTGCAGATGTAATTGGTTAAAGTCTCCCTTAATGGGCTGGATATTCTAAAGCTTGGCATGGTAGCCAGGAGGAGGTTCAGAAATCTAGTTTCCTCTCAGTGCTTGAATCAAAACAGGGTGAAATGTTAATATGGAATTTTTGCCCATTGATACCAAAAAGATATTGCCTACCCCAGCTTTAAAGTCATAATGACACTAAAAATATCCAGGCTAATTTTATGCCAGATTGCATGTAATTTGAGGAGAGTCGCTGTCTGACCAACCGCCTGAAGAATGACAAGTATAGAGCCTTTTTTCCATTCTGTTTACAGCAGATTTGCACTAAGTAATGTTGCTGTTGTCAATATGATCAAAGATGAGAATGATGTTAAGGAAATGTCACTGAACAAAATTGACTGTAGGTTGGAGGTCAACATTCAGCATGAGCAGATGCATCATGACCGGTCAAATGATCTGGACATCGTGAATGCAAGTTGTACATTTTGGTCAATCAGAAAGGCCAATTAAAATGTGTAGTTTGTAATAACAATTAGCAAAAATGAAAAGTGGTTCCAGTTTACATGACGATGCCAAGAAGATAACTGACTGGGTCACCAATCACACATCATTTTTAAGAGGAATCTATTTCTTTTGCTGGTGTTATGACCATGGAGACGTGCCCATCACTAACATAGTTGTAGTAAATATCAGTGCTATGCTGTTGCATACTTAGTATGCTATTAAATGGAAGTAGGATGTGGATGCTGCATCTTTAATCTCCTTCCATCGTCACCATCTCAGGAGGATCCTGAGAATCACACGCAGAGACAAAGCAGCAAATCTGACCTGCAGAAGATGGGGCTGGTCTGCCAGTGGAATAGCTTCAGCTAAAGGAACATCAAAGGGGTTGGGTGGGATGCAGCCCAAGAAGGTCATGGAGTCTGAGCGACGGAAAAAGGGGTGGTTCTGTCCTGTCTCAGCCGGAACTGGGTCTTCATCCTTGTCCTGCAGAGTTGAACCTGAGGAGAAAGAGAAACAGTATGACTTGAAACATCAACATGAGCAAGTAAAACGATCAGTATTTTTGGTATTGATGATACATTTACTAGTGTTAAATATTTGGTATCTGGTTTACTTTGATTGGTGTCCTCATCATTCTCATGTTCTGAATCCTCATTGTCCAGCCCCAGTTCCAAAATCTCTCGATTCCTATAAGTTAAAAACAGATAATGCATTTACTTTAGGAGGTGTTTAATTGAAAGGTATGGTTAATCTAAATGCTTATTGATTAGTGATGTAGTTTTCAACCAATGAACAAACTCATTTTCTCCTTTTACCTCTTCCTATCCATCTGGGGAGTGTCCAAGGTGGTCTGCTGGTTCATGGCCTTTATCCAATAGATAAGAGCCTGGAAAACATACGCCACATGTTTCAGCGAGCACACGTCCAGTACAGGAAGCACATCAGAATGCTCATCATTGTGGGAGCGCATCAGTGAGAGGGCGTAGTTCAGGAAGTCGCCTCGTGCCGACATCATGCCTTGACGAGCCGTCAGCAATGTGGCCGCTCTCCTGAAACAAATGCAAAACAAGTGAATATGTGCAGCAAAGAACTTTAAATTACATTAGAACTGTGAACATTTGGCTCTTTCTGATTACTGATTTAAACTTAACAGTAAAGTACTGTGAAAAACAAATATTACAAAAAGTATACCTGCGACCTTCCAAAGTGCGGAGGCTGGCCTCCTCCCGAGCAGTCATGCGTTCCCTGCGAGCAGAGTGCTGAGAGGCGTGGAGTGGGTGACTAGGGTGACCGGGGTCTCCAGCAGAAGATAAGGCTGAGCCATACCGTAACTGAGCCTCAGTGGAATCCATGATTGACACCATCCAATTCCAGGTCGGAATCAGCTTTTCCTCAACATAGTTCTGGTTGACACAACAAACATTTCAAGCTTTACTGACTTATTTAGGTGGATCTGAATTTTATTAAGAACAGTGAGAATGAAGAAAAAAAGATGCAAATAAATCACAGTTAAAAAGGGATGTAATTAAATTTTACAATTTATTATTATTATTATTATTATTATTATTATTATTATTATTATTATTATTATTATTATTATTATTATTATTATTATTGATTAATATTTTTTATCATTATAGGCCTTAACAGTTAATTTCTGGTTCTTCAGTGTTTATGCCCAGAAAAACAGGAGTTCAAGCTAAACTAGATCTAAACAATGTTCCCCAGAGCTCCATAAATTTGCAGTCAAATAGCTTCCTACAGCACATCACATGACAATGTTTTAAATGTATTAGATGGGTAAGGTGGGACAATTTAAACTTAGATGTTAAAATTAGCAAAACTAAGGAGAACTGCGTGACATAGGATGGACATTTTTTACACAAGCTGATACTGAGGTATTAACTAGTCAAGACAGCATATTCTTCTGACTACAAGAAATGCTAATCATGGTAAAGAAAAAAAACAATCTCCTAGTATCATGATTATTTTTTTTCCTGTTGTGAATGTCTGTTTAGTGAATATCAAAAAAAACTTCATAGAGAAAAATAATACAAATATTGGATATATTACAGATAAGACAGTTTCAAAAACGACTGTACTGGTGACTGTATTCTATTCTCAAGTTAATGTGATCTATTGTACCTGGAGATTGACTGCATCCTGGTAGGTGAGCTTTACAGCGGCAGGATACTGGGAATACACAAGATGGTTATACTTGGGGATCAGACTCATGAGGTCTGAGATCTGCCTGATGACGATGCTGTAAGCACGGGCGAGACTGCTGGCAGATGTCAGGTAGCTGCTGGAGTTGCTGGCTTCCAGAGCCGCTGCTGCTGCTGCAGCACTAGAGCTGATTGCACTGGAGCGACGTAGGTTGGTAGGATCAATATATATCAGGCCCGTGGAGCTTGCTGTACAAAAACAACATAACAGGTTGAGTTGATACACTAAATTTCTGTGACACCAGCCTGGAAACACAACAGTAGACCTTGTAAAATGCAACTACAGAAACGGACAGAGGTGTACTAACCAGCTGGTGTTGAGGAGCTGGAGGGAGCGCTTCCAGTTGCTCTCTGGCTGGGTGTGTTTCTAACAGCCCACTGCATAGAGCGAGGAGCCTGAGCTGCACTGTTAGCATGGGAAGTGCTAGTTGTCCTTTCCAGTGGCTCATCCAAAAGGAATGTCTCCTGGTCAACATCATCGCTCTGACTGCTGCTGCTGTCGGAGTCACTGGAGTCATTGGACTGGGAATCATCCTCTGAAAAGAAGGCAGGGACACTGCTGGCACCTTCAGAGGAGAAAGAAAAGGGACGTAGAGGAAAGATAAATGGGGCAAGTTTAATGGCTTACATAAATACCTTTACCTCCCTCTCTTTTGGCTTTCACATCAGATTTATCCAGGCAGGAGTGCGGGTTAGTGAATCACACCACTACAAGGCGAACAACACTTTTTTGACAGTGAAAACACTGACGCATCAAGTCAAAACAACAGCTGCATTCTCTGTTGATCAACTTGTGCTAAATGATACATGGTTTAATATTTTTTAACATTCAACTATGTCATCAGAGAGAAAGAACAACAATGTCTCACTTGTCAGAATATTCTATGAGTAAGTTAAACAACAACATCATTAGTTAGTATTGCATATTTTAGATGACCAAGGAGAAAAAACACCACGCCACTTGAAAAAGCTACACATTGATTAGTTTGTTACTGGGGTGAGAGACCAACAAGGCTACACTTGTGATGTATTAGTTAAAGATGGAAGACATAGTAACAGTGAAATGTGAGAAGGGGACAAACTCAAGGAACTTTCAGCAGGAAACTGTGTATGCACTTTGCAAATTCACTCTTGCCCTGAAATCTCTATATGCATTGAAGTAAAGAGGAGCTCATACCAAAAATAGGAAATGCCAAGGACACCCTACTGCCTGCAAATGAAATACATCGGGTATTCAGCCAGGGACCATTTTGTCTGCTGTATCATTAGCTCTCCAAACATGAATCCCCACAATCCAAAATGCTGATTGGTAAGCACTAGTGACTCTGTGAGGACTGAATTAGTCTGTAACTCAAGGAAAAATACACCAAAGTGCAGCGAGACAGAATTGCAATTTCTTTTTAATAGGCAGTTGGAGGCTTAAAAAAATGGGAAAGAATTCAGTTAAAAAGGCAGTTGCAGTCCTTCCCCCCGCCCAAAAGAAAATAAAAATACTTAAAATGAACAGCAGTTAGAAACTGAAGACTGTTTCATAAAATAAGGGGATTTAAATAAAAATCTAATCATAAATCTAAAGTAACACATTGAAAACAGCTGTTAACCAACCTGCTTCAGAGCCAGCAGTAGCTGCTGTGACGACACTCCTGCGGCCACTAGCATTATCCTGATTGCTGTGGTTACTTTCACTATCGCTCTCTGTTTCAGCAGCTGCCAGCAGGTCCAACTCCATGTCACTTCCTATAAGCAGTGACAAACACAGCATCATGACACAAGTCACTGTTGACTGGGATTCAACTTCATTTCTCCAACTATATGACCAGCTTCAGTTTCACCAGTTGCCTTGAATATCTATAGAAAGTAGGATGTGTCTCACCATCTTCATCGTGCTCATCATGCTGTCCCTCTGCTTCAGCATTTTCTTCTCCCTGTTCCTCCTGGTCATCGTGATGGTCTTCCTCTCCTGCTACGCCCTCTACAACTTCCACCTAAGAGACAAACACAATATAATCAGATTCTAACAGAGAATACTTTGAGGAAAGCTAGGGAAAACTACATTCCAACCTGAAATTAAACAGAAATACAAGTACACAAAACAAATCAAACATCAGATGTAAAACTTAGTGGGGCCCCTACTGTCAGAAACTGTCACCAACATGCACTTGTAATCAAAGTACGTTAATGTCTTAATGATTTATTAAGGAGACTCCCTACCTCTTCCACATCTGCCGATACAATGTCATCCTGCTCCTCGTCTCTTCCTCTGACAGGCTGAGACTGGCTGCTGCGCCGAGGCTGGGGGTTCCTGATGATGTAAGAGGCAGCTGTTTGGCTGGAGCTGGAAAAAAAATAACACAAGCCCACTGTCAAAACAAATAAATCACACACTTGAAGAACTTTCTTTTCCTTTTAGTGTATTATGTCAAACAGAATTCTGCTCAATGGTTTGAAAAGACTCACATCTGTCACATCTTTACTTCAGTTAATAAACATAAGGCTCTTATCCAAATTTCTCAAATGATGTGGGCATTTTAATCATTCATATATCACTGCCTTGAAAGAAATTGCCAAAAATATTTTTTTTGATTCCACCTGACAAGAAAAGAAAGATTAAAAAAAAAATGTAGCCAACCTGCTGGATTGGTCAGGCGAGGGCCTTGGAGGCAGCGGTTCAACAGAGAAAAGCTCCTCGCTGCCCTGAACAGCATCGATGCTGGTGCTAGCCAAAGTGAAAGGAGCAGTGGGTCTTGCGATACCCATTCGCACTGGAACAATCAGTGACTCTGCCACATTACACAGCTCCTCTACAGCGTAGGGCAGGAGAGCCTGGAAAACACGTCGACATTTCCCAATGGGCTGGGGGATGAAGTTGCTATGTGAAGGAAATGGAGAAGAAAACAGAATAGCCATTTGTTCAGAAAATCATGTCAAACTGGTATCAAATGTGTAGTTACACTGTGTATGACTCAGATGGTCCATTTATTTATTTAGTAGGCCCTTTGTCTAAAACATTGCTTTACTTGTAAAGTCTAAAACTGAACTCTTCAATTCTTGAGCACTGTGGGGCACAAATAAAAAAAGAACCCAAAGCGGATACATAATTCCAGCTATTTTCATGACAGATCTGTTTTTTTTTTTTCCCATTCAGTAAACACACATAATTTAAATCAAGGCTAATATCAACATTTTCGATTGACTCAGATTTAGCAAGGAAAGGGACGTCATAGTGAATGGTAAATTTTGCAAACATTGAGTGAGATTCTACCTAGTAAAAAAATCTGCAAATCGTGGTCTTACTTTTTCTTCTTGGATGAGGCCATCTCCACGCTGAGGATGACAAACACCCGGGCAACAGAGCGCAGGAACCTCCGGGTGACGTTGACTGCTTCCTCTCTCCGGCCAGGAGTGTACTTGTTCTGCAGCTCCTTTACCAGAGTACCCAGTAAAGTGTCGATGAACTAAAACAGGTACAAAAAAAATTAACACCTTCTGAGGACCACCTTAGGAATACAATTGAAACACTTTCAGGGTGATCAAAACAGTGGAAAATGGACAAGCAGGAGTAGGGTTACTATTTAGGTGGTAGTACTTGGTATTTTTTCTGAGTAACAATTACTTTGCGTGCACACGAGAAAAGACTACTGGACTTACAGTGATGTCGGGAGCACACTTGACAATGAGGCAGTGTGTGAAACAGTCAAGGCGAATTGTGCCACTTTGCTGATTCAAGTAGACCTGCTCTTCAGGCAGGAGGTGGGCGATTCTGCTGCTGGCACTAAGTCTGGGAAATACAAAAAATACACAAGGCTAAATATTGGCTGTTATTAAGCACCAATCTGTGAGTAACTGTATCTGTAAGTGTCAGTTAACAAGAACCTTTAACTACACCACAGTGGTGGTTCGATTATACCGAGCTCTTCATTCAGGTTGAATCAGTATCAATGCCAATACCAATCCTGCATGTATGACAGGTGTATGACTTGCAATTAAACAAAAAAACAGTACACAAGCAGGTTTCTAGATAATATCCTGCAACTAGGACACTCTCTCTAAAAAGGATACACTGATGTTGAGTTTTATGCATAGCATTTCACAGTTGTACAAACTAAGTTTAGGATTTACGCTCTTTTTTTTACCAATCAAATTGCGATATGGGTATGAAACTTACGGGTCTTTGTTCTCCTGAGAACCAAACATTATCATAGACTTGAGAGCATTCCAATCCTGCAGGACCCTCTCCAGAGCCAGCTGAGCAAAGCGGGGAGGTTCTAGGTCATGGTCTGGCATATCAGAGTCTGAAAGAAGAATACAACACGTTTCTTGTTTTAAAAAAACTGCAGCATATACAGGTCACAGCAAAACATAATCTCAAATGAAGGCTTCTAAAAATGTGTAAATTACTAGTCTGCACCAATGGTTTAAAAGGTGGGTAAAAGAGAATAAAAGTGAACTGACCTTCTGCATTAGCAGCCTTGCGGTTCCTGTCTTCTCTGATGCGTGGTGGTCTATACTGACAGTGCTCAACACTCTGCCTGGCAACAGTCTGCACCAAGAACAGTAATATATGCTCTCCCCTGCAGATGGAAACAAAGGCCAGGCAAATTCATAAGCTTTATCTCATGAGTATCTTTGCAAATACAGTAGTATCTTAAAATCAATACAACTACGCTAATGAAGCCTGAAATGCCCAACTGTATTATACTGAAAATTAGTGTATGTAAAATGGATTTAGTAAAGTCCAGTGCAGAGCGCATACCTGCTGTTTGGTGTCGTGACTAGGTTTGTAGTTGTGAGTAATCTGTACAACAGATCTAGGCGAGCAGCCTTCTGGCCAGCTATCAGTGTTTTACACTTGCATTTCTCCCAACAGTCACAGTACGCCGTCGGTGAGGTCCTCTTCAGCCTGGGCAAGAGCAGTAACAACAAATTCATAATCACATATATGATATGCTTAAAATACCAAGGAAATAAGAAAGACTGAATAAGGCCAAACTCAAAACTAGGACTTACTTGCAATCGTGTCCTTTGTGACACACTCTCGCACACTCAGTGCAGCAGCAGAGGGACTCCAGCAAGCCACATGTTCGACACTCAAAGATATCCTGAATACAAAGTTAGTGACATGAAAAATGTCAGTGTGTTAACCTTCAATTGACTTCTATATATGAAAGAGCTTAACAAATAAACACTGTCTTCAAAACTAGAGATAAGACTTTCAAGGCATTGTTTTTCTAACGAGCCAAGGTTTCAGTGTAATGCTACCCTCTAGGGCTGACCTGGTTAATGTGTTCAGCTCCAGTCCAAGTGAAACTGCAGGTGTCGTTGCAGCAGAGAACATACAGGGGAGAATCATCTGGGTTGGTCCCCGAGGGGCAAATCATTTCCATGAACACCGAATCTGCATCCTCCTTCTCTGCAATACCTGGGTCACTCACTATGTTTCAGTCATTTGAGAAATAATAGAAAAATATGCAATTAGAGGAATGACAGTTACATGATAGTTAACTGCTAGAAGCAAGGCAGTAAAATGGGTCAGGATTCATATAACTGATGGATAACCTCCAATGTTCCAGCTATTACCTAACCAGTTAAATTACATCAGATTCACAAAAGAATGGTACTTTCCCAGAATTTATTCACAGAGATGATAGCTGGTCGGTCATATAACCCTCTTGAAAATGTCCCTTTCTCTGCCTCATTGTCTTTTTGTCAAAACCACAATACAGCACATGCACTGAGTATGTGTACATAATACTGGGCAATCACAAACCAGTTTACAGAAAATAGCAGAGCTGACAAATTAACTCACCCTTGGCCATTTTTTGTGCAGCTTCAAGCACTGTGATAGCTGCTGGGTAGGCTCTCCCACTGACAGCCAGCATGAATGGGGTCATCCCTCTGGCATCCCTGTCAAACAATGGCAAAATATACTTGGGCACTTTACAGAGACAGGCAATTACCAAAGAACAGCAATTAAGTCATAACAAAGGCAAATGATTTATGTGCCTGAAGTATAGTCATGAAGAATCTTACTTTGCAGAGAGAAGCTCTCGTAGGTGTGGCCGAAGAACAACACTGTCACACATCAGCTTCAGAATAAGGTGGGCATTGGCTTTCCTGTCTTTAGATTCAACCACAGACGGCTCAGTGGACGGCCCTGCTCATGTGGAGAAAGCAGTCAGCTAGTCAGCCACCAAGCATGTTTAAATATACACACTGCAACCAAAGCCTTATACTAGACTAAAAAAGTACTAGAATTTTAAAAAGTATCTGCATGTACTCATTTAGAAATATTTCTTCGATACAATTGTGTAGCAACACTACATACATATACCACCTAGCTATGTTTCCCCTGTTATTTCCTAATAAAACAAAATCAAGATGCTACATACCTGGTATGGTGGAGGTGCTGGGTCCCTGGCTGGTACCAGTCGAAGCTGTGGTGAGGGAACCCACAGCTGGTGCTAGAATGAAGTCAATGTCGCCGTCTGTTGATAAAACAAAAACCACAGTTTGAATCATTACGAAAATGATTATTATGCCTCTCGTTTTAAGAGACAGATAACTGTAACCATCAGTCACTAAGGCAAGAAAGGAGAGTTAAATTTTATGATTATCCAATGTTTCCAATATAGTTGCACAAAGAAGTCACCTCCAGACTGACAGGTATAAAAAAAAAACAAGAGGTTACACCGGTGTGGGTGGGCTCCTACCAGATACCAGCAAGAAGAAGAAATCAAGAACTCCAGTTTTAAAGATTACAGAACAGCAACACACAACATGGTAGAATATACTCCTCTGAGACAGAAATTTAGTTCTTTGGTAATCTTACACACACTCTGGCTTAATATCTTCCAAAGTAAATAGAAACTAAATGCAATTTTACAACATTCTGCGCTATTAAGATTTCTACCTGTAGTGTTAGTTTAAACATACATATCTGGTATTCATGGAAAAATTCTGGGAAAGCTATAATGCATTTCTACGGGATTTTAAATTGTCTTGTGCCATAAGTGACACACCTTGTGTTTTTGTTTTGTTTCTTTGATGCGGTGACACTGTATGGCCCCGAATAGCACTCACAGATCATCCAGTAACTCTAAAATCATATTAACGTGGACTTACCGGGGTCCATTGGTGGGGGGTCAGGAACCCAACTTGGTGGAGCAATGGGTGGGGATACAGGGTCCTGATGGTCACTGGCCGATGGGCCAGACTCATGGCGGCCAAGACCTGCTGCTCTCAGAGACCTCCGCATCATCTCCCTCAGACGAAGCCTGTGACAACACAAAAAATTAACTTGCTTTATGAACAGTTTTACTTGAGTTTTGATATTACCGAAGAAAATGTTTATTGAAAAAGGACAGCAAAGCAAGATTCCTTTTCTCTGATTAGCCTTGGATAGTCTTGTAATTATCTGTACTATTTTCCTCATATATTCTCTGCAGCACATAAACAACATAACGGGCATTTACCCTCTGCTACTGGAGGAGCCTGTCCTGTTTCCAGAGCTGTTGCTTGAGACCACAGAGATGGCATTGGCAATTGCCTCCACAGCTGACAGACGCTCTGCAAATGTGTTTCTCTCCGACCTTTCAGCCTCTGAAATGAAACAACTTGGTCATTTAGCATGGGGAAAAGAGTCCGCAAGCAGGCAATTAAACTGATACACATGAGCGGATTCAAAGCTGGAATAGTGCTTTGAATGTAAAAGTGAATTTCTTCCACAAAATCCTTTTATAAATATGATGACTAAGTCCTATACCGAGACACACTGAAGAAAGATGAAGACAAAGATGCTTGGCTGCTGTCAATTGGCCGATAATCAAATGTCCACTTCAGACTCATCAACACTGGCATCATGTCACACCAATTTACCTTCCTCTTCTTTGGTCTCTTTGTTACTGACAGGGAAGCACACAGAGACAGCAGCATGGAGGATGTTGCGGTTTCCATCACATCGATGACCCAGAAGTGCTCCAAGGGCCTGGCTGCCTTGATCCAATAGGAAGGCCTGCTCAAGGTTCACCAGGTACTGCCGACATGCCTCATAGTCACAACGCAGCACATGCTGCATCAGCGTCTGTTTCTACAAGTGACAAAGAGGCTGTGTGAGCACCGATGATTACATTTTTTGCTTTCAGAAAGATTTGCAGGTAGATAGGTACAGACTAACATTAAACATGCATTTATTCTACTTAGCTATCCACTTGTTAATGAGCTTTTCATCATATTGTATTATGAGGTCATGTTTACCTCGACAGCCATAATGATAATAGCAGCTTTCTTTTTAATTGTTGAGTTAGAGGGCAGATTAGCCAGAGAGTGGACCCCCATTCCCAGACTGTTTATAGGTGGCAAGTCCAACCAATCAGGATCTCGAATTCCACCCATACAGTCTTTAGCCATGGGGTAGATTGTACCATTTCCATCTCGAAGGATGATAGGAGACTCCTGGAGGAAAAAATGTCAACATTTATGATGAGAATATAATAAATCTCTCTACAACATGATGTGTAAGCCTACAAAACCATATTAGCTATTTGGGAAGCCCTCTCACCTGTCCTGCAGTAAAGATGGCCACGTTGCGCTCACTCTGCCCCAGAAAGGCCAGGTTACTAGTAGGGAAGTTATTCTCCTGCTCAGCTTTGCCTGTGGCCAGGTCAAAGATACAGTACCTTACCCAGTTACCAGTTTTCAGCACTGCATGGACTCCTGAAAGATAAAGAGATGTTTCAGGTTTAGAAATATCCTAAACACAACTACATATCTACAGAAAACTTAAAATATTGAGCAAATAAAGTATCCACTGATTTTAAAAAAATGCAGAGCTTAGGAAAAGACTCACCTTTGGAGTCAACATTCACAGCCAGAATCTCAGCCTTTTCTGGGATACAGAGCTTTTTAGGTGTTCGCTGGAAACAGTCTGGAACTTTAGGAGTCCCTCCAGTTTTGACCACCTTTCAAACAGATTGAAGGACATGAAAAGTCGGAAAACGTGAACGTCAAGACTAATTGTTGGATTCATAGTATAACTATTTAGATTAAGTTCCAAATTCTGAAACAAAGACAAGCAGTGTTGGAGGAATTTATGCCACTACCTGTAGCTCATCTATTCTAAGGAGCCTACAGTCCTGCAACAGTGATGATGGGTCTGAGTCAGTGGGAGCAGCAGTGCTCTGGTTGCTCATGCTGCTTGATGTTCCTGGAAACTTCACAGCAACATACGCACCATCCACTTTAAGCACCTAGGGCATAATATGAAGATTTTATATAAAAAAAAAAAAAAAAAAAAAAAAAAAAAAGCTGTGAAACTGAGATGCAATGACACAAAGCTACAAATGTACAGATAAGAGACAAATTATCTGAAGCAAGGACACATGAATACTACCAAGATATCTCCACTTTTGCAAGATTTGAGCTGCTCTGTATTGCCAGATTAATCCTTGTTTCAGATGCACCCACCTTTCCCACAGGAACATTTTTAACATCCTCCACGAAGACCACCTCCCTGAGAGGCCACTGCTCCTCATTCACCTTCTCTTCCTCTTTGGGAGCTGGGGTAGAACGCCTTCGCTCTGCAAGTAGTACCGTATATTTAACTTTTTGTCATTTTATCACAGTACTTTCAAGTAAGAGACATCATTATTATTTACATCAAGAAAATGTAAATGGTTCAGCATTACACTAATTAGGACTGTAAAAATTTGCTGACAAGGTGATAAAAACTTTAGTGTGGACTAAGAAAAAAATTAATTATCCACATTGACAACTTGCCGTATGGTTCATATGATAAGAGGTCGTAAAAGGGCAACCCAATATATCACAGTATGTACTGCGAGCTGGCCACATTTCCTTCACAGAAAAACAGACTTAGGAAAAAAGTTGCTGATAAAAACCTGCGCACTATCTGTTTCAAAGTCAAAGGACTAATCAGAGCACAGAGCAAGGAAGAAATTGGTTCTGTGCCTGAGAGATAGGGAAATCGAGGCTTGAGAGTGTATAGTTAAGAGGAAGGGAAGCAGACATACTGTAGGGCAGTGAGGCACTGCTAGCAATGGAGGAGGTATCACTGCAGGTAGACGCTGGGGAAGGAGGAGGACCCATCTCAGTCTTCACCAGCTCTGGCTTGCTTTCCGTCCTTTGGGGCAAGACCAAGATAAATGG
This sequence comes from Amphiprion ocellaris, assembly GCF_022539595.1. Taxonomy (NCBI): domain Eukaryota; kingdom Metazoa; phylum Chordata; class Actinopteri; family Pomacentridae; genus Amphiprion; species Amphiprion ocellaris. The sequence goes on from NC_072774.1 coordinate 33,925,513, forward strand.
GTTCATTTTACTGTTGGCTTTATGAGCATAACAGTACAATTACATTCTGCAACCAAAGTGTACTGAATAAAATGATGGAAGAAGATTATTCAGATTCTAAAATGGATAGCTTTTTCCCCAAATGAAAATAAAACTGACTTGATTTCCTGGGTCTTAGCAGTCTTTTCCATGTTCTTGAGGCTCTCTGGTGAGCGCAGCTGGAACCTGCAGCTGTCGTTCATGTTCCAGACAGACTCCAACAGGACACCCACTTTGGGAATCCCAGCACTGATAGAAAAGGCCACTGCACCGGCATGGTAGAGGGGGTTATTCCTTAAGCAGACCTAAAGAAAAAACAAGGAAATTTACAAGAACCAACATTTATTTCACACAAACACGACTTAGGCTGAGCTTGTACAAGTACTATTGAAGAAAATGTCTAAAATAAAAAAAAAAAAAAAGCCTATAGTCAACAATAAGACTGAAGAACAAAGTCAAAAAAGGGCAAAATTTCTCAAGCAGATGAAAGTTACAAACAGCAAAAACTCTAAATTTCACTGCTTACCTGTGTTCCCACGGTGATGTTGGGTATTGAGGAGATGCCAGCACTGGACTTTGGCTTTTTGTTCTTGGCTCTGGCCTTTTCAAGCATCTTCTTTCTTTGACTAAAAGGCACAACACCCCTGCAGGCAGAAGCAAGCAGTAAACTATTAAAACTCCACTGGCACTCAAAATGCCCTCTTTCTCCAACACTCTCACATTGAAGTGACAAAGAAGTAATTTCATAATCATGCATAAATATAAAGACTTTACAGTTTGCTAAATGTTCTCATTATGGCTGCAGGAGAGAGCAAGAAATGTCACTGCAGTTAAATCCTAAAGGGTTGCATGATAGACCATGGTTATGAACACATTGTAAGAACTAAAGCTACAAAAAAGAGAAGTCTCATTCGTGTTTAGCTTGGTGTGTAAACCTCACCAGTCATAACTGCACTACACAAACAGAGTGTACAAAGCATTTTGTGATAAGCCATACCTTTTACAAAAAATCTACATAGTTCGGACATCTTAGCTGGACAAAAATAACTAAAGCGATTCCTTTTAGCACCAAATGAACATGACAGATTGTCACTATTTGCGTCAACTCCCACGGGGGATTTATTTTAATTTTTTATAATTATTAAGAATATGGGAAAGAGAAATGTGAGGTGACCTATTACTTTGGTTGACTGTTGGACCTGTCTGTGGCTTCTATGACAGTAAAGTAGTCAAGGTAACAATGTTATCGTGACACCAAGGAGCCAAAGTTATTGTTATCAACAAAGAATTCTAATTCTATTCCATGTAGTGTAACAGAAGAAAAAAATCTTCTTACCACCAGTAGAGGCTATTCTCCAGCTGTGCACATGTGTAGAGTGCACAGCAGTGCAGCGACACCATGCGTTCCCCTTGCAGCTCAGGGAAAGCCTGAGCACTGTGTTCCAGCTTAGAGGCAACAGTGCTCAGCGTGTCGTCCACCCAAGTTGCCACCTATGCAGCAAGAACAAACATCAGTTCATCAACAGTTTATCAAATAGGTGTGTACTGCTGGAATTGCTGATGAAATAAATACCAAGACATGTTTTTATTCAGTTACAAGTTTAAGGCTGCAGAAATGATCTAGTTCTTACTTATATGTCAAGAGGAGCAATCAAAATCTACCTTGTTGGTCTCTGTAGCTACAGTGGCTCTGATGCTATTGGCAGACAGTAAGGTGATCTTCTCATTGGCCAGGCCCAGGAAGGACACACGTGGGTGATGAATGGAAGGATTCTGATGTGACAAATGACATGCAAGTTTGTGATATTGGTTTTTCAAGGTGTAATAAACTACTAGTGATTACTAGCCATTAGACCATAAACTAGCCATTAGCTACAATAACAGCGAGATGCAGGTTGAATTGTCCACCTGTGCATTCCTGTAGGGTTCAGGTTCACTCCACTTCCACTGATAAAGCTCTCCCTTGGAGCTGACAGCTACCAGCTCTGAGAACATGGCCCCGATGCTCACAAACTTAACACCATCCTGCAAAACAAATTAGAGATTTCAAAAAGTGTCCGCAAAAGAACTTACAAACATATGTCTGATAAGTTGAACTGAAAGCTAATCATGTTGCAGAAATATCTTGAGATGATCAATGAAAATAATAAATCAAATATCCACTTGAATAATTAAACCTGGACATTTTTGTTTTTTTAGGAGGGCAAGATGGTTTTCTGGACTCATCTTACCTTATCAGGCCACCACTGGAGCTCCTCTCCCAGGGAAACAGGGCTCTGGACTGGGATGCTCTTCTTGTCGAGGCTAGGCTCACCCTCACGGCTGGTGGAACCTCGCTCTGTGTCGAACGAGGCCCCATCGAGCCACCGGCGCTCACGTAATCTCAATACAGACTCACGTTCACGCAACAGCTCTGAGTCACGCTCTAAGGGAAGAAGGAGAACTGGTATGCAATAAGGTCACACCAGTGGGATAGAAGTAAGCCACTCTCTGGGAAAGACCCGTCAACATAGTTTTAAAAATAGAGAGAGAAAGATTGTAATGCAAATCAATCAATTGCAATATTGGAGATTGAGTGGGAGTCTAAATTATACTGTGGGTGAGTCACTTCGCACGCTCATATGTTAAAATGCGAGGTAGAAAAGAAAGTGGATAGACAGAAAGAAAGCATGCATATGGGCTAAAAGTGGGCTAGGTAGGTTTTTAAAATAGACTGCCTTAAAGGGACCCTGTTAAGACAGGTGGGCCTAGCGGGCCTTTCTCAGAGAGCTCACAGTATGTACTACAGCCATGCAGCATACAACACCAAACATTTAAAATATAAATTCAGCTAAACAAACTGAAGAGAAAATGTATCCATCAAACAAATTAAAATCATTTAACTTTACAATAATTTGCATAAATCCCTAACCTCAGTTAACTGTTGGGGTAATGTTAGGCATTACACCAACAGTTGTAATGTTTTTATTAAAAAAATATATTTTTATTAAAAGTGCCTTGCTTGTTTGAGAACTTTTTTAATTCAAATATTACAAGTAGTTGACAGACAAATATTGGAAAAAAAATGGCCTTGATTTCCACCTTGTCAGTTATATTGTGTTTTGAAGCCATCCCCATGAACGAAAGCCATCACCAGTGCTGCCACTGAAGCCTCTCTAATACCCTGCCTGCCCTTCACTTGTCAGAGGGGAGCTGTTGAGTTACCTCTGGAGGATCCCAGGCGAGAGAGTGAGGAGCGTCTAAAAGAGGGGTATCCAAAGTAGCTGATGTCCTCAGAGAACATAGCGTCAGCATCAATGATGACACTGGGATGGGCTGAGTGAATGTCTGCATCCAACAGGGACATCAGGTCCTCTGCATTAAGGAATTACACAAAGGACAATAAGTATAAGACTAAATTACAAAACCACAGTTATTCATTTTCTGATTATGGCAAATGCTGTCAAGACTATCAGAATGATCTTAATTAAATCATACAAAAACATAATTACTCTGACACAAGCTGATTTGTATTACAATGTGCTCCATTGGCTTTAATAGTGAACAGTTTAAGAATTAAACTGTAAAACTGTTGGTAGAATTTCTTTTGAGCCATTATGTGTTCGTCTGACAAACCTCCAGGGAGGTAGGACTCGCTGGCCGTGTCATCGCCATCATCTCCATCTTCATCATCCCGGCTCAGCAAGTTGTTGACAGCAAGGTTGACATCTAGGTTGGTCCTTTGGAGCTCCCTAATGATCACACTCCTCGATTTCCCCTGAAGGACCACCTGGGCCTAGGAGAAAGTACAAGCACACGTAATTAGAAAATATATTTCAATAATATTAACTTGTGACTAATGATAAAGGAATAATTGCCCAGTGTTGACAGATTGTGTCTAAGGAAATGGTGAGAAAAAAAACGGTTTAACGAAGAACAGGTGTATACAGACTGAGAGTGCTGTACCTGAGTAATGAGCTCTTCAGGGATGACAGAAGCTGGTATTACTGGCTGAGGCTGGCTACCTAAAAGGCCCGAGCCACGATCCCTTCCTGTGCGGATCACCCTGGTCTGTCGACGGGAATCACGAGCTGCTGTTGACGACCGACCTGACGTGCCTCCACTTCCACCTCCTCCGCTGCCCCCTCCTCCTCCACTGCTGCCACCTCCTGCTCCTCCTCCTCCTGCTCCTCCTCCACTTCCACCTCCTCCACTGCCTCCATTTACACCAGAGCTCCAGCGACTCCTGTTATATACAGTGCAGGGCCATGGTCAAACACAACTGCCAAAAAAACCTCCTGACTGACAGAGCAGACTCAAAACACGCACACATTTGACTATGAAGGGAGTCTGTCTTTGCTGTCACAAAGGCAGAGCAATCTGGACTGAGAAGGCTGTGCATCAGCAGCATTTACAGGAAGAAGGAAATTAACTTGTGGTCCCTTTTACAATTTAACCACCTAGTGTTAAAGAAAAGCTTTCATGTAGCCTAACAGTATATAGCTGCAGTTTAGCTAGAGCATTAAATTCAGTATGCACATATTTGGAATAGTTAAACCCACATTTTGTTTGTGTGCAGGTTTAGGTTCCACAACAACTACATTTTTGAGAGGTAACCGATTCTCCTGCAGTCACTAATACCAACAGCAGTAAGAAATGGCCATGCTTTTTGATGTACAGACTGATCTGAAGGAGACAACAATCCATTACATCTTACATCACCCTAAAAAGTTCTCTCTTCAGAATGTGTGACATTGAACCCCGTGAAGAATACACCCCTAACCTGCTGCCGAGTCAGTGTTATGCTCTATACACTGAGCTTTCACAGGACCATTTGTCTCTGTCAGCCCAGCCAGAACTTACCCAAGGGTGTTGCCTGCCAGTCTGCCCAGTGTGTCAGAGCCAGACAGGAACCAGGGCGGATCACTAGTCCTGCCTGGCCTGGAGCTCCTTCCTGTCCCTGAACCACTGCTCAACTTTGAACTGGAAACAAAAGATGGGAGATCAGTTACAAACCTACAGAAGTCCCAAAAGGACTAAAAATGTTTTCTTATAACCTGGGTTAACTAAATTTACCCCAGGTATCATTTTACAGTATACCCCTTGGTTCAGGAGTCATTTTCCTTTCAAATTACACTGTTAAACAGGAGGGGGTATTTTGGAGACTAGCATGGCAACACCCTTGGGAATCAGAATTGGCTGCAACTCGTTCCTTGTTCAAGACTTTCCTTTTTTAAAAGTTCTTGGGTTTTTGGGGCTGCGACTGCTTTCTCCTATTTCAAGATTTTGAATAATAGGACATGTGCCGAGTTTAACCAAAAGCAAGTTTGCTGCAATATTCTTAACTGGTGTGTTTTAAGTAGGAAATTAGCATAAATTGTGCTTTGCTGTGACAATGGAGCAAATGCTGACAATTATGCCAATGTTTCATGTAACAGAGACTACAATGACAGTGAATTTAGATACCTTCCACCAAAATAATACAGTCACAGTTAGTACCATTCTATAACAGAGAATAATGGATAACAGAAAAAAAAGATTGAAATCATTCTGATACAATACACAGGAACAACAAATTCAAATCAACAAGCTGACACACTCCATGTAACTTTTGTTGCAGTTCAAAATCACAGGATATTAGGCTTCATTCAGTCAGCTGACAAACTTGCCAAAGACAACCTATCATAATCTTTTTCTGTGAGCTTCCTAGCAAACCCACAATGCTGCTGACGGAACAGCTATTACAATTTGAAACCATCTCATCTTGTTTTGCAAGTCTGTGGCAGGGAATGGAACATATGTTCAGCAGAAAAGTTTGGAGCAGGGAGCTCCTCGGTCCTTTAAAAGCCTGATTCACATGCATATTTAGCAGCTAGTATATGAAATCACTGTTGGATGTTGTTCTGCTGGCAGAATATCAGCAACTATCAATGAGACATTCACCAAATGCAGTTCATAGCCAACACGAAACAAAGCAGCTAGTGAAAAGGTATTTTTATAGAACTAAAGAATCATGGCAAAAAGCACATACTTGCATAGTCATAAAAGCAAAAGGCTTTCAGAAGGTTACACAGTTTTGGGACTGCCTTGTTGTACGGTGTTAATATTATGACGACTTTATTTTCATATTGAGTAAACAAATAAGTCCCTGCAGCATATATAAAAATATTGAAAACATATAATAAGCTTTCAAGCACAAGACCAATAGCAGCATCATTCCAACAGAAGCCTTGTACAGGGCTTTTTGGGAGCAGACCAATGTTGTATTTGAATACATGTTTCATTCCTGATAGATAAAAATCTTTGTTGCAAAGAACCAGAGTATTATTCTAGCAGTAAAACCATGTCCAAATGTGTCATGCTCGCCAAAAAGGGCATAAGCGCTGAACTGAATTCAAATCACAGCAACCAAGATCAGTAAGCCTGAGCATGATCAGTGCATCTCGAACTAGATGTCTGTGCAAGCAATCTGGTTTTTCCAATTCAGTGCCAAAGCTTAAAGCTGAAAAAGTTTCTGGGACAGAACCCATCATAAAAAGTCTCTCACCCATCGCTGCCATCCGGTTTGCTGAGCTCCAGGCGATCAGGCTGGACTGCAAAGCTGATTCTGCATACGCGGCCATCCTGAAATAAAAGCACGCATCATTCTCAGTGTCACATACTTGAGGAAAAAATGTAACATAATGTTGACATATATTTATCACATCAGAAGCAAACCCAAAATCAAGTCTTCAACATTTAACAACCTTCTACACCAGAATCGGGAGGATAGTCTCAGTCAGCATGTAAACGACCATGTACATCAGTTCATTTATCTCGGAGGTGCTGAAAAGATATAAATAAACTTCACCACACCATGTGGTATTCTATTAGACGTTAAAATACACACTACTGTCTGTGAAGCAGGATTATATATAATCTGATTGATTGCATAAAGATGTATTCAATTCCACATGCCTGCATGCACCAGTTTGCTGATGTTCAAACTTTAAAATAAACAAACAAATAAACATAGGTTTACTGCATGACTACTCATTGTGTCTACAGCCCTGTTTAAAGTGAGATTCCCTAAATGAGATTGTATCTTCTATATAAGAAACACACCTAAAATAATTTAATCTAGTCTACAATCACAAAGTAAATCTGATAATAGCAACTCAGTTTAAAAAAAAATCTCCTATAATTTGTTTCTGGAGTGCAACAGATAATGAACCAGATTCCCATGTGTTTGATTAATTCCAATGATGCAAGGTCTTAAAGTATTACCTCAAGGAGAAATCCAGCATGGTTTGGACCAACAACACACTGTTTTAGGGTCGCCTGCTCCAACAGACTGAGGTGTGGATGACTGCATTGGAAAACAACAGCACAAAGACAAATGAGACAATGTAACAGATATTAAACAGGATCCTTTTAAGAACAACTGATCACACTGAGCAAAGCAGCCTACAATGCTGACACAGACTCACCTGTTATAGCTGTATTTGTTGAGTTTTTCTGAGACCTCACGGAGCCTGGCAAGAAGATACAAACAATATTAATGCATGAAGACCAATTTAAGACCTCATTAACATAGATTAATCTGTGCAACTCAGAAATGCAGTGCTGAAAACTTAACTGTAACACACATATCACTAATAGTAAAACACTCATTTTATCTTCAAAATAGGTGTCCACGTTTCACTTTAGTGCAGACAGTTTAGGTGCATTTCAAATGGCTTCAACCTGTGTGCATCTTTACTGATATGACTAAGTGTAATAATGCTGGAAAATGTAAATATAAAATATATTTACATTTTGGTAAACCCAACTGTAAAATATGAGGGAAATTAGAAAAACTGCATATTTTCCACATGACAACATTATCAGATGTACACTACAAAATACACTGATGACAAACAGGCAATGATTGAAAACTGGATATTGCTTGCTTGCAACATCAGTAATGGCATATGGTTGTGGCTGATGTTCAACTTGTAAACATCTGTGTCATTAATTGTTGACTAAACACAGAGGACACCAGGTCACAGTCCTAGTTGGTAGAGCATAACAGTCAATTATCAGACTTCTCTGTTGATGCTAGTGTAGGAACCTCTGAAAATTAGCAAACTGATTATTTTGCTACAAGTCATCTGTTTTGTTATGGCTATCAACAAATGAAGTTTTCTGAGGATTGCTGTATTACTGTAAGTTTGGTGTTTCATACAGTATCAGAAATGACACTATCTGAATGGATGCTGCTTTGAGGACGATGCCAGCCAAAGGCACAAGACACAGTTGTAGTTTATTTTTAAAATGATGTCACTTCACTGAGGAACAAGTTGCTGCATTGACTCAAAGAATAACAACACTAAATTTCTGGAGTTACACAAAGTTCTTAGTGTTGGCAACAAAAATTTACACATACTAATTTCTTGCTGCTTCTTGCCTTTCTCTAGATCAGCTCTTAGTTTCTCCATCTGTTTGTTTTTTCAGACTGTCAGATTTTTGAACTAATGAGTGTCATGCCCAGTTTTGTTTTTTTTTTTACCCTGAAAGAGCAATAAAGTAAAGACCACTGTTAATCAGTGACTCGCTTCTTAATGCAAAACAAACTGGTGATCCTTTCACCATCTGACAGTTCATACAAGTGCACTGTGAGATCGGCTATTCTGATGGGTAAAGAGAAAGTTAGCCCCCGCAAATTGTCTGTTGGCCATCTCTGATAATGACAATATGATGATGTGAAAATGTCACTGTGTTCACCTAAATGGAAGCATTTAACCTGCCCGAAACCAACAATGTCAAAGCAAAAATATTGGCATATTTCAGACACCCTTGCTAAAAAAAATCTCTCACCTCAATGCCGTAGTGCAAAGCATTTGCTTTGCCACACCAAAACAATGGTAATAATAATGGATTAAAATAAATAAATAAATCTGTACATTCAATGACTGCTCTGAACTTTCAACACAGTGTGCTCCATCAGTTTCTAAAATGGCCATCTTGATTTAATTGAGCTATTGCTGTTAATTGGAAATCTGCAGCACAAACAATGGCAAAGGTAACTGGACATCCACTCCAGATGAATAATCTTCCACACTCACATTCAATACAGACTAAAAGCCTCCTTTCTGAACAACAGTTGGTCCCATATCCTCAAATTACACCTCACAGACTTAAGGGACAGCAGTCACAGTATCCTTACATTTGTCTAGTGTCTTGTCAAACAACAGACAACTCCCAGGAGCACCACTATGGCCCAAGTAGTCATCTCAAATATATTGCAAATAATAGGCAAGTGTCACACCTGTGATGTGATGACTTGTGATGAATGGCCCAACTCTGTTTCAAATGAAAGAATGTCATCAAATGTCACAGCCAGCACAGTGCAGTTATGGACCAAGGATACACCATTTCAGCACAATTTACATTTCAATACAAGGTCTAAACGTTACTCATACAAATCTTGCTCATTAAGACAAGAAACATTAAAATAATTTACCATGTAGCCACACAGCTTACACAGACTTTTGATGTAAATGTGTATGTACATTTTTCCCTCCACCTACTGATTAAACGTGTCATCGACTCTGCACAGCAAACCCCACAGTAATTCGCAAATGCAAGTTAAAATGTAAATGCATACTTTTAATCATAAGCAGCTCATTTGTCACTCTGGGCCACTGCGTGCAAGACAAAAAAAGAAAAGGTAAAATTCTCCTCACAGTGTAGAAGCACATTAAAAGTCCATGCATCGGTCCAACTACTGCAGGAAGGTAAAAGAAAATGACTCACAAAGCGTCCAGGTCAGCCATTCAATAACTCACCATCAAACAAAAGGCTCTACTGTAGCAAAGACACCAAGTCTACTTGCCTCAGTGAGCCATTTAAAAACAGTTTCAGTAGAGCACAGAAAAAAACATATTAAACATCCATCGCACTACAGGGGAATGCTATTTGCCATTCCACTGTGCTAAATTAATGTGTCCAAGCAGACCTCACTTAGGTCAAACAAATTGAGGAAATCTGACCGGATGTTCATGCCAGGCAAGCTCTTCTAATGAGCCAAGCTGGACCAAGCCTTTTTACTTCAGATAGAAGCACTTATCTGCTTTGACAACTGCAAGTTCCTTCATGGGGAAAAGAGAGGAGGGGGCCTCCCAGCAGTACATGGTGACTGTAGCATGCAATGGCATGCATGCCTGGGGATGGAACAGCCATGACCTCTTTAAGAAACCAATGGCCCATACCACCAAGATGTTTGAGTGGCATTTTCAATAAGATTCCTAACCAGCAAAGTAAACTGAGCTTTCCTGTCAGTCAGCCCAAAGCAGGTCCCCTCAGTTACACAGTGCACCAACCTGCAAAGAGCGTTCAAATACTCCGAGCCTATATCTATTTCTTAATCTCAAGGTCATTCTAAAAACACTTGACTTTTCAACCTCTTTGTCTTCAAGTAGAACAGCTCATTAATCAGTTCAATCTCAATGGATGTTATAAATAGGTTGATCATAAATCACATGTTCTGCTAAAATACAGGTCGCACACATTTTCCTGGACATTCCTCCTATATATCACTAATAAATTATTTCTTCAGTATTGAAATAAACCCCATTAAAGTCAATGTAATGCATACTAGCACCGTGTCACTGGAATACATACACACACACACACACACACACATATATATATATATATATATATATATATATATATATATATATATATATATATATATATATATATACATATATATACACACACACACACGTGTAACCGAATTAACTGGTTGTGTATGCTATAGCCACATCGCATTTGGATAACAGTGAAAATAACAAAAATGTTTTCATGGAAAACCCCAGCACAGATCATACACAACCATGGCTTTCCCCCCTATTAAAGTCGATAACAAGATTAATGTGAATGCAATGGTGCTAACTCCGCTTCACTGCATATTTTAGATATTTATCACAGTGCGCAATGTTAAAAACAGACAATGAGGTAACTATTCCCGACGACTTTAGTAACGAACAGTGTCATTACACTTTGAGAAAAAAATCCCCTGAGACAAAGACCCCGAAATACAAATATTTGGCTTTGTCAAGAGCGTGGTAGCGAATTAACTCGCTTGCTAGCATTAGCAGCTAGCTATCAGTTAGCTGACGTTAGCTACCTCATTGATCATGATAATCAATGAGACGCCCACAAAACAAACCATGTCACATGTCAATAGAGCGCAAATGTAATTTACACACGAAAACGTGGAAATTTTCACAAAAGTTGTGTTTTACGACCTTTATTTCCCTCTCTTTTCCCCATCCCCCAACCCGCATTGTCTATCTCAACTTTGACTGTGAGCCAATCCTTCCAGAGAACCGAGGAAACAGCCTGCTAGCGCTAGCCGTTCGTTAGATAGCCAGTTAACGGGTTAGCATGTAGCACGGGACCGACTGTTTAGGTAGCGGCAAGCTAACAAGGACTGTTCAAAATGCCGGGCCTTGTTTCAACCCTGGGGGGTCATTTAAATAATTTAAATCGCAATACACACACATGACAATGACAGCATCACCCACAAATACAACCTCGAATACTATGTGGCAGAAGCCGTACACAAACATTGATTCAATTTCTTCTTTTCCACGGGCCGCAACAAAATACCTGTCATTGAGCTGATCCTCGGTCCCGGGCAACGGGTGAACCACGAAGTGTATAGATGTCATGGGGTCAATCCAAAATCACACAGAGACGTGTGAAAGATGTGAAAATGGTTATTCTTTCGATTACTGTATATATGTGGACTCATAGGAATCGTTTAATGGCGAAAAACCTCGAGTTTAGATCCCAGCCTCCTCACCCACATGCCGCCATCTTAGCTCTAGCAGGCTTCTTCTCTGTGTTGATTAGCGCACATGCAACCGCTCCGCTGGTTGGACCTCCAGCACAAACAGGAAATGTGTTAAATTGGATGGGATTGGCCTCAAGAAGAAAGACAAGACTAGTGAAACATAAATATTACACTTTCACACTCCCAAGTCTTTGTTCTGACCCAGTTCATCTTTGTTCGAATCTTCGAGCAACTGTATTTTACAGTTCCATTATACTGTGCTATAAAGGTCAGCGAAAGGTTTCATTTTTGCTAAGTTTTCTTTTTAGAAGCTAAAACAATACAATATAAAAGACAATTGATATTAGAATACAAGCCTAGCTGATCAATCGAAAGGGTTCAAGACTAAAGAAAACCAACAATGCTGTTTTGTGTGCTGCTACAAGCCAATGCAGGAAATAAATAATTTGTCAATTCTTGAAACAATTGCACCCAATTCTAGCCTTATTCTCTGCTTCCTTAAGTCCAAAGACAATATTGCGTTTGTTCTTTTCGTTATTGACAAAGTGGTCATGTAGGGAATTACATATTTCCACTGCTTTGAGGGTTTTTGCATTGAGATTGCGTGATTTTTGGACCTAATTACATTAATAAGATAATAAAAGACTACAATAACCACGAGTCCTGCACTTCTTCAATAAACAAACTCATTTTGATGCTGAGTGCAATTATGGATTTGATTTAATTTCATCTTATTTTTCTTTCTGCTGTTCTTGTTGTAATTGATTCATTTATTTGTAAAACTTTTTTTGGTCTTTTAATATTTTATTGTTGTCTAAGTTTCTTACCTGTGAGCCTACATCTTTTGTTTTGTTCCTCAGAATGAATGAATGCATGAATTTAAAACAAAAAGACAAGCCTATACATCTCTCTGTGTATGTTTTGATGTTTTTTGCTGAAAGAATTGAGTGTATAATAACCAATCAAGGCCTATTATTATGTCATGAAAATGTCAAACTACATGGTTATACTTGACATACTATCACTCAATATAAATATCATTCTGGAAACGAGAAACAAGCATGCAGGACCCTTAATTTCATGCTGCTGCTGTTAAATTAGAATTAAATTTTAAACTGAATTGCCACAAACCTGAGCTCCATAAAGGGAAGAACACTGGGAGTAAGTCGTGTTGGCCTCCATCCCTTTAAAACTTTGTTATTGTGTTATATCTCTGCATCATTTAACCTTATGGAATAGCTTATAGGAATAAATCAAAATGCAAAAGAATAGTGTAAAATCGACAAAAAAAAAAAGCTCTGCCCTAACCTAGATAATGGCAGATAGTAGGCAGCACACAGCAAGGATTAAATCATGATCTGATATGTCAGATTTAATGATTGGACTAGATTTTATATTTCTTCCTGTACTAAAGTTTTCTTTTAAAGTATAATGCTTCTTTATGTTGAAAACAAATTCAATAACTGTTACCGAAAAAGTGACGAGAGTTCAAACTGTCTATGCAAGACATTTAGATGTGAATCCCAATCAAAAGGATATATGGTTAATCAGTAGGTTATCTAATCCAGAAGAGCTGTTTTTACACCAGCAGGTGGCAGGGTTGACCTTTCAGAATGAGAAAAGAGTCTACGCGGAATAGAAATGACAGCTGTCCCTCTCTTCATCTGCTCTTTTGAATATTAGCCAATGAAAAATGCTGCTGAGTGTTTTTCAGAATTTTCTGCATTAAAATTAGCTGCTTAAGAAAAGTCCTCAACAGCTGGAACTGAAAGTGAGAGGTGTCCTGCTGAAAGAGATGTCATCATAAACTGAAATCAAGTATGACATGGAATGAACGTTTGCACTGCCCCAGGTCGGGTTCCTCATTTATCTGTCATCTGTAGCATGAGATTCCACCCAGCCAGAGCAAATACAAATCATTCTATCTGAATGAAAATGACCAATGCTCTTCTTCTGCTATTTCTTTGTCTACTCTGGCATGTAGTTCACATTGTCTATGCATTAACTGAACAAATTTTTAGTGAAGTGCTGGATGTATAGGGTTGAATAAGACAAGTTACATAAAATGCTCGCTACTGACTCTTTTTTCTCATTAAATTCATTTAAACCTTTTTGTATTCAAACCACATAAAACAAAATTTCTTGAAATATTCACTTTTACAGCATGTCAAGTACAGATGCTGCCATGTGTCTGAGCACCGGTGTTCACATTTCCAAAGATTTTAACCTTAAGTGAAAGATGTCAGTGCTGGGGCTGCACAGTGGTTCAGTGGTTAGCACTGTTGCCTTGCAGCTGGAAGATCCCCGGTTCACATCCTGGCCTGGGCCTGGGATCTTTCTGCCCTGTGCATGTGTGGGTTTTCCCCAGGTACTCCAGCTTCCTTCCACAGTCCAAAAACATGCTAAGGTTAACGGGTAACTCTAAATTGTCCATAGGTGTGATTGTTTGTTTCTATATGTAGTCCCCCCCCCCCCCCCCCCCCCCCCCCCGACCCTAATGAAGATTAAGTGGTGTGTAGATAATGGATGGATGTTAGTGCTGACAGTAAGAATGTAAAGTAAATGGAAATAGTGCAGATGTAGTAAGTGTATATTCTCATTGGAATCTGTGGTCTTACTTTGTTATATAAGTGCCTAACATCATGTAATCAAGATGGGAGTGTAGGAACTTTGTTCAACACAGAGGTTAGTGAAGCCAGGGCCATTGCCCTGTGAAAAAACCCTTTACTGTTTTTCAAGACTGAAGTCAAACAAAACCACAGGAAAATCTATTTTTAGGCAGGTGGGCACTGGGTTATCAAATGACCTCTGATGTGGTTAAATACGGGTACAAAGAGTTGGAGGCAGGAAAATGCACTGTCATCAGTATAAGGTTGGCAGGTTTAAAACTTTAGGAAATAAGCAAAGTTTAGGCTGAAACTTGTAGTTTAATTAAATTATATCTTCTATGTGTACAGAGACATGTAGGAAAATATTCTACTAACTATGTTACGTTTTTAATATCTTACAAAAATAAATACAGTGTGCTACACTGTCACAGAGAGGCCAGAATAGACAATTTTCATCCATAGATCAGTGGTTCAGCACCAGCTCCTGTCAGTCAGGAGCGTAAGATATTCCAACATGGTAATGTGATCGCTGGCCGGAGAGGAAGACTTTAAAATAACTCCTCTTAGTGCTGGCTGAGACATATCTTTACAGGTTTAGGACTAGATGACTCATGGCAGGGTAGCCCTACTTGTTAACACCAGGTCGGTCCAGGCCTTGGACACAAACCCTCTGCAACAGCTACACAAAGTCATAGATTGCAGCACAGTTTAAATGACTTTCTGTTGGCCTGAATACACATGAGGAATAAAGAGAAGTAGTGAGCTGCTGGAGTTGTTTTAAGTGCCATTTACATTTTGAACACACAAACATCCGTTTCTGTACCAGCAAAAGAGAACAGTAAGTCCTTGTTGGTCTGGTCTCACTTGTCATTCAGCCCTGCTTGAAAATGGGCTGACACTGTATAGGGAGCTACAACCGCTGAGGCAATGCTGCCACTAGATTCTAACACACTTGATTAGTCCATTGCACAACACCATGGAGATGTATAAACTTCTTACAGCTTCTTGTAGTTAGTTAACCTGGCCAAGAATCTGGGTCTCCATTGCATCATGCTTCCAAAACTAGGACAACCTAATTGGCTGAAGACCAGCAGCATGGCACAGGATGCATGAAAAAAAAAATGTGCGTTTGTGCAATAGGCCCTCATTTTGCAATGTTTGACACTTAAACATGGCATGAATCCTACTGAAAAGGATATAGAGACTGAACCATGCTACACTATTTTCGCAAAAGTAATTTTTTTTTTGCATGATGCATGTCATATAAAAGAAGAAGAAATTCTGTAGTTTGTTATAGTACATATTTTTGGCTTTTTGTAAAGTGAAAGACATGAGTAATAGTGACTAACATAAAGAATGTTTTAGCACATTTCTGATGGTTCTCAGTAGCAGAGCAGATTTTGTGTTATTATGTACCATTGCTTTGGCTTACATTTTATAGGTAACCAACAACATGACTTAAATTGAATGCTAATGTTGCTTAGTATCTGAGAGAAATGTAACTTAATAAAATTTGCAAATACATTTGACACAACACCTTTATATCTTTATATTTTATCAATGCAGCTTTAACTCTGGAGTGTTGGGTAAAGTCTTGCCCTCAGTAGAGCCAAAGCCATTGTTAATGACACCAGGTGGCACTAAAGACATTTACATATTACTTCAGGATGTGAATGCATTTGACATGTCAGTGATTCCAGTCGTTAAAGCACACCAGCCATATGACCACTCCGGGAATTAAGTACCACACTCCTGTAGATTTCTGAAACTTATACAGATCCAAATGTTCCCATCCTGCAGCTCATCTTTCATTTGCTGCTCCCTGCCTGTTAAATAATTATCTTTCAAATTTCACATCAGCAGTTCACATAACTGACACAACCTGACCTTTATGTCTGAAACCAGTGGAGCTTCTCTTTAATTGCTGCAGTGGCATGATGTAAGAAGAAAACATGACACAACTCTGCACTCAAACATGTTACATGTAGAGATATGAACTAATGACTTACTATCAAATGATTTTTGTTTGAGCTTTATAAAGCTGCAAAAAGCAAAGACATAAAAAATCCTTTCTCCTGTTACAAAACAGTGTTCATTTAAAATATAGATAACAGATAAACTAGGTACATACTGAACAGTGGACAAACTGCTTGTGTATTGTGATAAGAGATACTTCTTCAATAAAGCAGAACAAAATTGTGAACATCAGTTTCAGTTTATGGAGCAAAAAGCTGCAACAGGATGTTAAACTAAACCTGAATACAAACTAGTTTTCTTTATGAAACCCACAGTCAGGCTTTTTTTTCTAGCAAATATGCTTTTGAGGAACATCCCACAGTGGTAGACACAGTCAAACACGTTGTGTGTCTAAGTGTATTTCTCCATTGTGTGTCTACAGCCGGCCTTTTGTTCTGGCTCTCTGTGCTGTGCAGGAAGGTCTAGACAGCTGACACTTACCTAATCCACAGGGCTGCCTGAGGCCATCTCCTGTGGCTGACCTCTTTCTCCCACAAAAGACAAGAGGCCTGCGAAATGAAAGAGCGGTCAAATTAAAATATTTGAATATTAGGAGAAAAAATGAGACAACTTTAGTAACTTCAAGAATTTTGTAAACTCTATGAGTAAATAACTGAATGGGGTTATGGGAAGGAATTTTCAAAAAAACTAAAATAAATCCCACTCATATGAAGTGATTAATATAGTTGAATCATCCACAAGTCGATCTAGCATCTTTTAATAAGTTTGATGTATTTTAAAATAACAAGAAAAGCACTAAGAGAGTGCAGTACTCCGCTAAGGCTGTTCAGTCGTATAATTTCCGACGGCTGAAATCTTGAAAAAATTTGTGGCAGAAATCACGGCAACATAGACTGTGTCCATTTAATATAGATGTACACACAAACACAATGACCTTGTGCTGAGCACAGGCGTGTGTTATGCATGCGTACATTATGTACAGATACCAAATTGCATGACCCAAATATGTGTGTAGGAATTGATGGGACTCGGAAACACCCCCACAATTTAATCAATTGTTCTTTGGATCATTTCGCATGGATAAGTCCCGATAAGTCCACAGCAGTCGATTTGTAGTAGGATCACAATCGTGATTTTCAGCAGGCAGCTGACGTAGCTCACTTGTTGTCATGGTTACAGTGACGCTGTGCTAGCTCACAATGATATAGAAATCTTTAACAAATCTGTGGATCCAGACTATAAGCCGCATCACTGCCAAAATCTAATCACTTGGTCCTTGTGTCATTTCTGATCTTCCTTGAAAATTTCATCCAAATCTGTTGGTCCGTTTTTGAGTAATGTTGCTAACAGACAGACGGACAAACAAACGGACAAATGTACGCCAATCGTCACATAACTCTACCACGTTCCTTAGCGGAGTAATAACAAAGGCAAAATGTCTGAGCCATCCTTCTGTGTAGGCTGAAATCATCTAATCTATTAAATCATTTAGACTACATGTTTACATTCAATTTGCTATCATATTACATGTTTACTTTACATTTTTTGTATTATAGTATATATAGTCTATAGTCTATATGAATGCTTTTACATTTGCCTACTTTGATTTGATTCTTAAAGTATTTTGCAAAATGTGTGAAGCTGTCAAATAAAAATATCTTATTACAAAGCTGTTACTGATGTACAAATTAACCAGTCTTAACATTTTCAGTTAAATTCAACAGTCACAAAAAGGCGATATTTCTAATTTCTGCTTATTATTAAGGTCATTGTCAGTGGTAGTCTAAAAGTGGCTCTAATGTTTGACAATGTCAACAAAAAACGTAAAAGTAGAACCTTTGGTAAAGTGAAATTTTGCAGAACTGCTGGATTGGACCTCATTAAATTTCACAGGTGTGACTAATAAAATAGTGAGTGTATTTTCTCAGAGGAGTTAGTTGGAAATTACTGCATATATAATGCTTCTAAAAAGTATTCAATGTGCTCCTTTTATTATTTTTCAACATTGAATCATGATCAATTTGACTTTTTTAAACAAGGATTTTCAAAAAAGGACTCTTTAATGTCAAAGTGAAAACAGAAACAGAAAAGCCAGATTATAATGACCAATAAAGCTTAAAAAGCAATAAAAGTGAAAACATCCAAGGTGTTGAGTATTCTTTATCAGCACTGTGTGACTTGATACCAAGGCAGATGCTACTCATTATACATTAAAAACTTTGAAAACATCAATCATCATCTCCCCAACCTGCAGCCAACATTTAATATCATTTATAGTTCTCCTTCCTCTCGATTTTTTTCTCAGCTAGTCTACATTCAGACCTGCAGAAACCTTCTTTACTTGAACACTACTGATAAAGTTCACTTAAGATCTATTTTTGTACCGTTTTGTTGAAACACTAGTCAAAATGGAGTCCCAAGTGCCTTTGAAGTCTCACCACAACTGCGAGGTCGCCATCAACCGAATGGTCAACATGGATGGAGATGTTTGCTCCTTTCAGAGTTTAACAGAATCTGGCCAGAGTAAACAGCCCACTCCTGGTGAAGTAAAGTCATATAGTAAAGTCATTTTGATGGAATGCCACAATTTTAAGCTTCTTAATGTCAGAAAAGGGGAGAAAAGCCACATTAATCACATTTTTCTACCTTTTATTCTTTTTCTTTTAGTTCTGTCAATGACAATATATTTCTGTTTCATCGCTTGCACATAACACATGAAAATAAAGTTTTACCTCACCTGCCCTGCAAATATACTTCTAGTATTTAAATAGTAGGCTAATTGGAATGAATTTCTGGGTACATTTTTGTGTTCAGATGTGTTATTATGCTAATATCACTGTTACATCAGGTGTAGCTTGTTTACAACACAGGAGCATCTGCTTTTCAATGACATCCCTCCAAAATATGATCAGGGTGTGTTTTTGCAATGACTATCAGTGATTCACCCAAGACGAGGCTGTGTGTGTGTGTGTGTGTGTGTGTGTGTGTGTGTGTGTGTGTGTGTGTGTGTGTGTGTGTGTGTGTGTGTGTGTGTGTGTGTGTGTGTGAGAGAGAGTGTGAGAATCAGGGGATTTTTGGGGGTGTCACCGGGAATGTTTTTCACACGCCCATGCCGTTGTGTACCACGCAGCCTCCACGGTGCCGTCAGCTCCCGATCACGCAGCGAGTCTCTCTCCCATTGGTCGGCTCCAAACACACCTTTGCGTCCCATTGGGGGGCCCAGTAAGCCACGCCTCTCTTTTCCCCCACTCATTTGAAACGATGAATGGGAACGAAGCCGAGGAGAAAACTGGGAAACACGCCATTCCGGGCTCAAATGTTCTCACAGGTCCCAAGGACGAGTAACCTGCGGTGAAACCTGCTTCCTGGACACTTCACACAGACTCACATGTAAGTAAATACAATCATGTTTCATATATTCCACCTCAGATAACATTTCTTGTCCTTAGATATGTGGGAAAACACATTATTTCTGACAGTGGAAATGTTTTTCATTTGTAATGTTGGTTGTCGGCCCCTTTTACAAGCATCTTCTCCATCGCTTAATTCCCCTCCACCTTCTTTAGTGATGATCATGTAGGTCTGTGATGGTGGCTTCAGTTTGTGTGTGATCAGCCCAGGGAAGGGTTGTGAGGGGTTGTGTGTCTGTTTTGTAACTAGCACACTTGAAACTTTTGTCCCCCAGGAAAGTAGGTGAAAGGGCCCCAGTGCAGGAGAGCAGCAGCTGATCATGCTCGTTTCACATGCTGTTTCACAGATTCTGTAGTAAATAGTGATAAACTGCTAAATCAACAGACTTCACTCAGCTTGCACAATGTCCACAGCGTGCAGTTGTTTGTGTCATTAAATCTAAACTAGTGCCAAATAGAACAAAATCATCACAAAGCTAGTTTTATAATGTGTTAATCAAAACTGAGTAAAAAGACTGTAAATGTCGTGCTACATTCATTTATGCTCTTTCATCAGAGGTGCAACATGGACATTGAGGAGCACCACTCAAACATCTCAGCCATTCAGGGTGAGCTCCAGCCGGCTCCTATGGGTGCAGGTGACATGGAGGCTGTGGAGGTTCTGATGTCCATGACTAAGCACTGGAAGACAAGGCCCTTCAGGCTGAGACACTTCAGACCTCTCACTCCGTCCTCAGACTGCTCAGAGGACGACTCAGTCTCTGCTGGTTCTGTACTGTTGCATGACTCTCTTTTGGTAAGTGGTCCATGTAATTTTTAGCTTCTTTTTTCCTCAAAGCCAAATCCAGATTTGTGCATAGATATTAGAATTATGCACAGTATTTTTTGTGGAGTTGTCATGCTTTGTTACCTGGATTTTGTGATTAACTTGCAGACTTGAATCCACTTGTATTAACAGCATCATCTGTATTATTTTATCCTAATAGTTAATTCAGCTGTAGCCTTTTAATAAAAAGTCAGTAGTTATATTCTTTATATGTGAGCGTAGATTTCATTCAAAACTTTGTTGTACAAATGATTAATAATCTGCCTCTCCTTTCAGTGCATGACACCACCGTACAGTCCACCCCACTGTGAGGCCACCTCTCCACCCTCAGCGTTGAAACCACACCAACCAGCAGAAGAGACTCCTCTGTACAAACAAGCTGCTGTTTCTCAGCAGAAGTTCCAGTGCACCAGCGTAATCCGACACACAGCAGAAGGCCAGCGTCGCTCCTGTAATGTTCATCGCTTCTCAAAGGAACATGAACCCACTTGGGTTAAAAAAGAAGCCTCTGAAGCAGATACAAACTCTAAAGATGTGTTGACTAGTAGAAACTCTGATCAGAGCATTGCAACACAGAAAGCTTTCACTGAGACTTTGCCAAATGTGGTTGAATCCAGTCTTTTAGACCTGGAGGATTATTCCACACCACAGTCTGTCCCTGGTGGTGATGTTCGGGTCTCTCCTGTGCCCGTCTACTGCCAGATTGTTCCTGTCTCTTCTCCTTCCCCTGTTGTTGTTCCAACTCCTGTCACAACCTCTGAGAGTCAGCAGCAGCAGCAGCACCTACTGCCGGCCCCATCACCGGTCACCACTGTGTCACCACAACAGCAGCACAAACCAGAATATGCACCACCACAACCCCAAACTGCTTCTGCACAGGTCTTCTTTGTAGGGGGTCAGGTGGCAAAAGGTCCTGTAATGCTGCTCGTCCCTCAGCCATCTGTTCCAACTCTCTACGTCCAGCCTGCACTGATGACCCCTGCTGGCACCAAATTAGCAGCCATCGCCCCCGCACCAGGTCGGGTCCCATCAGTGCAACGACAGACCCCACAGCAGCCGAAAGTGTCCCGTGTCCGCAATCATGTCTGTCCCCACGGAGACTGCAACAAAACCTACTTCAAGAGCTCCCATCTCAAGGCCCACATGAGGACACATACAGGTAAGAGATGAAGGAAAAGTGTATGTGCGTGTCAGTTATAGAGCACTTCTGTAGATGTTTCACAAAGAAAACAATTGTGATCTTATTTTAGCTTTGAAAACAAATGGTTCTTATTCGACTATATTTAGAAAATCTCTCAGTTTCCTCTCTGCGGTCTTTGTTGAAACAGGTGAGAAACCCTTCAAGTGCAAGTGGGAGGGATGTGAGAGGCAGTTTGCTCGGTCAGATGAACTGTCGCGTCACCGACGAACCCACACTGGAGAGAAAAGGTTCGCCTGCCACATGTGCTTGAGCCGCTTCATGCGCAGTGACCACCTGGCCAAACACGCCCGACGACACCTGGCAGTGAGGGGGACGCCCTGCTGGACCGCTTCCATACTCAGTGTCAGTTCAACAAAGTCTCTGTGAGGCGTCATGGGACAGAGAAAACTGTCAAACCAAGTGTGAGACTGAATCTGAGTGCTCTGAGGACTGTGCACCTGACTTTTCCATGTCAAAAGTCTGCTGATAAAAAGGCAGTTGTGCAACTTCACTGAACTGACAGCTGAGTTAAGCTGCATGCGAAGTCTTTTGTCGTCTTGCTGCTCTTCAGTGATTATAGAAGAATCTGAGAAGTATGAGGCTGTTTACATTCAGCGTCCGACTACTGTACCACCTTGTGCCAAGAAATTACACTGAATATGTATAGTATTCTGTAGCTGTTTTTATAAATAATCTCAAATGTGTTTACATGTCAGTGATTTGACCAAAGAATGTCAAATGTTGTTCTTTTGTGCCATATAAGAATGTATTTGTTTAAAGACATTTTTTGCACAATGCTGTTTTCTTGGAGGGAACGTAGAATTCTTTATTAAACTTCAAGTATTTTCTATTATTTATTATTCTGACGTTTGTCCAGATTTTTTTTAGTGAGATGTTTTACCCACTTTTTCTAAAGGCAATTACCAAGATCTAAAATGCATCACATTGTTCCACTGCTCCCACATTGTTTTGACCGTGAGTCACTTAACTCCTTAAACCAAATCCACTTTAGCTGGCGTTTACATTAAGATGAGAATTGGATTAGGTTGTCAGCTTATGAAACTAAGAGGGCTATCGATGTTAGTTATGTGTACAACAGCAGCAGGATTTGGCTGCCAACATTTACAATCGTTTTCTGATAGTAGAAGACATACAGTGACCCACAGCCCATCAATGAGGTGTTTATTACTGTTCATTTAGACAAGCACAGCTACAGGTTAATGACAGGCAAATGCCTGATAATTTATCATGCTTTACACAGAGATTTGGGGACAACTTCACAGATATGATACATACTATGCAAGTATACTTGCACTGTCAGGAAATACTGTAATATTCTTTCAACACAATAGGAGATGCTGAAAAAATATTCTTTAACAAATACAATATAAATATCAGAAATAGAAAAAAGGTAACAGTTCTAGCATTATAAATGATGCTTTGCTCCTTTTTTTTAATGAAGAAAAGTCCCATTCCATGTCAGCTGATTCATTATCCATTAACACTTCCCATGTTCCATCTGCAGCACATGCTGTCTAATACACCTGCTTTACTATCTCATGGCATCGTAGCTATCTGCCGCTCCTTTGCTCATCATAGAGGCAAGTTACTCAGCACTTTGGAAAAGCACGCAAACACCAGGTTTCTGGTGAACTCTTAACATTCAGCTCTCTAACCACACCAGTGGTATACTGCGCTAATCATTTTCCAAAAGTGAATGTCATGGTGGCACTGCACTTGATCACACCGGCTTCATTTACTGCTTCTAACAGAAGAGTAAATGCACCTTCGTATATGCAGCCATGTTAAGCGGCAGCTCCCATTTTAAAACACGTAGAAGGATAACAGATTTGAAATGTAATAACAGAGTGAAGCTCAGGTCACACAAAAACTATACAACCAATTAAAATCATAAATACACAACTTGTAGCAAAGCTCCCTTCAAGATTTCAGAACTGTGTTTCTGTTGAAATACATTGCTTCACTCAGGGATACATATCTTACTTCACAAGACTGGCAACAGCAATGGAGATATAGATAATACATCTGTCAAATATAATCATTTAAAATCATTATATGTCTAGTGTGGGATTGTAAACTAGTTCCATGGGATGTCTTTTCTGGAGTCATCCATTTTGTTGCATACTAATTAACATCTACTTAGGTTTTGCAGGTCTAATTGCATAAGCACTGTACATTGGGGATTTTGTGAGATGAATTTAGTCTGGTCCCTGCGATTTCAAGCACTATCTGCACAGTTGGATGCGTTCATCCCAGTGGAATGTGGTCCAAAGGAAGCTAGCAGCAGAAACCAGTCAGGGACGTTACAAGCATTCCTGGTCAGATGATTGCTAAGCTGGGACAGACAGTGCAGCCTCTGTTTGGCAGGAATTGAGAAAGTAAGGGACCAGTGACAAGTTCTTCAGTGTAGCCTCATGGGTGACACCAGAGTCCTGCATTTCAAACCTGGTGGGAGAAACCAAAATGAGCCAAGGACAAAAAACTGCATTAAAAAAAGTATTCATGACTGATATTCTTACCAGTCTCTAGAGGAGATGACATAGTAGATGGGAGGTGGTGGTGAGTCAGTGGAGGTGCACAGTGGTTGACCCAGACTGTAGGCCCCAGTATGTGTGAACATGAGCCAGTCTCCAATGTTCAGTTCAGGTAGCAGACAGTGCTCCACTACCTGGTCCAAGTCATCTCCAGAAGGACCCCACAGGCTGCTGCTGAACACTGGAGCATCCAGGGATGTGTTCTGCAAACAAAGCATTCAATGAATCAGCATTCAGTGTTTAAATTTATCCTCTTGCTGATTAAATGGTTGCTAAGACTAACAGATGCAAATTTAATCAAAGAAAATGTCTGTATACATACTTGTGTTTGCGGTTCGACCCAAAGGAACTCACCTTGTGAACAGATGGAGCAGTGATCAGTGTTTCAGAGAGTTTACTGGCAAAGGAACCATACACTCCCTCATTCATGTAGTACTGGAACTCTGGCTCCTCGTTGGGAGACAGGTCATCTGTTTATAGAAGCAGCAGGCAGGTTTTATTTTGTTTCATTTAACAGTTTGTGATTCACACATTTGGGTATTTGTCTTCACAATATCTGTTCGACTGACTTTGTCATATAGCCACAGTTGCTTTGCAAATTCCTGAAATAAGAATACTTCTTATGGCCCTAAAGTATGCCATATAAAACTGTTGATAGTTACTCAATTAGTTAGTCAAATTGTCAGACAGTCACATTCTTCAGTTTTTTTGCATATAAATATGCCTTTGTATCTTTATGAACACTTCCCCGAAGTGAATATCACACCACTTACCGTGTTCCTGGCCCTGGCGGTCACGTGCCACCACCTCCTTAGAGATGATGTTGACTGCCAGGGTGAAAGCTGAAGACACGAAGAAGCTGCCAGGTTCAGCAATGATGGAAACTCCAGTGGATGGAGGAAAGTAAAGGTCTACCATAGACATGACGGCACTATTAATCTGCAAAACAGATGACAGTGTCCTTTAAAATTCACGTTTAAACACTGCTTCATTATTTTATTCCTCTGAAAAGTGGTTTAAGTACATCATATATAGTGACTACAGACTACAGTGTGTAGATCATATATATATATATATATATATATATATATATATGACACACCATGTACACTCTCAATACTGGATACAGTGTTTTGTCTACCAGTACTTTTACAGACTACATAATACTGCATGGCCTCAGAACCATGTGAAGAGTAGATAGAAAGATACTAACCAGTTCCAGCTGGGTCTCAGAGTCACTGAATCCTCCTCCAATGTCCAAGATTTTCATGTTGAAGCCAATTTCCTCCTGCAGCAGACCCAATATCAAAAAATATGTAACTAAGGCACAAGCATTACTAAAGCACTGTCCAAAACAAATGGTAGTCATAGAACTGAGTGCAACTAGACAGCTATAACCAAAAATGTTTAACATTACTTACTCCCATATCAAAGACACAACGGGCATCAGAAATGGCATGAACATAGACCTGGTCATCCTCACAGGAGCTGGAAATGTGTGACCTGTAGGGAAAAGACAGTTAACGGTGAAACTGACACCTAAAGAATAATAAGTGAACTGACAACACAGCTTGTGCAAAAGAAGAACTGCTGGTCTTGAATTAGTTCAAGTACACAATATATATATGGATTTCTTCACAGTGCTTTCTAACTAATGTTTTTCTTACCTGACCCCCACCACTTGCACACCCAGCTCCTTTGCACTCTCCAGCAGATGCCTGCAGTCCTTGAGGGAGCAGCCAAACGTCATGCTCATCTCGTCATCCGGGTTAGATGCTTCTGTCGACACCTGCAGCAGTAGCCTGAATAAACACGCAGGAAATAAACAACCTTGGTTACCGTTTTGCTGGGAATGAAGATAATTTAAATGAGATCGATTGCACAAAATCACAACCTATTTGTAGCCAAGGCTGAATATTTTTTACAGCTTGATTTGATAGGAGCATTTTTGTCACTGATGTGAAAAAGTGTAATGACTGAATAATGAGTAATGACTGATAACAAGGCCAATTACTCAACTTTTTTGAAATGGCAGCTTTCAAGTCACATGATCACTGGCACTAAGACTAAGTACTTATCAGGGACCTACTTGGCGTTGGGGTGGCAGCGAGAAATCTTGCGTAGCTCTGCTTCATTATCACACACCAGTAGGTCAATGCCATTCTTAGCAGCGTATTTAATCTGGGAGACTTGTTTGCAAACACCACTGTAGATGATGTCTTCAGAGGGAATACCATGGTTCTGCAGCAGCTCAAGTTCAGACTGAAATACAAAGACAAGGGCAGAAGTGCATTTTATTGATATACTACATATGAACGAGTCAACAGATATCATATTTGTCTATCCAGCATGTGTTACACATAAATATTATATATTACACAGTATTTATCACATGGCAGTGCCTTTACTACTCTAAAGCTTGTCAATGTTAAACCAAATCAATGCGCTAGTGTTTGCTCTGGTGCAAACTTTTATTTTCTATGGAGAAACTCTAACTGAAAACAGTGCTCTAAAATGAAAGAATACCTTATTTGTGCATACGAATCCAGTGCCAAGGGCACCAAGAACTTCAATCACAGCTGGACTGCTGTTGCATCTCACAACATAGTACGGTCGAATTTGTGCCATGCGGGTTCGCCAGCGAACATGCTGCCTCATTATGACTCCCAGGTCTGCCACAAAGAACGCATTCTTCTCAGACTGAGGAAGAAGCAAACATATACAACACAATTAGACCATATCTCAAGCCAGCACCAATACTGTTTGTACATTAGTTCACATTGCAAACTTTCACAAGTGTGTCTGCATGTTATCTTGCCACAAGTAATAAACAATGCGTTGCAATGGTTTGAGAAAATTCTAAGTCAGAAAGAACTACAGGTTCATAAGTAAATTCCCATTATTAGGGTGAAAGCTCATACCAGTGTTTGTTCATAAATGTGATTGTCAATCACGTCACAGAGGGCTGTGCCTCCCTCCAGAAGGCCAACAGAATACTGTGGTTCATCAGCAATTCCTTTCATCTTCTCAACCGTTTTCTTCTAATCCGACAGGCATAAAGAATGTGGCTAGTCCAAAGTGGTCTTGCTCGCTCCCTCTCGAGCCCCTGGGGTCCTAGACTTATGCAACAAACTGTACAAGAACAAGAAAAAAGTGAACATAACACACAAAGTTGAAGTAGCAAAACAGTTCCATCATAATTGTGTAATGCATATTCAGTGACGTTGTCCAGCTTTTCCATAGATGGAGTTGAAACCTCTCTGATGAAATTCACAATCAAACAACTCATTTTCAGTGAGCGTCCAATCAGAGCAGAGGACAGGTTCCACGTTACAGGGTAGCTTTGTGGAAGAGGTCTATTCTTCTAAAAATCCGCTGTGAAAACACAGAGTCTGGGGCACAGGGTTCATTTACTTTACCATCAATTACTCCCAACAATCACCATAAATCCCTGAGCTGGTGACCCGTAAAGGTTCTTTTTGATGGAATCAACCAATGTACGATACTGGCGGCGACTGTGTCACAACTTTACTTTCAATAGTTTTGCACAATACATCAGCGAGACACTGGAGTCTGGACTGGAACAGATGTTTTAGAAGGTTTTTGAAGGTTACACTATGCTTAAAAAACTGCTGTGCTGTAGACTACCTTGACAAGGCAAAACAAAACAAGTGAACTAGCAGAAAAAAGGGTCAATTTGTAGTTTCTCAGTTTGGTTTCATTTTGAAGGATGCTGTTTTTTTTGCAATTATAATAAGCCACTGCTGAACACCAGGTTAAAAAATACACTGGGAGATGGCTCAACTCCATCCTCTCTGTAAAGATCAACTAAGTTCTTTATATAACTTAGAAAATGCTTAACTGTGCCACTCATTCCACCTCCTTCATGAAAAAAGTGATGGCATTAATGAAACACAGTTTATGAATTACACACATTACAATATACTGCAGAAATAAACTCAGAAAATGTACATTTGCGTCAACAATCAAATAATTCTCTCTTTTACTGCAAATATCTAAGCAGGAGAAAACTACTGCAGCTAAAAGCAGACCTGAACACAGTGTTCTGTTGAATACAAGGGCTGAAAATAGATCTGAAACAGCAGATCTAAAATAACAAGAAAGTTTGTGATTTATCCGAGACATGCTGCTTATTCATTTACTTATTTATTTTTTATGTTAGGAGTCTTAGTGAGACAATTTGATGCAGTGGATTTATAAACGATGATTCTTACCATGCCCACAGACACACTTACTATATATATATATATATATATATATATATATATATATATATATATATATATATATATATATATACATATATATATAAAAAAACACACGCCATACAATCAAAGAGGGTGCATGCATTCTTCAGTCCCCAGCTAATTTACTCACATGGATGAGTCCTGGGATGAACTCGTCCACTATCAGCTAGGATCCCAAGGTGGCTCGGCGTTGAAGTCAAATGGCTCTCGGTATAGAGCTGCCCCTAGATCTTCTGGGTAGTTGTTGTACACCTGCAAAAGGGGTAGAAAATAATTAATTACTGACGAAGAAACAACTCTGACAAGGAGCGTAAGTGTTGCTTCAGTGCAATTTTATTTGCATGTAGACAGTGGTAAACTAAAGTGATCAAAAAACATTACTAAGCATCTTAGCAGGTAAAATCTTTAGTCAAGGGAATGGAATTAGGGCATGCAAATTGCAAAAATGTGTGGTGTGTGTGTGTGTGTGTGTATACACACACCACATATATATATATATATATATATATATATATATATATATATATATATATATATATATATATATATATATATATATATATATATATCTTCTGTAAAAGCTTTTTTTTAGTGTTGGAGCTGTCATTCTCTGCTACTTTGTACAAAACATCACAAATGTTGTATATATATATATATATATATATATATATATATATATATATATATATATACATATATATATATATATATATATGTATGTTGTATGTATGTATGTATGTACGTAAAGATACATAGATAGATTCTATATTAAACAACTAGGTTAGCAGTTTTTAATGAATTAACATACATTACTGTGTGTAGTTACAACAAGCAGTATTTTGACACTTTTGCTTGGCATGATTAACCATAAACTAATCTGCCAGGTACAAAATCTAAATCACATTCAACATACCTTGGCATCAACCGTGTAATATGTGGAAGTTAACTAGCTTGTCATTTAACAGGTCGCTTATGGTTAGCATAATATTTAAGCATTAGCTACAAAGCAGTATATACACTGCGAATACTGTTTTATAGAACAGTTGCGTATTTATTCAGTGCTAATGCTATAAACAGTTGCGTTATGTCAAATATGTCTTAGCTGGCATTTATGTGGTATAAGCAAAAATGTCGCTACGTGGACTAGATAATTGAGCTAACATTGCTAACATATGCTAACGTTAACAGGAAGCTAACAGCGCGGTTAGCTAACGTTACTTACGTCTGCTGAAAACCCAAAAGAGGGGACAGAACGCTTTTTCTTTTTAGGCGGAATTTTTAAAGAGTTGTGGGGTTACTAAAAGAGAAAAGGATGACTGCCATGGACGTGGTAGGATAGTTCGAGTTATTGTCGTTGGAGGTTTTGACGATGTAGGCTGGGACAGATTACTAGCTACGACCAAACAGACGACATCAGCGGAGGTCGAGTCAGTGAGCGGAGACCGGAGTGTCAAGTAGACAACATTTGACAGGAAGAAATCCGGTTAATTATCAAGATAAAATCCACAATAACCGACATAACGTAAAGTTTATGAATGATGCAAATCGCCAGTCAAAAAAAAAAAACAAAACAAAACATTAACAGCAGTATCGATGTGAGAAAATATTTATTTTCCCCAGATAATGTTCATTCATGTTTAAATTCACATAAGAATTAAAAATTATTCAAAGTATTTCCGGTCTCATTCTAATTAAGTATGTGTAAACCGATTAATTTCGATGGACTAGAAGAGCTGTCAAAACCAGCTTCACTACACGATAGTGGAGGACAAATGGGAAAATGTGGAGCATTTATTGACAAAACCATCACCCACAACACCGAGAACAGTGAAGATGATCTTTTTATACAATTTCTAGAATTATTGTGGAAATCTTTGTAATTTTGTTTACCAAAAGCTTTATGTTTCATATAAATGTCTACAATATTCATAACCTGCACAACAGTAAATCTGTATTTTCTATACAACTTCTGAATTTCAATTATTGAAGAAATATTTAATTGAAAACATTACAACTTTGTTTATTTGAAGTTATATGTGTAATAAAAAATATCTACGATATCTATAATAACCTGTACTGTGTGGTAAATTGGTCAAAGTCAGATTTCCCAAGAATTACCTGTGTTATGTCTTCATTGTATTTCCCATGGCTCAGTAATGAGCACAAAATGCTGTCCAAAGTTGACACAATTGTCCTTTTTCTCTGTAGCCACAGTCAGCAGTTGTAAAGCATCAGTCCCATGTAAAATCAGCAGACGTATGCATGCATTTTGTCTTCAAGTTCACTCTCAAACCGAACTTCCCTGTCCTCTTTGCCTTTGTTGTTTAGACTTTGAGAAGTTATGCCTGCCTCTGAAAATGCAGGGTCTGAGGCTGTTTTCTTTTTGTTTTTTCCCCAAGAAGATAAATTTGCATGTCTCCCTCCTCAACACTGGAGGCGGAGGGTGCTAGGGAAAGCTCAGCGACTGTAGCCAAACAGAAGGCAAGTGTTTTCTCTGGGGCTGTTTTCACTCCATATCAGTGCTCAAGAAGAAAATCAAAAAATATCTGTCAAATTTTCAATGTGTCCTTTTGCACAGTGTGCAGAGTCTGTTTACTATTTAAAACAATAGAAATTACTTGTAGGTGTGTTCAGAAATATTTAAAATATGTTCATGAAAATGTGTCAAGTTTGCTTTTGCGCTTTGCATTTATTAAAATGATCCACTAATATCAGCCTCCGTTTCAACATTGTCTTTGCAGCATTTGGCTACTTGATCTTCTTGCAGAGTGACAGGACATAAAGTACTAATGAGCACAAAAATCTACTTAGAATACATATACAATCAAATGTTCTCAGTACACATTATTAAGTTTCCTAGCATCCAGTAAACTGCACCCCAGTGTACCTAAAAGCCCTGTTCCTTCATGGAAATCCTGTGTTAACCAAAAACAAAACAATTTCCCTGAAAATTTTGCCACCCCTATTGACCTACATCATATTTTAGATTATATAGAAGTTCATGATGTGCTGTTTTTTTCACATAACTATAAAATTCTTCAGAGTGTTAGATGAGCTTTGAGCACTCCTTGGGGGAAAATAAACAATAGCAGTGTTTGTTTCACTAATAAAACTCTTGCTTAGAGTCCATTGTAAAGGCTGCAGAGGCAACGTCTTTTCCGTGGACTGCAATACAAAAGCTGTTCCGTGTTTTGTGTCTGTTTTCTCGAACGCTAAACGAGACTATGTATATATAAGGCTAATCACACATAGCATCTAAAGTGGCTTCCAGTAAAGCACAATGTTTGATTTCCATTGTTTAGATCATAATAACCATCGCGACCACTGGGTATGCGACAGAGGGACATGTGCACCACCCACTGTGAGGGCAAATACTCCAGTGGCTGCATTGTGCAGCAGGAATTCTTATTTGCAAACAGATTACATCAGCGCACAAACTTAGAAAGAGCCTAAATCAGTTCTCACTGCCCAAGAATCTGCAGGCAAAAAGGAATAAACAACATATTCCAATGATGAAAAGATAAAATAACAAAACACTTCCAACAAAACTGATTGCCTTCTACATTTTCTTCAGTTATATGATACTGTTTGTGCATAAGCAGAATTAATAAATAAAAAACATTATTTTCCATAAAGAGACTTTAGGTCTATAATACAGATCATCCATCTATCCATATTTATATAATAAGTAATTTATCAGTAATTTATGTGGACATGAGTAACTAACTAACTAAAAAAACTGGTCTTACACAACAGGCTCTTGTGTTGTTAAGTCACTCAGAAGTGCTTTCACCTCTTTTTTTGCCAAAGAATGTTGCTAAGTAAAGAGGAACTCCAAACAAACTTCTCCTCACACTGATCTGAATCTTAAGCAGGGGAAATATAAAGCAACTGGCTGCGGGAATATCACAAATATGCACCAAACTCCTTAGAAATCCTAACACAAGAAAATTGCTGATTTCTCATCTAATAATGGCTGATATATATACATATATGTGAAATTTTAATGCAGCTAAAAATTTACCGGAAAAATGCTTAGCTTTTCCTGGACAATATGCCACCAAAAAGGAACAATCTCTATCTGTGGGCTTTCCCAGGACATGTCATGTATAACAATAGTATCAAAGAGGTGGAGAGACACAGCGAGATATACCATGATGGACAAACAATAACTCAGTCTAAAAAATGATGCACATTTCACCCTCATTTCCTTTTTGCCAAGACAGATTGCCCAATAATTAATTATATGTAGTTCATGACATACCTCTGTGTCAGTGCATGAGATTAAACTGATGCTGTACATTGTTTCTGAGAAAATCAGACTTCCAGGTAGTTCTTGTAAATTTCTCCACATGAATTGTAGGACATTTTAAATACCTTGGGTTTTGTGTCTGTTTGGGTGTATGAGTGTGGACGTGCATGCATTACATAAGTAATGCAGCACATTCAATCACATTTACACACATATTCGTCAGTCTACCTGGAAACCACAGGTCAGTGTAGTCCAAGCTAGTTTAAAGATTAAACAGGTGATGTGGAGTGAGACAGTGTGCACAAAGCATTAGGAAAGGCCTTCATTCCTGGAACTCATGAGTTATCCAACAACATTCTTTTGTTGTACCTGAGGAATTTAATACCTTATTATTATTTTTAAAGAACAATTTTCCAAAGAAATGGAGAAAGAGAAGAGATGACAGAAGTATGTTTGCTCCAATAGTTATAAGATGTGTTAGCTATTTTAATGCTTCTTTTCTATTCAGATGCCTGAACACTTTCAGGTCTCATGCAGCTCTCATACTTTCAGATCAATCACACGACACATGCGTGAGAAGTTCTGATGGCTGTCCATGCAAAAACACTGTATTGAGTGGTGTGCAAGATAGGGGATGGCTTCAAGCCTCTAAATAGTTATTTAATGCTATTTATTGCTAAAACAACACACTCTCTCTCTTACTGAACCTGTGGAGGTCTCAGCAGTAGCCTGCCTTCTGCAGAAAGCCTGATTGTGGCGTGTGTGTCCTGATAACATCTAGCCAGACTGGCCTTTAGCCAGCCATGGGCAAACTCAACCCTGCCGTTTGATGTCCAGGGTTGGCTCCAGGCAGACCAAGCATTGTGTCCCAAACAATGAACCCCAGACCCACTGAACTATAAACATGTCCCTTTGGGGGCGTTTTCCTCAGTTTCTGTACAGGAGACACCCAAAGTCAGGAAACCTGACCCGGCTTTTCTAAATTTAGTAACTCTAAAGCCTCAAGTGCTGCTGACTTGGCACCCAACATCTGCCAATGTCTGCTTCTCTAATAAGGTAAGAATGCATTTGGAATGAGCCTTAAATCCGGGGTAGAGGTCTTGTCATCGAAGAAATTTGCTGAAATTTCACGTTTAAATAATAATAAAAAAGTAATCTTTTGTTTAATTTTCTATGGAATACAAATGTCAGCTCTATTCTGCAAAATAAAGCCCTGATTCATGGCAATCTGTGAGCTATTCACGGTTACATAACAATAACACAGTCTTTATATGGTTTCTCCAGAGTGTGGAATAAATGCTCCTTTATCTGGAGGCTTCTGTCTTAGATTGTAACGACTGGCCCCACTAAAGTACCTTTAATTAAACCTTAGGATTGATAGGTGCACAGTGTTATTATTGTAAACTGTGACCTGCAGTACCCAGCTGTCAGCCAGCTGTGGTCGCTGCTGTGTTTCCAACAGAGAGCGTGGAAGCCTTCCTGTTCCTCCAGCAGATCAGCTGACTCTGATGCTGCTGTCAGGAGACCTCACGAACTGCACTTGAATGGCAACTATGAACATTATCCAGCCATAGAAACACTACTAACAGATATATTGTCACTAATAACAGCCACATTTATAACATACGGGTGAGTAGACTGTTTAATAAATCCAACAACCCCCTGTGTTGTTGTTGTTGTTGTTAGCACAGCTAGCTAAGTGGCTAACGGTAGCTAATCCCTGCTAGATGCTGCTTGACCTTAGGAGATTCTTTGCTAGCTACGGTTTGTGTCATTTACGATGTAGTTCTCGTTTCTGCTTTTGTGTCGTTAGTTAGCGGGTACGAAGTAAAGTACTGGCGAAACAGATACGTCTGTCAGCAGTGGAGTAGCACTGAATTGGCTCCTGGTGCTAGTTTAGCATCATTTCTTTACCCTGCTTAGTAGTAAACACACCTAGCACACTTTATTACTCCAACACTAGCTAATGCTAAAATACTGCTACAGACACATTATATGTAAACACAGTAGTTACCATGTCTAGAGGCTGTATTGAAGTTAATTACTAAAGAAGACAGTTGTTTATGCTTTATTAAATGTTAAGTCTAATAATAACAATAATACTTGACACACTAGTCTAAATACATTTTCCTTTCAGTTTTGTCGAGCTGCACCAGTGCTGTAAACATGACAGAGTTTTGGTTGATCTCTGCGCCTGGAGAAAAGACCTGCCAGCAAACATGGGACAAAATGATGGCAGCCACCACACGTACCAACAACCTGTCCACCAACCACAAGTTCAACATTCCAGACCTCAAGGTTAGCGTGGCTTTATAGTTTCCCCTGCCTGTCACAGTGGGATGCATTTTCTCTCCTTGTTGCAGGACAGAGCCATTCTGTAGCCATAATTCTATAGCCATAATTCTATAGCAATCTATGATAAAGGCCACAGTTTTCTCTCTTGAACAGTTCAGAATTAGCTTTTTATCTATTTCAACAGTAATTTGAGAAGTAAAACGTGGCTAATATCAAAGTCGCTCACCTTGTGTATCCACTGTCAAGAATAAGCTGTTTGTGTGTATGGGAAGCAGTCTCTACTCAGATCCATTGCATTCATGTTGAAGCGGTGGTTAGGTGAAGTTTTCATCCACAGAGCGGTGCAGCTCATCTATGGTTCCTCTCTGTGCATCACCGGGGTGATGTAACCCCGCTGACCTTGCTGCAACATGGGGCCATAATGTCCTCCTGGAACTGTTAGAAATGCATGAGTGGCTGTGGACAAAGAGGCGCCATCCTAAGCACATAGGGCCCCCTGGGTGTCACTGTAGGCTGTTTGAACCCCTCGTGTCACTGTTTAAACACAGCCCTGCTGACCCAACTTAAAACTGGCCCAGATTTCAGGACTGATGACTCAAATGTTTTATTTTTTTGTTTTTGTGTCCAAAAACAGGTTGGGACATTAGATGTCTTGGTCGGGTTGTCGGATGAACTGGCCAAATTAGATTCCTTTGTTGAAAGGTATGCATCCTGCTGTATTCTGTCTGAACCTAACATTGCTTTCCTGATGAATAATTTTATAATGAGAGTTATAATCAACCTATTTTATGAAAGAAAAACAAAAATCTAACCAGGCTTCCTGATCCTCTGATGTAGCCGGTTTGCCATTCCCTAATTCTTTCCTTTACCTTTTAACAATGAGGAATTTCACATGGACTTGAGGTTAGTGAGCCTCGAAGTCTAAACTTAGCAATTTACAGTTAGGTGACACACCAGCAGTTCTTTCTTTAGTCATATTTATATCCGATGGCTTATTTGCCATGACTATGTTTGTCTGTAGTTTATAGTCTTTTGGAAATACTGACATCCAAAACTCACACACAGTCATTACTGCTTGAACTGGGTTTGCTTCCTCTGTGGATAGTTCCAAGACTGTGAGAAAGACCAGCGTTGCAACACGGTTTCACTTGTTTGCCTACAGCCTGTCTTTAATCTAGTTCCTTTTTGAAGTTTCTGTCCAGCGTATCTACAAAAAATATTGAATTCTTTTAAAAAAAAAAAAAAAAAAAAAAAAAATGCACAGATTTCTGTGTGTATTCTCTGTGTTTAAGATGATATGGACATTATAAATATATTACAGATAGCTAAAAACTGAACATTAGCAACTGACATACTTTCTTATGAACTTTTTATGCATCTAATGTGACTTGGCTCTCAGTTTCTCTGTGGCTTCTCTGCTGCTTTGATGTGTGGCTGAACAGTGTGTTTAAAAATCTTGAACTCTGAACGTCTGCCATATTATGAATTGCCTTGTCAGGAGATTACCTTAACGGGAGTGTGTGAAACTTCTTGATGTGTGTATCTGTTTATGTTAAATTTGGGGGGGATGAGGTTGTGGTGGTCATGTGAGCATGTGTGGTTTACAGTGGCTTTGTGTGTGCAGTTTGTGTTGGCGCAGCATGTTTTGATGTCTCCTGGGTGTTCACAGTGTGGTGAAGAAGGTGGCTCAGTACATGGCCGACGTGCTGGAGGACAGCCGAGACAAAGTACAAGAGAACCTGCTGGCCAACGGAGGTACAGTGGTGGTTATGATGCTGTGTGTCCCGAATATGCTCGTAAAAATGACCTCTGATTATTAAATGGGGTAATGCAAAGCAGCTGGGCAGTGATGATAACAACAATTTTAGGCACACAAGTACAAATATTCTTTGCAATGTTTGAGACATCCATCTCCTAGAAAAAGGGGAAAAAACTATTTATAAACTTAAATATAAATAGCTTTTCTAGCAACAGTGTCAGAATAGTCTGGATAATGTTGAGACAATCTAGAGTCGATAGATAATCTAGACATCTGCAGATATGTCAAGGGTTTTTTTTTAACAGAAATTATTTTTCTCTTTTTTATTAGGAATCGCTGAGCCGACAGCCATAACTTTAGACATAAAACTAAACAGGGACCAACCCGAAGGGTTAGTAAAGCTGGGCTAATTAGCACATAGCAATCTGTCACTACTACACAAGTGTTAGGCGAATATAAACGGCACTGGCAGTGTCTTTTAGAACATGAGGGTCATTCTAGATGGACATTGAGGATCAGTTACTGAGCTGCAGCACCTGTGAGTGCCCGAACTAGTAGAGGCACTTACTGCCATATGGTGTCTTTATTTAGGACGAAATTTATGGAATGTTGCATTTCTGTAAAAGGGGTCAAAAGAATGTAAATCACAGGTAATATTTAAAAATGTGATTAAAACCAGCATAATATTAAAATACAAAGAAAGTAAGAGTATCATAGTGTTTGTCATGAGAGAAAACTCTGATATGAGTGAGAATGAGGCTGTGCAGGCCTCTCACACATTATAGTCATTTTGTTTGTTGTTTGTTTTTAATGCTCATTGTAAACCAATTGTTTGTTATAAAGGGGAAGATTTAAAGGGAAACTTTTGGTTTTGTATATATATATATATATATATATATATATATATATATATATATATATATATATATATATATATATATATATATATATTAAAAATTATTTTTGTTTCTTTTCTTTTATCAATTAATGAAATAAAAACTAACTTTATTTATTTGGAAGGAGAAAAATTAAGAGCAGTACAATGATTCAAGGACTCAGATCTGTTCTGGCAGTGACAAAGCATTGTGGCACGTTTAAAGATGAGAGCCTCAGCCAGAGCAGTAGAGAAGAAGGTTGATATGTCCAATCTTAACAAGCAGATGGGAACTATGTGTTTAGGCGCTCTGATATATGTTGTAATTATTCTGTTAGCTTTACCGGAAATCACTGCAATAAAACTGTAGCTTTACCCGCCTTCTATCTGAGGATCAGTTGATCATTAGCACATAATAGCCTGACAGGTCTTTTGTGTTTTTTTTTCAGTTGATCTTGTCACCTACATCACAAGATTCCAGTGGGATATGGCAAAATATCCCATAAAACAGTCACTTAAAAACATCTCTGAAATCATCTCAAAGGTAGGTCTGTCACACCATTAAATTCATCATGTTGGTATGTCAAAATATGGGAAGATATTTATGTAGAACTGGATATTTTGTTTATTTGTGTAGCCTAATAAATTGCAGTAGGGCTCAACACTATATTCCTGTTGCCTCCATGTACTTATGTTACTCTAAGTATTTTTTTTGTGTGTCATAAAGGCCTTGCTACACAACTTTTCATTTGTCAGGCATAAATATGGCCAGCCATGTGTTTCATGTCTTACAGCAAGTAACCCAGATTGATAATGACTTGAAGACCAGAGCTTCAGCTTATAATAACCTGAAGGGAAACCTGCAGAACTTAGAGAGGAAGAATGCGTAAGTGATCCATGTGGACAAATAAGCACAGCTAACATTTACATTTAAGGGATATCAGTGCAGTGTTTTGTTTGTCTTCGCCTGTATTTATTCTCAAGTCACGCTTCAAAGAACACTGACTGGTTCTACTAATTTGTCAGCTTTTTAAAAGTTACCGTGACTCTGAAATGCTTAATCAACACCAAGCACCTGTTATTGTAACACTGCTGTGTGCCACCAGGGGGAGCCTGCTGACCAGGAGCTTGGCTGACATTGTAAGGAAGGAAGACTTTGTACTTGATTCTGAGTACCTCATCACTCTGCTGGTAGTTGTACCAAAGTGAGTGTTAATTGTCCAGTCAGTCACGATTAACAAACATGTACTGATTGATTGAGAGCTTTTAAATCTACAACACATATCTTTTATGTGTTTTTCAGGACAGGCTACCCTGACTGGCAGAAAACATATGAAACACTTGCTGAGATGGTCGTGCCTCGATCCTCAAAGTAAGTCATGTCATTCACATCAAAGCAATTAGATGAAAGGTTTAGCAAACACCAATGTGAAGTATCTGTATTTTTAGCATACTGTTTGTGATCCATGACTTTGATTTCTTTTATATTTTTCATAATTTCTTCTACTAAAAATCTACAGTCTCACTATACTGAATTGTTGGTTTCCAGTTTGCTTGACTATCACTAAAACAAGTACCTGTCTTTTTATAGCCTGCTATTTGAGGACAATGACAGTGGGCTGTTCAGTGTTACTCTATTCAGGAAAGCAATTGATGACTTCAAACACAAAGCCAGAGAGAACAAGTAAGAGTTGGGTTTTTTGTTTTTATTTTACTGTGTAATGACTTTCTATTATTACGCACCAGTGTGTGAATGATAAAAAGAAGTGTAGGAAGCATCTATGTGAGAAAATTTGAAATTTGAAGCCAGTCTGCAAGGTGAATGTAAATAACTATGAATATCACAAGAACAAGCTACAGGCTGCAGAAAACAATTTATTTGCTTTCTGACAGCCCACCTTCTCACATCTTAAATATGTGAAGAATCTAAAGTTGTTTAGAATATTTACTTCTTCGTGCAAACAAATATGTTAGTGGTTAAATGAAGTCTGTATTTTATTCATAGGTTCACAGTGAGAGACTTTCAGTACAATGAAGAGGAGATGAAGGCAGACAAAGAGGAGATGACGCGGCTCTCCACAGATAAAAAGAAGCAGTTTGTAAGTAAAACGGATGCTGTGGAAGTTTTAAAATCTTTGCACATAGATTCATAGATTTCTTCTGGAGAACTGTTTTTCTGTCATTTTCATTAATGATTCTATGTTGATTGTGCTTAGAATGTTAATAATAGTTTTAGATTTTAATCGAGTAAAACAAAAAAAAAGCAACCAAGTGGTTTGACATGTAGCCCATTATCTACTGTGTAAATGTATGTACATATACATTACTGAGCCATTTTCCCTAGTATCATGTCTAGTTAGATTTCTCACATTCTACACAGTTCAGGTTTAGTATGTGATGCAAATAAACTCGCATCTAAGCCGTGTTTTCAGAAAATCTAGTCCAGAGCACATACAAAAAGCAATTGATATGTTATAGAATGTGTTTAAGACTTAAAACTCAGATAACAAAGCATGAACACGTCAGTAAACTGCTAAACAATCTCTATTTACAACTACATTATCTCACATAACACCAACAGCACTGTAACAGAAAATACCAAAAACGCTATTTCCTTTGACAAATTAGCCACTTCTGACATGTTTCATTTATTGCATGTCCTGAAATAAATGCTAGACTTCTCTCAATCTAAAAACCCATAGTATGCTCAGAATGTAAAATATAGAGAGTTATTGTTTTCTGGATTGTTTGATAAAAAATGAGAGGAATATTTAATGTGTATCAAAAAAAATAAATCACAATTAAGGGAGGGGCTCATACGATTCTAGTTTATTTTACTATTGTCTGTATTGTATTTTTTCTTTAGTGGAGAGCTTGACAGTGGATTTTTTTTTACTGTTTTCCTTGAAAAAAATGTGTTTGCTTGTATCAGAAAACAACCTATTAGAGCTCGAATCAATCTGAAAGGTAGCTCCTGGGCAGGCTGCGATCGTTAGAGAATGCTGACCACACAAATCCACTGCAGGAAACAAACTATTTTTTACTTAGCAGTGCTGTTGCATAAAATGCGGTGTCGTAGGACAGAAAGAGAAATGGTGCCATCCTCTTCTACTGGACCCATTTGCCAGATTTCAACAAGCCGATTTTGATAAACCAGACATTTTGAGGCCCTTATTGCAAATTAATTTAAGTTTAATGTGTAATTTAGGACTGCCTCATCTAAAATAAACGACTACTGTTACCCTTCTCTGCAGGGTCCACTTGTCCGATGGCTGAAAGTGAACTTCAGTGAAGCCTTCATTGCATGGATTCACATTAAAGCACTGAGGGTCTTTGTGGAATCTGTTTTAAGGTACTGATATGACGGTGAAATCCTAACATCACCCATACATGCAGCTCTATTAAGGCCGAAGCATGGCCTGATGCTGCTTGCCTCTTTTTCAGTGACCCCAAATGTTTAACCGTCCCATGATGCTGAACCTAATCATGTCATGTGCTGCTCCTCCAGATATGGGCTGCCAGTGAACTTTCAGGCCATGCTCCTGCAGCCAAACAAGAAGACCCTGAAGAAGCTGAGGGAGGTGCTAAATGATCTGTACAAACATCTGGACAGCAGCGCAGCAGCAATCATTGATGTGAGTAATCCACTGTACTTACTACAAGCTCACAGCATTAAGAAATACTGTTGAACTTTATATTACAATATAGAAATGTGCCTGTGTTGCTTCAAGTGCCAAGGATTGTCTCAGTATTGAACCCAATATTGAGATAAGAAGACAAACAGTGTTATTGAAACACAAAGCATCTCCTTAAGAAACAATTAACTACTCCTTTATTCTAAATTACATTTTAAACATTTGCATTTGAAATAACTGCTAAAATGTGCACAGTGTAGTCCATTGAAAAAGATTAAAAAGAAGCATTAATTTCAGAAACAGGACATGTGGTGTTTCATAAACCCACACTGCATGTTAATTCTGAGCAGGGTTGAGTCTGTGGTATGCTCACACTGCAGAAGTGACAAAATCCAGACTTAATACAGTCAGTTTTTGAGAGTACTTCCATGATGCATCGCACACAAAAAATGCGAAGCTGATCACAACCTGGAAAAAAATTGCCATTGTTGGAAAAGTATTTTTTTTCCTGTCTATTTCATGGTTTGACCCATACTGCATAATAACATTAAATAATAATTAAAATAGTTTACTGTGATAGCAGCGGAGTCTCTACTGCAGCAGTCTCTGACTGTGCTCCATCAACTCAGTTCAATTAGATATTATTTATATAACGCCAATACACGTCATCTCATAGCATTTCACATAGTAAGGTGACATGAAGACCTTACAGGTTTTAAACAGAACCCAACAATCCAAAGTGGCCTTTGGATTCTCTATGAGCAAGGAGTCAGCAATGGGGGAAAGGAACCAAAAAACCCCAAAAATAAACCACTCCTTAATGGGGAGACTGGGGGGAAAAAATGCCCTGACAGCCAGGCTCAGGAGGGAACGCGACCATCTACCTCGACCAGTTGGGGTGAGAGTGGGGATGAGGGGGGTGGGGCTAGCAGGAAGGGTTTTCCTTTACAATGTCAAAATAAAACAGGTGCTCCCTCCCATGGCAGCTGCTGGTTACTGCAGAAAGGACATATCAACTAGGTATAAAGTACAGCTTTAAACATGAAACAATAATAAACTTCTTACAAAAAATATTTTCAGAAACAATCAGAAGAGTAATCTTTTTTTACAAGTTTACATTTCACAATTTGAAGTATAATGGCGGGAAACCTGGGACGTACAGAGTGACTCATTATAGTTTATTTATATATTCAATCCATACAAGCTTGCATGGATTCAGTGACTCTTATGTTTCAAGATAAACCTCCTTTAGATATTCAAATAGCTGCTTCCCCACACTGACACTGCTGCTTTTTAAAACTCTTTTTGCCTTCTCCAGTCTGCGATGGACATCCCAGGCCTAAACCTGAGCCAGCAGGAGTATTATCCTTACGTCTACTACAAGATCGACTGCAACCTGTTGGATTTCAAAGTGTAACACTTCGCTCTGTTTTTGTCCTGACATTGAGTGTTGATTAAGTTATGTTTTTTCCTGGGTCAAACCTCCCCTCCTCCCACACTGTCCATCTCCTCACCGCCTCCCCTCCACATCAGCTGCTTGAATGACAGTGCTGCATGTTCATTCCTGGTGGTGAAAAGGCTCATCAACAAACTTCTACCACTTTTACAACCAAGGGACAAAAAATAAAAGACTTTTAAATATTGCTTTTTTTTTTGGTTTACGGTTTATTTTTCTTTTAAAACCACACAGAAAATTAGCTTTTTTGGTGTGAAATGAATTTTAAAAAATCATAATGGAGAGCTGTATATTTACTGTCTCATTCCACGTGCTGGTGTGTATTGATAGCTACATCTTCTGTATCGATGTTCACAGATTCATGTTTACATATGGGCGATTTCATCATTGTACCCATGGCAACCACATCTGGTATGTGTTTCTGAGATTGTGGGTGACCCCAGCAGACATTGTGAATCAAAGATGTTATACGAGTGTATGTTGTCGTCTCATGTTGTGTGTGCATTTGCTGTCCACAGGAGATCTATATCTGAGTATTGTGTAAGCCATTGATTGAATATATGATTGTTGAAATCATATGAAATGAGTGTGAATTGATTAATAAATATGGAAAAAAAACTAAAGCTTTTGCAGTGATTCTTCTATTTGATTTGATGGAAAACCTTAGAAGATTGTGAATGTGACATGATGCTGATATCATGGTGATGTGCATGTGAGAGAAATAAATGAGGCTCATAAGCAGTGTCTGCTTATGTGTAGTGAACACAGAAAGAACCTCTGTGAAACGTTGGAATGACTCATGGTCATCTGCAGAGCCGAAGGCAATTTCAAAGAGACTTGTCTTTGAGCAGACATTATTTGGAATGTGTGTAGCCACAAGGAAAATACTTAAATTTCAACGTGGAGGACAGCTGGAGCCAACAGCAGAGGGCACCAAACACGCTTGTGTCCGTATACAGTGGTGGAGAAACGTTTTGGACACCCCATGCATTTGTGAAATACTGCATGAAGAATCATTCTTAGGTCTTCCAGTGCAGTTTCTTTTAATACAGTCACAGCCAAAATACTAAACAAATCCTAAAAAAGCCATTAAAAACTTAAAATTGATTGGCTCCATAAAAATACATAAGAAATTTTCAGAAGTGGGTCGTTTTCGTACCAGTGATCCAGTGATGAAGGTTGTGCTTTTTATTGAAAGATATTTTTTGTTGCCGTGCTTCGTGTCTATATAAAGCAGCACATTTGAAAGAGACATTTTTGTCTTCAGAGACAAAAATAGCTAAAACAAGGAACCTAATGCAGGAAACACGCCTGAAGATACAGATTCTCAGCCAGGAAGGGTACAGCTGCCACCAGATAGCCAGGAAGTGCAGATGCAGTCCTTCAGCAGTTGGATACTCTGCAGAAATATAGACCAACCAACAGCTTAGAAGACAAACTAAGATTTGGACGGCCAAGGGTTACTTCAGCAAGAAATGATTACATCCTGATCTGCATGTGCAGGAAAACCACCAAATGACATCACAGGAGCTTCAGCAGCAGTGGTCAAACCAAACTGGTGTCCAGTGTTCCACCTGCAATTTACATGGCTGACTTTTATATCATGTCTTAAGGTCCTACAAGGCTGTCAAGAAGCCCCTGATCAATGAGAGACAGAGGTTAGCCTGACGTCATTGGGCACAAGCACATGAGAACCGGACAACCAGGAAGTGGAAGAAGAGTCTGTGGTCAGATGAGTCCAGTTTCCAGCTTTATCTTCCTGCTAATGTGAGGGTATG
This sequence comes from Amphiprion ocellaris, assembly GCF_022539595.1. Lineage (NCBI taxonomy): Eukaryota > Metazoa > Chordata > Actinopteri > Pomacentridae > Amphiprion > Amphiprion ocellaris. The sequence goes on from NC_072774.1 coordinate 33,970,211, forward strand.
CAGAAGGCCAGGAGAAGCATTATCTCCAGCATATACAGTACCTACTGTCAAGCATGGTGGAGGCAGTATCATGGTTTAGGGATGCATGAGTGCTGCTGGTGTTGGTCATCTCACTGTCTGTGGTGGCACATTGAACTCAAGTAATGTTCCGTTCTCCAAACCCACATGCTCTCTTCTGCAAGTGCTCTGTTTTGTTGAAGTCAAACTTGATGTTTCAACAAGATAATGCTCCTTAAACACATCCAGGACCAGTAGAACGTGGCTGTAGGAGCTCAGTATCCAGGTCTCAGAGTGGCCAGCTCAATCCCCAGACATGAACCCCATTGAAAAAGTGGTAGATTATGAAAAGGTCTATTTCAAAGCGTAAACCAAATAATTTAGAAGAATTAAAAGCAGTAATTCAAGAAGAATGGGACAAGATTACCTCTCAACAGTGTGAAAGCCTGGTGGAGAACATCCAGCCAGGATTAGAGCTCTACTCTGTTCCAGTCACAGGACTACTAAATACTATTTTGATGATGTGATACTTTATCTATTTTTGTTCAGTTTTGAACACATTCTCTGTTATTTGTTGACTTTGATACCAACAGTGTTGAGAACTGACATATTGAAACTGTCAAGAATTTAGTTTTGTTCATTTTTCTTGTAAACAATAAACAAAAAATATATATAATTTGTATTTGTGACAGTCTAATTCAGCCACACCTTTTTAAACACAAAAAAGATTTTTTCACAAATATTTCAGGATAATATTTGAGATTGTGTAAAATTTTAAGAGTGTCCAAAACCCTTTTTCTACCACTGTATATGTTGAATGTTACTGGTGCAGACTCTCACAAAATCAATTGCAAAAGATCCAAAAAGTAGTTCTCACACACTTTTAATCAAATCATATTCATACACATGCAATAGTGGAAGAAGCATTGCTGGTAAAACTTATATTTCTTCTATCTCCAAGATTTTACACAATGAAAAATTTAACAAACTTTTAACACACAACATTGATAAAGATTAAACCAATGATTTTCCAACCTCCTGTCTTACATCAAGCTGTCTGTAGTCGCCTCCACATTCAGAAGACTGAGTTGTTCACAGCTACACCAAATGCAAATTTCCCCACACTTATATGGTTTATTTAAATAAATGCTCAGATGATCCAGTGCCTCCTCAACAGAAAGCAGATTTCTGTATCAGAATTTATTTTTTCTCCTTTCTTCTCCCATGAATCACCTGACAACCCTTCACATTTATCTTGTGCTTCTTCATATAAAACTGTCCAAAACTCTTTCCACCTGCAGCAGCTACAGCAGTAACATGCTGTGTACTTTCTGATGCTTCACTGTTACTAATTTAATCATCAATGACATGCACCAAACAATTGCTTATTAGTTAATACTTTACAACTGCCTTTTGTACATTTCATGCAGGACTTCTATTTGTAATGGATTATCTTTTACATTGCTGTATTGATAGCATATGAATAACTAAAGCATTCTTCCACTGCTGAGTAAAGTATCAGTAGCAATCTATAATAATACTCCATTACCAAACCTCATAACTGTTTCATATACTTTTAAGCAGTTTTATCATCATCCTTGCATTATATTTTACAAAATGATTATATGCTTTGTGTGCAAAATCAGAATCTGAAAGGGAATTATCACTGTTAATTTAAAGTGTGATGAATTAAAAAGTATATTTCTGCCTGAAATGGAGAGGTGTCAAGCAGAATACAATGGAAATACACAACTGATGCATAAGTAGGCTGCCTTACAACTGCACTTGATTATTTTCCACCACAGTGTGAATGTGCCAGTGTATTGTACATTTCAGAATAAAGTAATTTAAAAAACTGCTCACTGTGCCAATTAATCAGATTCTTTGTAAAATAAATATCAAACAATATAAATATAAAAAAATATTCACTGCAAGTTAATGAGAAAAAGTGTTAGTGGGAGAGGGAAAACTGCCACCTCCTGGGGAAACATCTCCAGAAGCAAAAACTAAAAAAGAAGAGGTTCTGGTGGAAGAAGTCTCTACAGTTCTTTAAGAGAATTAATAATAATAACAATAATAATACATTTTATTTATAGGTGCCTGTCAGAACACTCAAGGTCACCGTACAAAGGAAACAAAGTAAAAACACATTCAAATAAACAATAGAAAATTTAAAGATGTAAAAAAAATTAAAAGAAGGAAATTTAGCAATTTTAAAATAACAGAACAAGAAAGAGGAATGGAGGTCACAGTGAGTAGGCTAGTTTGAACAGGTGGATTTTGAGATGAGATTTGAAAATGTGCAGTGTGTCGATGTTTCAGATGTCAGGTGCGAGGGAGTTCCAGAGGTGGAGGGCAGAGCAGCTAAAGGCTCTGGAGCCCATGGTGGTCATAAGGTGGGATGGTGAGATTGAGGGAGGAAGCTGATCTGAGAGACTGGCTGGGTGTGTTAATGTGGAGGAGTTTAACTGGAAGGACCAAACCCCGGATATAAGTCGACCCTCTTCCTCTCAACCTCTGCCGGCCTGTAGGTGGAGTCAACTTTCCACTCCTCATCCAAACCAACGGTCCTGGTTCCAAGATTCCTTCTGCATCCATTGAAATCTGCAGCATCATTCTCTCCAGTGCTGTACAGATGACTAACAGAGCTGCATAGGTTATTCCTTTACAGCTGGTGATATAACTGCTCCTCTAAGTGGAGCACATTTTAAGGTTTTCTCTCATGCTTCTCTCCAGATTTAAATATTTAGTGTATGTGCAGTCATTTACAGTTGTAGTGATTAAAGGTCAAAGGGGGGACATCTTGTTTTTGCAGATTCCCAGTGAAATTTAAACACACAAACTTGATCTGTTTATTTAGAGTAGCTAATGCTAGTACAGTATCGTAGCCTCAGAGCTCCACAGGCTCTGGTGGAGATGCTACGAGGAGAAGAAAACCAAAAATCCATATAACAACACCAGTTAATTTTTCACAATTAAGTCTATACAATTACTCATTTGCTGTATCTCAGTTGTCATCAATTTTTAGCACTTCTCTAATGTAACGGTATGTTAATTAAATAATCCCACAGACATCGTCACTCTAGCAGCAGCCTCTGCTTTGTCATCAGGTGATGAAATTCAGAGATCTGAAGTAAAACCCATTTACCATCACCAAAAGAGGAAGAGTGACACAGGAAAAAACTATACAATGTCACAAGGCTGTTGGAAACTTTATCATGAAAGACTTAGAGCCTGTCACTACAGTAGAGTGTCCAAAATGGCTTAGGCATGATAGATAACTGTATATACTGTAAGTATGCCATGTAAAATGTTAAGTTGTGTTCAGGCCTCCTCCATATCATCAGAAAAATGTTTGTCCACAGCAGGGGAACACTTCTTGAACAAAAAAATGGTTGATAGGTGGGTGAAATAATTCAGAAGAGAATGTCTTAAGCTCTCCTCTCCATTGTTCTGGTTACATTTTCTTAGGCAACCATTTTTGTTCATTTTAAAGAAGCTCAAGGACAAGGACTTTTGTTTTGTTACCCAACTTTACAGTTCACTTAGACTGTGAAAGTAGTCTCAGTGTAAAAAGTGATGAGTCACATACACTCCCACCCAAAAGTATTGGAACAGTGAGACCAATTCCTTTATTTTTGCTGTAGACTGAAAAAAACATGAAGATGAGACAAGAGATCAACATTTCAGCTTTTTTTTCTCCAAGTATTTACATCTGGATCTGATACACAAGTTAGAAGATAGCATTGTTTGCAACAGAACACCAAATTATTAGGTGATCAGAAGTATTGGAACAGATAGACTTTAGCTGCAAATCCTTTGCTTATAACTGCCTCAAGCCTGTGACCCACTGACATCACTAAACTTTTCCTTTCTTCTTTTGTCATGCTTTTCCAGGCTTTCAGTGCAGCTTCTTTCAGTAATTTGTTTTGGGGGGTTACTCCCTTCAGTCTCCTCTTTCGCAGGTAAACGCAGCTCTGCAAGGTTCAATTCTGGAGATTGACTTGGCCAATCTAAAACCTTCCACTTCTTGCTCCTGATGAATTCTTTGTTGTTTTGGCAGTGTGTTTGGGTTGTTATCTTGCTGCACGATGAAGAATCTCCCAGTCAGTTTGGTTGTACATTTCTTTAAATTGTCAAAATTGACAAAATGTTTCTGTAACTTCTGGGATCATGTGTTCCATCATGAATGAAGATTAATGATCCCATTCCAGAAGAAGACATACAAGCCCAAGCCATGGCATTACCTTCACTGTTCCACAGATGAGCTTGTATGTTTGGATCATGAACAGATCCTTTCTCCAAGCTTTAACCTTTCCATCACTTTGGTAAAGGTTCCTCTTTGTCTCATCAGTCCATGAAACTTTGTCCCAGAATTTTTCAGGCTCATCTCTGCACTTTCAGGCAAATACCAGCCTGGCCTTCCGATGCTTCTTGCTAATGAGTGGTTTTCATGTTCTGGTTTAGCCTCTGTTCTTTTGTTCATGAAGTCTCCTGTGAACAGTGATTGGGGGTATCTTCACTCCTGCCCTCTGGAGATTGTTGCTGATGCCACTAATAGTTGTTTTAAGATCTTTCTATACAGCTCTCACAATGTTTCTGTTGTCAGCTGCTGCTGTTTTCCTCGGTCTACCCGTTTGACATCTGTTACTTAGTACACCAGTGGTTTCTGTCTTCTTCAGGACATTCCAAATGGTTGTACTGATGTCACAGTGTATATATGGCAAATAATTACTCCACCAAGGAACACGGCAGAGTTATGTGATGATCGGCGCTGGTTTGTCTGTCTGTCTATCTGTGCACAACATTACTCAAAAATGGACTAATGGATTTGGATGAAATTTTCAGGGAAGGTCAGAAATGACACAAGGACCAAGTGATTAGTATTAGCCCTTGATGTGGATTATAGTCTGGATCCAGGGATTTGTTAAAGATTTCTGTATCATTGTGAAATAGCGGCACAACGTCTCTGCATTATGACTACAAGTGAACACTACGTCAGCTGCCTGCTGATGATCATATGATTGCGATCCTACTACAGATCCATCCACCGCTGTGGATCACAAATTTTTTAAAGATTTTGTCCATTGGAAATCACGCAACGACTGAGCAGCCTTGGCAAAGTACTGCACTCTCTGAGTGCTTTTCTTGTTCCACTTGCTGTAGTTTGGTTTTCATTTATTGTTGTTGGCTCAGTAGTGCCTTCTCTGGAGCTGTAGTGTGTAACTGCCGTTGGTGCCACACTGTCAGTTCTTGAGAGGCGTGCACGAGGTAGGTTGTGGAGCACAGCACAGGCTCATAAATGGTTGTTTTCCTGATGTCATTTTATTTATCTTATGAGTATATGTACACTATGATCTACTCGGATGTTCATTGGAGTGTGTTGACGCATATTTAATGTTTTTATTTGTTCAAACGTGTTTGGGGAGTTTGACACACTCCATGAGTTAGCTATCTAGTGAGCATTAGCCTAATGAACGTGCTGCTCCCTTTTCAGTGTGCTGTGCACGATACGGCTGAGTCCACTTACCAGAGGTGGTCTTACATTTACCAGGTACATACTGTGTTGTATTACCTTGTCTTAATATTGTATAACTGTGTAAAATTGACTGTCAGTTCTTGAGAGGCATGCCGTCTTATGCACAGGTTTTCTTATATTTACCGGTTACCAGAATAAATGGCACAAAGAAGACATCTCAGCCTTCTGACTTCTTTATACAAAAATTTCACAACGCGAAGTTGAGGCATTTTGAACCAGCCAGTGACAGTGTGACTGCATGATTACACTGGCAATGGCCAATGTTCAATGGCTCTGATTGATTTTCCATCTTCCCTCAGCTTCACAATTGCTTGTTTTTCGCCCATAGACAGCTCTCTGTTTTTCTTGTTGGTTACACCTCTAACTGTAGATGCAGTCTGCCCAGGAACAACCCAAATCTGAAACTGAACGTACACTGAGCGCGATTTATTGTTTGAATAATCAGTGTAATAGGACACACCAAGGCAACAAAAATAAAATCCAAACAATACTCATCCCTTACAAAAACTCAAGCAAAATAAGCCATGTGCACACAGAACAAAAAAAGAAAGACAAACCTGGGTATTTCACAAAGTCTTAGAGAGATTCACTATGAAGTGAGGTTAGGAGGCTATCTGTCTCTGGAGCTGCATGTGTACAGTTCAATCTTACTGGACTCAAGGTAGATGGTGAAAATAGGAGGGTTCCTTAGTTCACAGTAGTCCTACTACTGGAACCAGGTTTGGCACCTTGTAGACTGGATTCACCATCCAGTACTGGAAACTGTTCTCTCTAGAGTCTATGAAATCTTGTCTCAAATCTCTGCAATCTTCTTAGATGGTTCTGAGATTCACTCTGAGGTCTCAGCTCATCTGAAGTATGCTCCAACTCAAAAACCTGACCTATAAATAAGGTCAAAAGAAAATTACATCCATGCTAATTCTATCGGCATTTCTGGTCATAGGATATAGCGTATGAAATCAACTTATTGCTGCAATATAAGTGTCTGTTGTGCAACATAGATAATTCACCAGTTTCAGAATCACAATCTCTTTCAATAATTACTTCTGAGAGCTAATACTTTAAGCAAAACCTCATTTGAAGCTCAGCGACATAATGGAAAACATAAAACAACTGATACAATTTTAACTTTAGAAAACACCAGTCAACGTTGGAATTTACTGGCAAAGTAAATTTTAACCAGCAGCTCAGCTGCAGCAAATGACACTAACAGTTCTAACAGTGCATCAAAATTAAACAAGTGTCTCTAAAATACAGAAACATCACAGAACATGTCTACGAATCAGCAGCATCTCTTAAACTCTTTACAAATCCAGCACCTCAAGTCGCTGATATTTTAGCATATTCAATTGGGATCTTACATGGCACTTATTAGCATTTAAGCTACAGGACTTCCATAGCGCTAAGGTTTTAGCAGAAGTCAATAAGGTTTAATCACAGACTGTATATAAAGATCTTTATATACAGTCTACTGCATGTGTATGAATATGATTTGATTAAAAGTGTGTGAGAACTTCTTTTTGGATCTTTTGAAACTGATTTTGTGAGAGTCTGCACCAGTAACATTCAACATGTACAGTTGTAGAAAAAGGTTTTTGGACACTCTTAAAATTTTGCACAATCTCAAATATTATCAGGAAATATTTGTGAAATTTTTTTTTTGTGTTTAAGAAGATGTGGCTGAATTAGACAGACACAAATACAAATTATATATATTTTTTGTATATTGTTTACAAGAAAAATGAACAATACTAAATTCTTGACAGTTTCAATATGTCAGTTCTCAACACTGTCGGTATTAAAGTCAACAAATAACAGACAATGTGTTCAATGCTGAACAAAAATAGATAAAGCATCACATCATCAAAATAATATTTAGTAGTCCTGCGACTGGAACGGAGTAGAGCTCTAATCCTGGCTGGATGTTCTCCACCAGCCTTTCACACTGTTGAGGGGTAATCTTGTCCCATTCTGCTTGAATTACTGGGTTGATAGAATTATTGTTTAAATCAGTTTGTCTGTCTGTGCTTCTTTTCATCATCAGTAAAATAAGTCAAACTGGGTTGAGAAGAAATAATGATGCATTATTTTGAAACGTGTGTGTGTGTGTGTGTGTGTGTGTGTGTGTGTGTGTGTGTGTGTGTGTGTGTGTGTGTGTGTGTGTGTGTGTGTGTGTGTGTGTGTGTGTGTGAGGGGGACAGGGAGGGATCATGTGATGGAGGAGTGAGCTCGCCTTGTTGTGTAGGGATGTGAGACAAACACACACCGTTCAGAGTGTGTTCTCATCCACACCGTCTTGTGACCGCTGCTGCTAAAACCTGAGCGTCTGGCGGAGAAGCTGCAGCAACCGGAGAGCTGCTTTCTCCTCCTCCCTGCTGCTGCTTCCAGCCGGACCATCAATGCCTCCAGACTGCTTTTCGCACATCGGCCTGGACCAGTTCTCGACATCGGGCCTCCTGCGCTGAGAGAATGAAAGGATGGCCGAGCAGCGGTGCGGCGGGGACCACGGAGGACTGACGGATGCTGCTACAGCGACTCGCCGGGATGAGCAGCAGCATCACAGCACGATGAATTCACCGGAGGAAGCCGGAGCGGAGGACCTGTCTTTGGAGGAGATCCTGAGGCTTTATAACCAGCCCATCAACGAGGAGCAGGCATGGGCGGTGTGTTACCAGTGCTGCAGGACGCTGGCCAGGAAGCACCGGGGCAGGAGGAGCTCTTCTGCCGCTGCAGCCGCCGCCGGAGCCTCGTCAGCGGCGGGTCCGAGGAGGATATCTGGATCTGGGGATGTTAGGATACAGAAAGACGGGTCTGTGAGGGTGGAACACCAGGACTGTGAAGGTAAAACATTATGTAAGAGTGAGTGTGCTTAAAGCTGCTCAGATCTGGGCCAAGCCATCACTTGCATTTCAAATAAGGATGTTGTGATTGTTCTCAGTGTAAAAGCTGTACCTAAAATAAATTCCAGGAAAGCAAGACATCCTACAGAATTGCATTAAGAATAATAGCATATCATGGTGATACAGCTGCAATATGTCACTATTAATAAATGCATATTTTTAGCTCACATGCCAAGCCTGCTAGATATTTTTCGTGATTAGGTGCTTAATTTGCATCTCAGGATTAGCCTCCTCTCTAATCTGTAGCCGGATATCAACAACCATTAGGGCTCCATTACACACAAAGGAATGCCATCACAGACCCCTGCTGCCACTGGTGTTTTCACTGATTTACCCTGTTTCCTTACCACCAAAGGCACGTGTTCCTGGGCATCATGTGGTTTCATCTTCTAGCTGCCACTTCATCTCAGATCAGAGTGTTCATTCACTTCACCCGATTAAAGCATGTGATTACAGGCTGAAATGTGGGCACTGATCGGATCAAGACGTGGACCCATGCCCACAGAGAGTGGAAGAGGATGGGCACATTGTTTTGCCGTGTTGCTCCCTGTCACATGTGAGCCCCCATTTAATAAGTATAATTAATGAAGTGCTATGAAGATGAAGAGCTGGAGCCCTGCTAGTATCACAGTGCTTCTATTGCCAGGATGAAAATATCCAGGAAAGTCAGAGGAGACAGTGTGGCAGCAATGTGTGCCAAAAGAAAAACCAGTGCAATATTCTTAAGATGTCCCTTTAGACATTCACAGTGTGGCTGTGGTGCTTTAACGTCGACTTTATTGTACTTTATGGTAATTTGCCTCTCTTATGGGGCAGAGCTACAGTGCTTCAAGGTAATTTTTCTTGTAGAGTAGATTTTTTAAAGAAAGAAACAAACCAGGATTCACATGAAAACACAGCAGATGGCACTGCCATATGTATATCTGGCATGTGTTCTGCATGTCTGGCCTCCGTGGATGGGCGTGTCTGTGGATGTCAACATGTTCTTAAAGCAAACACTTCATGGGTCTTGTCAGATGAAGGCTTGACAAGTTCATCGTCTGCTGTAATTACATTTGCAGAGTACAGAGCAGACTGACTAAATGCCTATCTATCTATCTTTCTCTGTAATGAATGTAATGGATTACCTGAGGGCCTGGGGGATGCGCTCTTAACTCAGCTACAATTTACTCACACAGTATGCAACACTGCTGAGTCAATGCATTGGCCTTTGATTCAATAAATGCACAGCAGGCGTCATCCAATCGCCTCGTATGAGCAAATCTGAAAGACACAGCTGGGATGATGATGTTTGTGGCCTGTATGTCTATATGGCTAGAATGAATGGGCTATTTTTAGGAGCATGGAAGCAACCATTGGAAAGGGGAGTCTGGGCTTTTATTTCTCTGCTGCCCGTATAACATCACATCATGAGAAATGTTTTAAGAATATCTTGAACTGCACTGCAGTTAGATTTTTGGGGGCATTTTTTTCTTGCAAGCTGTTATGTTTGATGCTTGATTTTGTTTGCTGTGTACTGCTTTAGTAATCTGTAATGTTCCTATTCCATAGATGAACATCCTGGTAGTGTCTGACCATTTCGTTGGGTGATGTAGGTTGATGCCAGTTAGCTGTAAGGAAGTGGAATATGCAGAGGTGAATTGTTTTTCAGTAGAGGGTCTTGAAAATGTACATTAAGGTAGTGTTTCCCAATTCCTTTCAGTCTGATGTATCAGCAAGGCCCCATCAGATGAGTTCAAGCAATCCTCCACCTGCCATTTCCCAAATGTGTTTAATTCAACTGATTTTACCACTGTTGATGAAAGGGATTAGTGTATATAACAGTTGCTGTAACATTTTTTTCATATAAAGAGTTTGTGTTTAGGTTTGGGTTAGGGTTGAAATTTTGTGTCTGTCAGCTACATTTAGTTACTTTCAGTATTGTGTTTTGGCCATTTATATCTGTCACTATTAGCTTGTTTTTCGCTGTTGGTCCATTACATTTAGCTAATATTAGCAACCCATTGCTAATATTAGCACGTCATCACTTGTTTTTCAACTGTGTATCCATTATATTTCCTTTTAGCTACACATTTTAGCCATTACTTTGGAGTGTTCTGTCTTTTTCCCCCCACTAGACTTCATTTAGTTACTTTTATCCTTTACTTTTACATATCTAGTTTTAATCTGTTCATTCATTACATTTAGCTACTTTTAGCTAGTAGACTCATCCATTACTTGGCTTTTTAATCTGTGATAATTAGCCATTTTTTGCTACAAATTTTAAACATTTTTATCCACTAGTTTAGTTTTTTTCACTGGTTATACATGCCATTTACTTTTGCCTACACATTTTAGCAAGTTTAGCCTTTTAGCCTACATTTAGCTGCATATCTTAATCATTTTATCCATTACTTTGAGTGTTTTCATCTGTTTCACTGAGCTGCTTTTAGTGACTTTAGTACTTTTAGTTGTTTTCAGTTGTTTATCCATTACATTTATCTACTTTTAGCTACATATTGTAGCCATTTTATTGGTTGCTTTAGCTTTTTCATCTCTTTTTTCACTATAGTCAGCTACTTTTAGAATCATATTGGAGCCGTTTTTACAGTTTTCTTTTTATTTGTTATGTTAAGCTACTTTTAGTAGTTCATTTGAGCTTTTTTAAATACATTACTTTCAGCTTTTTCAACTGTTTGTCAATTACACTTGGCTAGTTTTAATGACCATTCAACTTTTTCCACTATTATCTACATCTTTAGCTAATTATTTCAGGTGTTTATCCATTTATTTTAGCTAGTCTATATACAGTATTCCAGCCATTTCTAGTTCTTCAAGCACTTGTATATTACTTTTAACTCAGTGTTTTTCAACTGTTTGCCATTACTTTTTAGCATTTCTCCACACTAGATGATCACACACTTGTGATTACAAATGATCTTTTCTTCAATTTACTTGAGCACACACTTTTTCCATGCAGCACCTGATAGCTTTAGAACTACTCCTCTGCTGGGAATTACATCACACCATGGCTTTAGGCAGTTCTAAGTAATTGTTGGAGCATTTTCTGGGTATATTGATCAGTGAAACCACACAGTTTCAGTTTTCAAGGTAGTTTGTTGCTCTAATTGTGCTGCTCAGCACACACTCTGTTTCCTGGATGCATGAGCTTAGCAAGCCAGAGCCATTCATGTAAATAATGAGATAAATTTGTGGCAATTGTAAAGCTTCTGAAGCTCTCATCACCCAAATTGGCTTCAAGTTAAATCCAGATGAAATTAGTTTTAGACCCTGTTGTCAGTCAAATCCATGTCTGCCCAGTATTCCTTTATTCAGCTGTTTATCTGGGGCACCTGACACTTTCTATCACGTCTGACTCCATCATGAAAGCAGGGCCCTTCAGTAAATGTTTTCATGTCACACTTGTGATAAATAGATTTAATTTCATGCTGGTGTCCTCTGTGAGTATTTTAGAATCATAAAAAAGGCACATTTGATTATCAGCTCACCCTATTTGCAGCACACACAAACACACACATTATGCATCCTACCCGTACAGATGGCATTCACCTCTGCTGATGCAAGTTGAGGTCATGAGATGATGACTGAGCGGTTGTGATGTTGCATTGCTGCATATTACAATACAAAACAGGCATTTGTTAAGAGGGTCATCTGTTATCATGCTGTTTGTTCATGAAGTAAAAGCTGAGCTGATGTAGCCTGAGGAGACATTAAAGCGGATCTTCAGTCTGAAGGGAGTACATTGATGAAACACAGCTGCTCGGAAAGAGTTTTGTCGTCACCGGTCACATGCCACTACAAATAATAAAGTAATTTGAAATGAAACAGAACATTTAAAAACAACATTCTCCATTTTTGAATTATTTCATCTTGTCCACAAACCATACAATGCATACTCTGTACATTATCCTGTTGTAAATAGTCAGCAGAGCATCAAATGTGTGTTAAGCAGGAGCTAGAAATAGTCACCAACACATCCACTGTTTCTTCCTGTTTTTTTTTTTTACTATCCCTTATTAATCCCACGAGGGGAAATTCTGATTTTCGCATCTCTCCCCAATTGGAGGAGAGCGACGGGTCAGCCGTGGTACAGCGCCCCTGGAGCAGGAAGGCTTAAGGGCCTCGCTCAAGGGCCCAACAGTGGCCGCATCGGGGCTTGAACCTCTGACCTTCTGATCTGTAGTCCAGAGACTTAACCGTTGCACCACCACTGACCCCAGTGAGGCAATGTTGGAGTCTTGGTTATCATTAAACATTTTTTGGTCTATTCAAAAGCCTTTTAAGATATCAAATATTGTGTTACAATGTATTTATAAGTAATTGGTAAAGATTTATGTTCCCTTATGTTGGATCAGGAGGAGTGAATTGGCTTTGGGCTGTGAGCCACAGACAGTGTTTAATACTCAGAAAATATTGTCAAGCTAACCTTTGTTATTTTAGGTATTTTAATTGAATTTTGTTGCTGGTAGGACTAGTTTTGTCCTTTAAAGCCTATCCCTATGAAGTTTAGAGTTGGCATGTTAGCATTTTTTGGACATGTTTTTCTCCTATGTAGTGAGATTTAGATTTAGTGGATAAAAATCATTAAAACAAGTGCTGGACTAGAGGTTGTTGAATCTTGATTTATCTTAGTAAAGTCCTCACTCAGTCTTTACTATTTGTATGCACAATTTCCTGCCTCCTGGGTTTCATTATTCATGATCGTAAACATGTCACATCTTAGTTGACAGTGGGTCCTGAGTTAATGCATATCAATAATGAAACAGTGCAATAATCATCACATGTGCTTAAAGCTCTTTAAGTCACATATACAGTATTTATGCAAAATAACTGAACCGGGTTGTGCAATTTGTCATGCATTTGTGTGTATGAGCTTTTTGTTTAGCCTTGTTTACTGCTTATTGTAACACTGTTTTCTTGTTTCTCTGCAGATAAATACAGGCCTTGCACAACAACAGAGGTGAGCAACTCCACTGTAATCCTATTGTACTAGTTTTATTTCATCATCATTACGCCTACAGAGGTTTGAGTAATATTATGTGGATATTTTTACTTTTGTATAGTATCAAAAACACACATACCTGCTGTTTATAAGAGAGAAATGCATACTGCTGGATGTGAAAAACAGGAAAATGTTTTGGCAACACAAAAAGATTACTTTGGCTGTAATTAGTTCTGAGTATTGTTTGCAATGCTTTTACTGCTCAAAGACTTCAGCAAATTCAGTGTTTCTGGAAAGGAACCAACAAGGCAATTAACAAAATATTTATGAGGGGAAATATGTGGCAGTACAGAGATAATAGCTAAGAGGTGGCTTTATCACAATAACAACTTGATTTCCTTTTTAATCATTTACCCTCCATGGGTGGTTTCCATGCATTAGCTGGCTACAGCAACAACAACAGAGACTGAATTTAGAATAGAGCGGGCACCCCTGCAGGATTATTTCAAGTGCAACTGGTGTCAGACAGTGCTGTGGTTAAAACTGTCATAAGCCCTGGGTGTGTTAATCCTGATGCCTGCAATGCAGCTGTTGCGGCTTGTCTGCTGCCGAAAATATTATTAAAATGTTATATTGCATTTTCTTCCAGGAGGCAATTGGAAGCTGTACACGCACAAAAAATAAACCTCAAAGCAGTAAAAACAAATACCAGACAGTAAATCTCCTGCGCAAGGTGTTGTTGTAGAGTTTGTGGCAATAATAGCTGATGTCATGATGGGCTAAGCTAGGCAATTAGCGTAGCTTAGCTTAAACACTGATAGCAGGTGGAAATAACTAACCTGGCTCCCTCAGAGGTTATTGTTTAAGAGGGGCTTGTTGTTGAAATGTGGTAATTAGTCTGTACTTGTATAAATCAGTCATTTGTAGAGGTGCTAGTAGTTGTCTATCTTAAACTTACTGTGCAGATCCAGGCTAGCAGTTAAGCTAATATAGGCTAGTTTAAAGAGAAAAGTAAACCTCCCACAACTTTGAGCTACTCCTTTCAAGAGATACTTCATTAATATATAATTGCCTCAGTAAAGTTGGTCTAATTGCAAGGGATTCAACAAGAAGCTGACATAATGCGACTTTTAGCCCAAGCTCAAGCAACACAACATCCTGCACTTTTTAACATATTTTGTTAAAACTTCCTTGCTGAGACTTTCTAAACTCTCAATTTTGTGCACAATTTCTGTTCTAAACCTGTAGTCTTTAATCCCAAGCCAATCAGGGTTATTTTCTCAAGTCTTGACAAAGCTCCTTCAGCGTCTCAGAACATATTATACAACAGTTTTCACTGGTTGAACAAGACTGATTGACAATGCAATTTGATGGACTGCTGCTTTAAAACACAGAACCTATAGATCAGCTATAGTGCTTGCTTTGCCACAAGTTAGATCATTTGAATGCATTATATTTGTGAATAGTTTATGTCTATATGGAGAGCTGCTTCCTTTAACCAGTTGTTTCCTCCTTCAGCCTCCCAGCTGCAGTCTCTGATTGACTGGTTGGAAATGTCAACCAGCGAGGCCTCCTGTTTGATGTGAGCTCTGGGAGAAATTTCAGACCTAATTAAACAGCTTCGCAAAGTCGATCCTCCTCCACAGCACACGCTCTCTCTACACTGTCCTCAGCTGCTGTTAATGTTTGTGATAAATGCTTGTGAAAAGACATCTTACAGTATGTGGGGGTTAGCTTCTCTGCTTTTGTGTTTTAGGACTATTTTGCTGGGCTTGTAGATGGAATAATTTTACTCCTGCTGGGATCTCTTTGGTGTATTTTGTGCATGATGTTGCACACTGACTGAGGATTTCCTCACGGTTAATTAGAGACAGTGTGCAGTACTTTTCAGGGAGTTGTGGTCTTGGATTACTGTGTAATAGACAGATGGACAGTCAGTGAATAATTCAAGCACATACACATACAGTCCACTGTTGAAGCAGTGAATGTGAAACTGTATAGACAAATCCCTACTAAGCAGCTTTGCACCAGAAATGAGTTCTCACAATGCTGTGTGTGACAGAATGGCTGACAAAACTACTGGCAAGTTGGTGGAGTTGCTTGATGCTTGACAGCATTAAAGGTATTCTGCTAGCATACAGCGTGGAATTAGCCCAGAGCTGGATGAACAGCAACACACGTGTAGTCGTAGCTGACACACATCATTTGCACACAGATTCAAACAGCGTGAACTCGTGCAAATGATGTGGCTGTACATGTCAGATGATGCTGTTTTCTTCATAGCCAATGAACCGAGTTCACCGGCACAGCATGCTGCAGCATAAGGTTCTTGGTGCATTAACCGCTAAAGTTAAGATCACTGGAAATGGATGAAATTCGTTAGAACTTTTATATGCAATCAGTCAAATGTAACAATTTGATATGCTGTTTTTAGCAAGGAATTTGATGATGAAGCCTCATCCTGTGATCCCGTGCTTTATCACGATCCATTCTGTCAAAGTTTAACAGTGTATGCCCCGTGCTCCCTTAATGCCCGAGCTTTAAAGTCTGGAAAAAGAATTAGAGTTTCATGTCACATTCAGTGTTTAATGCAAACAGAAAATTCTGTCAGAAGTCAGCAGTTAGTTCTCAGCAGGTATAATGTTCAGTTGCATTTGTTCCCTAGAAGGTTTGTACATGCATGACAAACAGACTAATTTAGAATATAAAAAAATAAGGCAAACTTTGGATGAATGTAAAACAATATATGTTTTCTGTTCAGAAGCTCTCTGTTTTGAATGTGAACCCATGTGGGTCCTACGTCTGCTAGAAAAGCCAGAGCAACCTTGCCCAGTCATATGACAGTCAGAGGTCACAGCAGCATCGGGCAGAAGAACCTCAGAAAACATTTGTTTAACTGTTTTCATTATTTAGAAAGGCTGCATGGTTATAGTCAAAAATTCTATTTTTAATTACATTGGTCAATACTGGGATCACCATTATTTACTACGATTACTCGCTGACTTTGGAAACATAACGCAGTTTCAGAACTTCTAAAGAGAACAGTCTTTTTTTCCAAACAGTTGAACTGGTTTCCCCTTTCTTGGTGACGAAAGGTTTTCTTTTTACCATCTTGGCTCAGCTTGACCAGCTTGTTCTGCAAAATTAATGACGTTCCCTGAGCCTCAGTTGTGTTTCATGTTATTTTGTGAACATTAGCGAGCTAACACGCTAAGCTAACTAATAGTGAGCGTGGTAGTCTGCCTCACCAGATGTAAACTGTAGGGATAAGACTGACATTTCTGCAACACATTTCATGTGACATACTCCTCATTTTGTGCAATCTGTATATTACCATTTTAAAAGTTTCCTTCCCTATGGGAATTAACAACAACAACCTCTGAGCAGCAGTCTACACGCTGGGAAAGACAGGTTTAACCAGAGATTTGGATTGCGCAATCAGGCCGGCCTGTTTGGTTCTTTTGGTGGTGGTTTGGTGGGACATCAGAACAGTTCTCCCAACACT
The DNA here is from genome assembly GCF_022539595.1 of Amphiprion ocellaris. Lineage (NCBI taxonomy): Eukaryota > Metazoa > Chordata > Actinopteri > Pomacentridae > Amphiprion > Amphiprion ocellaris. The sequence continues at coordinate 33,987,094 of NC_072774.1, forward strand.
ATTTTGCAGGCTCACCTTTGCTGTATTATGGACTAGTCCCACCCAAAATGACTGTGATTTGTTTAAAGAAATACAGAAGAGGGAGTTTTCACCCTGTAATGAAATGAGTGCAGCCAGACCATTCTTCAGTGATGTGGAGCTAAGTCTGGCTATACGAGGCTAGGAACATGGTCAACATTAAACCCCCTAACATGTAGCATGCTAGTACTGTGGCTGTGTTTGCCTGCTGATGTCTGCATTTAATGTAACTCAAAGCATCACCTTTAATTTCTTCAGTTTCAGCTGAGCAGTTTGTTCTCTCTCATATTTCAGTGTCTCTGGTTAAACATGCTTTACTTATGTCAAATGGATTCAAAATTAGAGTACTCTTTGTCTCACATTTTCTTACAGTACATCTTTATTTATGGAGCTAGCCTTCGCCTTTATGACTGAATAAAAAGAAACACTAAACTGTTCATTAGTGTCACAGAAAAAAAAGGACATCATGTGGATTGGCACTGATCCTAAATCTGTGCTACTGTTGTCAGAAAAGTGTACAAAATAATCAGCTATAACGTAATTTGTGAGACAAATGCTTTAAGTGACTGTGATCTACTGTAGAGTGGTTGTTCGTTTGTCGCCATCAGTTCCTGTTTACTTTCACTGCGTGACCTAATTTCTCTGGGCCGACTAATGAGGAAATATAAATGCCTTTAATCCCATCATTGTTTCCACAATCCTTTAATTCAAACTGGTTTACCAGGTAATTATAGCAGTTCTTTGCTGCCTGGCTTGCAGTGATAGATGGCTTTTATGTTTGAGAGAACAGATCTCTTAGATTTCAGGTGTTTAATTGGAAAAGTTGGTGTTTGGTCACACAAAGCCATGTATCTAAAGCTAAAGTATTTCCCAGATTCTTAATGGATGTTTATTTCCTTGTTCAAAGGCATCTCCTCAGTAAAACTGTGTTGCCATGAGCTTGGTTTTGTCTCAACATATTACAAAGCTGGATTGCATCATGTGCATGGATAGACTGAAATGGTTTCTATACTGATTGATTAGACATCAGAAAATAAATCATGAACGTTTGGATAACAGATTCCAATGTCCTACTGTGCCTTTTCTGTATTTGTAGCTTTGTATTTATGTGAAACTTCTCAATATCAACAGGAGAAATTAGATTTGGTCCTATCATAGACACAGAATGTTGATGTTTAAATCATTTGAAGCAGTTTGCTCACATTGCCCGGTCTTTGCTTGGATTAAGAGTTATATTGGACTTCACACTGCAGGAAAATGTACATTCTAAACACTGACTGTATGGTAGGAAACACCTGGCTGTATTCACCCAAAGGGCCCTGTTACGTCATGTGTAGCATACTTTAGCTAGGACAGCGTCTAGATCAGGGCTATTCAATTAAAAATTGACTCGGGCCGGATTTTCAGACTAAGAACATGAGCTGGGCGGGATGTTTTTAGCAGACAGTGAGCAAAGTTAACCATTTAAAATAAACACAAACAGATAAGATAACAAACACACTGGATGTTTATTAACGTATTGCCACATCCAAAAGGACAAAAACACAATAGAAGAGCAGTACTTAAACTAAACCTGTGCTGAAATACTGCTTTTTTAAATTTTACATTTCAAACACACAACTTCAACACATTTTGATAGGTAAATACAAGCACAGGTTAAGGTGCATATGAACATAAAAACTAAGTGCCGATTAGAAACACCATCTTTTGTTTTGGTCACATCTCAAAGTGCATTAAAAAGTAACTTGCTTAACAGTAACTTTTCAGAACTTGAGACATTTTTCTTCTTTTGAAATAACAAAAAACAGAGTTTGTCCCTGTCCATATTTGGTCTCATCTGAGACAGTCACAGCTTCAGTGCATATAATCAAAAAATAAACAGTAGGCACAGTGATAATTACTATCCCTTTGAAATGAAATAAAGCTGACATCAAAGTGCATAATAAAGTGCAACTAAGTGAAATAACTGTCAAAACAAAACGTCTTTCTTAAATATTAAACTTATAATAAGTGAACAGAAAATAGTCACATAAATACATAAAACTACCTTTAGTGTCTGCTACAGCACGCTGCTTTGTTGCACTTACCATGTCTCAAAGACATCTGTGGCGAGAATGTTTGACGTGTCAGACCTGTTTGTTAGCAGATGTCACACTCGTCTTAACTTTATCGTCCGTTAAAACTTCATCCACGACAGCCAACATGCAGTCCTTCACAGTTTCTGAGTCTGTGAACAGCCTCTTTTTCGTGGCCCTTTCCTGAGCTGTGCAAGTCCGCTTCATTGTAGTACAGCTCCGGTTGTAAGATGCAGTCAAACTTTGAATTATAGCCGCTCTCTCATGAGATCCCTCGGGAAAGTTTGTCCGAAATGCGGCATGTTTTTTCAATGTGGTGTCTTCGGACATTATATTCTTTCAGCGCAGCAAAGCACTCGTTGCAGAGTAAACGCATTGGTTTGGCGTTCGGACTTGGTGGTAAATAAATAAATACTTGTCAGTCCAAACCGATGGTTTTCCTCGCCGCTTTGTCGTTTCAGGATAGAAAAAGACATGCTGCTATTTTCGCCTGTATAGAACTGCTAATGTTAACTTTTCAAACGCGTCTCCTCAAGACAATGCATTGTGGGTTAGTTGCTAGGTTACGGTAAGTGTTGCATTCAATGTTTGCAATAATGTTTGAATTTTTGTAAGAACTTGTCAGCGTTACTGAAAGATGTTTTGATGTTTTTCTCGGACCCAAGTCCCAATCACTCGGCAGTTGGTTTAGGGCCACTCGAGGGTTGCTTTCAGGCCACATGTGGCCCGCGGGCCGCTAATTGAATAGGGCTGGTCTAGATGTTACTTGTACTCTTAGAAACACAAAGCTCTGTGGTCATGTCATCCTGCTGGGTGTTAATATTTACACCTGAGGTCATGGCACTTTGCAAAGCTGTAGTGAAATTTGACCTTGACTGAAGTGAAATCTGGCAGCTGAACATAACATTCAAGTGTTTCTTTATGAATAACTTCAGTCTACTAGGTCAAAACCATCATTGCTTGTCAGCAGTAGTAGTAGTTATGTAGCTGGATGGTGGATGGATTTGAGCTGTATGTTGGACAGAAGGGCTCTAAATAAAGTTCTGTCTTTCTGTGTAGCTGAGGAATACATTTGCAGTTGTGAGAACATGTCTTTCACCATCACAGTTTCACTATTTGTTGACATCATGGGGCAATTTGAATAACATTAGACATGAAATAAGGGTCAAACTTTAGTTTCATCCAGTCTGTTCTATCATGAGGCCACAGTCAGTGAGTCCAATGAAAGGTTCAGGTGAGGTTACGAGGTACTTGCTGGACAACAGTGATTCAGTGGCCTTAGGAAAACCAATGTGATGCACAGTACCCTGTGCTCGAAATGTTTTGGCTTTTGTCCCTTTGGTGCCTTTGCTAAACCTCTACGTGACAGGAATCCTGGAATTTTTATCCAAATGGTTTGATTCTGCTCCTGCCTTAGATGATGGCTGCTGCTGCTACTCTGCAGCTCCGTTAAATCTCCTTTAGTTGACATCTTCATCCCTTTCCTACTCTTTCTCCTTCTCCCTCTTCGTTTTGTCTTATCCTCACCCCTTCCTTCCTTCAATCCCATCATTCCGCTTGGTCGCCTGGAAGCCTGGGAACCAGTCGGGGAGACTTTAAAGTAGAATGGAGACATGTTTGCTTTAGCCTCACAGTCACGGGAACTGCTCTTATTGCCTACAGTTAGTAACATATTGCAGTTAATTATTTGTGAAGAAATGACTTTTTTTTAACTTGGGTGACAGCTGCAATGTGGCTAGGGCTCAGTTTCACACAGTTTTGTTATGAAAAATAGAAAAATGAACCCATGGTGCATAGTTTTTAGTGTCACACTAACATTGTTATGATCAGGAAGGGAAGTGGAGGCCCATGAAATGTGAAAATCTGACACATTTTTGTGATACAGTTTTATTTTTTTGCTATAAAATGTCTTTTCGCTGTTGCATCACAAAACAAAATGGAACATGAGTCAACAACATATCACCTTTTCATGTGAGGTGCATGTGAAACACATTGTTGTGCTTTGATCTGTTTTAAAATTCTGATGATTTTATGCCTGTCTGTTGTATTTTTTTTTTTGCCTTGTGAAGCGCCTTGAAATGCAGGTTCTGAAAAATGCTAAATAAATTTCTAATAATTATTATTACATACTATGAAACAAAAATACAAAATTTAATCAATTTAAATGTGCAATAAACCAGTTATTGAACAAAACTAGCGTTTTTATTTTAAATAATCTAAATTTAAGTAAAATCTTCTGATTCCTCTGTTAATGCTCTGTATTAAATCCACACTACATGTCAGCTGACACAAATTGCAACCTTATTTTTTTTAAACAAATGCAAAATGTCAGTGTTTTAATAAAAAATTGTAAAGACTAGAGACCATGGCCAGACTAATGTGAAATTTCCTGTCGGGCTCCAGGGTCCAGAACAAAGGAAGCAGAACACTGTGGAGAAGGAACCAGCTCTATTATATTTTGTCATTTGATGAAGTATAACTTGATTTAGAAAAAAATACATCATGTGAACAAAATATGAACAATTTTTAGTAATCAGATTACAAAAAGCATTTGATCTAGGCTAGCGTTATACTTGCACGAGGGTCACATCTCCATCACCAGAGGGTGTACATAAGAGTCTGTGCAGATATATGTGCACCTTTTAATTTTTAATGACTTTAATGACTTTTAATGTGTGCGTTACGGCCACTGTGCTGGAAGGGCATCAGCTGTGCATTTGCTGAACAACCAAAATGGGCTATGATTTGATTTGTGGTGCGTGTGCCCAGAATACTTAAACACTGATCTCTGTATTCTGTATGGAACACATCGTTCAAACAGAATCCAGATGGACTAGAAAGTAGTGCATTAGGAACAACTATGCATCCTGGTGTCTGCAGCTGTCCATGTACACAACAGCAAAGGAGTCTAACCAGGCCCTTATAGTGAATCCTTCATCAGCACCATTGTTTCAGAATATCACTGTTGTATTTTAGTAAAGAAATAAGAGACCCAGCTACACTCTGTTAACCACAAGCATGTATTTCAGCATGCATTCTCAAAAGGAAGGAAACAGAATTGATTAAAAATAAATTGAAGGCTTTTGAATGTAGGACGATCCATCCGTCCATAATCTATACACCACTTTATCCTCATTAGGGTCATACGGGGCTGGAGTTTATCCCAGCTGACTTAAGGTGAAGGCAGGGGACACCTGGACAGGTCACCAGTCTATCACAGGACTACACATAGAGACAAACAATCACACTCACATTTAGAATCACAAATGAACCTCAGCATGTTTGGACATGACAAAGTCCAGGCTACAAGACTTCTGCTAGCAATCGGCTGAAACTTAATTCTACTTGATTTCAAAAGGATGCTGGTGTCCTTACAAGGCTGGACCATTTTTTTCTTTAACAGAGAAATGAACATGCCCTGATGCTGGGTTAAACACCAGGGGCACTAACATAAAGGACCACAACATATTACAAAATGAGCATCTTGAAGCCTTTAATCTTTGCTGTGAGAAAACTGAAGCGTTTTCCAGTCATTTTTTCTATTTAATCTCTTTGCAGGTCAAGTCCTGTTTCAACCCTTGACTGAATTCTTGAAAGGGAGGTTTTCTGATACCTGAGGAAAACTGTAGATAGGAAATAGAGGACCAAAAATCCACATACTTATCACATAAATCCATTCACTGTACTGGGCAGGGAGGGATAATCCACATCTGTCATATTGTCTACTACATGCTGTGTCTGCTGAAGGGGAATTCTCTGTGATTGCCTGAGGTTAAAGCAGGTCCCTGGAGGAATACATGGATGTGTGTGTGGTTGCAAGGTGTCATGTATCACTGGGTGTGTGGATCCGGGTGGAGCTCAGACAAAGAGGTTGCATTCAGTCATTCCCCCCCTCAGGAAACCCAGCTCTTACGCACTGATGGGGGGAGAGGAGGGCAGATCTCTCATGCGACTCCTCCCCCCTCCATCATTGATCTGTCCTTGATCTTCATGTCTGCACACACACACCCTTTACGATCCCCTTTCTCTCGATTTTGCCCCTTTGTTTGCCCTCCTTGACCTCTCTTATCCCTCCAGTGACTCTCATCACTGGCCCCTCCCCCCGTTTCCTGATATATTTATACCTCTGATCCCTGTCTTTCTACCCCCTTCCTTCCCCCATCGTCTCATTCAGCCCCTTTTCCTCACAATGTCTTTTCTCTCAGTGGTTTGTATGTTGTCTCGCTCCCTCTCTGCCTTTTCTGAGTGCTCAGGGCTGCAGAATAATCCCTTCTGTGATTTCCCACTCTTGTTTTTTGTCTTGGCTTTGGCAGTGCCAGCTTTATCCACCATGACTTTCACAATTCCAGAAGAGTGCTATAATCAAACGCTCCATCTCCTGACCTACATCCATCAACGCCTGAAATAAGAAATAGGGTTTGCTTTCTCAGTATATTCAAGAAAGCATTTTCTACCATCCAGGCAGCCAATACCTGAACATAATGTCTAGTGTTGAGCCTTACTTGACATACTTACTCATTCACTATGAATTTAGTTGTTCCTTTTTGTCAAATCTGTGGTGTTGCTGAGTATTGTTGCAGTTAAAATGATGCACAACCGTTTAAAAGTTTGGGCTCACCCAGACAATTTCATGTTTTCCAATAAAACTCACACTTTTATTCATGTGCTAACATAACTGCACAAGGGTTTTCTAATCATCAATGAGCCTTTCAACACCATTAGCTAACACAATGTAGCATTAGAACACAGGAGTGATGGTTGCTGGAAATGTTCCTCTGTACCCCTATGGAGATATTCCATTAAAAATCAGCTGTTTCCAGCTAGAATAGTCATTTACCACATTAACAATGTGTAGACTGTATTTATGATTCATTTACTGCTATCTTCATTGAAATAAACTGCCTTTCTTTCAAAAATAAGGACATTTCTAAGTGACTCCAAACTTTTGAATAGTAGTGTAGGTTGTACAAGACACTAATGCTTGTTTATTGACTGTCCCTTATGTAATTATTATATAGCCAGCTATAGCTCATGCTCTTTTATGGCTGGTTAACAGTATTAATGGTCTTAGAGAGGAACACTTTCCTGTGAATGAAAAAATAAAATGTGTTATGTACATTTATATTCTGCTATTCAATATATTTTTGCCATTTTATGTTTAAAGGTTTAGTTAAATCTGTATTTATCTCTGCATTTTTAGGATGATTCCTGCAGTAAGTGTAAAAAGGTGTAACTGCGTAATTACTACTGAATGGTATGGAAGGTTTTAAGTTTTTACAGCTGATTGATTTGTGGTTGCAGTTTTACTATTTTGGTTCACTTGCTCTGCTCTCAACAGATGATGGAGAGTTAAACCAATATAAAACAAAACTGTATTTTAGAATGTCAGAAGCATGACTCCAAATAAAGGTAAATTTGCTTTGTGCATCTGCGAGATCTATGAATAAGAAACTGCAAACACAAGCGATGTACACCAATCAGCTACAACATTAAACCTCCTGCCTAATATTGTGTCGTATGGTGCTGCTAAAACAACTCTAAGCCGTTGGTGTTGGGGAATAAAACTTTGGCGCTGGATCCTTTGGGTCCTGTGAGTTGTGGGATGGGGGCCTCCATGGATTGGGCTTGTTGCAGTGCATCCCATAGATACTTGATCTGGGGAGTTTGGAGGATGGGGCTCAACCTTGGGCTCTTTATGATGTTCCTCGACCCATTTCTGGACAGATTTTGTGCTTTGGAGGTGCACATTATCTGGCTGAGCGAGGTGGGTGCCAGTGTCGGGGGAGGGTGCTTAGCCTGGAACAATGTTAGGATGGGCGATGCATGTTAAAGTAACATCAACACAAATGCCAGGAGCAAAGTTCTACCAGCAGAACATCACAATGTGGTATGATGATCAGTACCGTTCTCTTAACCTGTCAGTAGTGCTTTTAGGAGCATGCTGAGGATACAAAATGGCAGTGGATTACGTGACAGGAATGGTCTGAGCTGTTAGACTGAAGGTCACATAAAATGATTTTTTAAAAAATATGCAATTACAATTCAAGTCTAATTAGTAGACTTTCTGATGCTAAAAGCTTGGTGCATTATGATTTGAAGTTGTTATATTCAAAGTCAGACAAACAGCAGATGATACATTCCTCTTTAATAGTTAAAAACACTGACTTGCTTGAGAACATGTATAATGGGATGATGGTCTTTTTACTCATACGTCACTTGATCACAAGATCAACAGTAATCTGCTCCCAGGGTCGACTTGTCAAAGGCCAGCCAGTGTGTTTATATGAATGGTGGAGGAGGGAGTCACGAGGTCAAAATATTACAGATATTCAGCTTAGGCCTGACACACGAAAGAGGATCATATTACATAACTAAGACTCAAATCCATTTTTTTAAATCATGTGGCAGATAGACAACAGAACAACATACAAAGCAAAACAAAAGGCACATAGACAATAAACAATAGTAGTATTAGTTTCTGTATAAAGCATTTTAAATCATCAGATACTGATTTAACTTGCTGTGTGTACCGCATTTGTACACTGTAGGTTTTTCACGATATTAGATCAACAGATGAAAGAAAAATTTTGGTTACAGATAAAAGAAGACTTGAGTGTTGTAAACATCTATCTATACTAAGCTAGCTACAGCATAAAACCCTGGTTGTCTTCTGGGCTCCTGCAGGTGATCGAGTCTCTGGGCATCATGATCTACAAGGCTCTGGACTACGGGCTGAAGGAGAATGAGGAGAGGGAGCTCAGCCCTCCTCTGGAGCAGCTCATTGACCTCATGACCAACATGGCCGAAGTCGAGAAGGACGCCTGCCCCGATGAAGGCTACGAGGCCACTGAGGAAGAGGATGAGGCAGAGGATGATAACATCTCCAACACTCACGGCTACAGAGATATCCTAAAGGTAAGTAGTTTTGAGAAGTGATTGCGTTTTTTTATGTGACATTGTGACTTAAGCTTTAGCTAACCAGCCTCCCATTTGTCTGATTTCAACCTTTTTAGCTATTGGTAGAAACGTAAAACTGAAAACTGTATATAAAAGATGGACATAAGATCCTCTTCTGAAAAATGAAGCCAGCAAGGAAAAGCTTAAACCTGCCTTCTTTCTAGTGGACAGCAGGGGGCGACTCCTCTGGTTGCGCAAAGATGTCCCATTGTATGGAAGTCCATGAGAAAATGACCTGACTATGAATGTCCTATGATCTGTTACCTTAGCAAACATCTCATCTTGAGTTTATGATCTCAATTGCTAGTTTCAAGACTATTTTAATACAGCATCATGTTCATTTTGCTTTCAGTTAAACATAGGTAAAATACAGAGCAAATGTTGTTTATTAAGTATGAGTAATGTAGGCGAAGTACATAGCTGCTGTAACAATGTAAATTTCCCCTGGAGTGGGGAGAAATAAAGAACTTTATCTTATCTTATCTTATCGTACAAGGTGGGAGGAGAATCATGAACTCATGACTTCACTGGCTCCAATAATGGAAGATGTGGCTATATAAGTAGATAATATGCTGTAAGTAATAGTATTAGTAAAATTTAAATTTACTCATTTGCTGTTTAACATCCTGCATATAAAATTCACAAGTAATTACAGAGATATTATCAGCAAACTATTCTGATTTGTATTGTTAGATGCTAACCAAACATTTAGATGTTTTACCTGGTCGAGGTGGAGCCATTTTTTGATTTTGGGCCATTTTTGGTTGCCTGGTAAAGTGTTCAGTATTTTCTCTGCAATGTTATAAAGTTAAGTTCTTGATGACCCATAATCTGTGAAGGGATTCTAGGAACACAAAAACCAGAGTAGTAACTGTTCCAGATAAGATGTGTGTCAGAGGGAAATGAAAATGTTAAACACGGCTCTGAACACAGAGATTAGCACCACAGTGCAGCCAGCCTGCCAGCCTCATCCATGCTGGGAGTCGTGTATCTCTGTTGACCAGTGGAGCAGAGTCACTGTGTCAGTACTCATGTGGTCTCACACACACACACACACACACACACACACACACACACACACTGCTCTCCAGTGAGATGTATTGGAGCAGTTTAGCATCCTGACTAGCCCAGTCTGCTCCCTCTGTTTACCTTTTGTCCTACAGTACTGACCCTTAATAACACTATTTACTACTTTTACCCACAAAGCCACCTTTATCAGGTAGCATTACTGCATTTTTTCTGTTAAAATAAGAAAGTCATTATCAATTAACTGAATCCGTATTTCTGTTAATCTCACTCTTGGAGCAGGATGTGAGCAGGATTACATTCACAGGGAGGCAGTTGTCTGGTTTTATCTGTGGTTAGAAACATTTTTGCAGTCTGGACAGATGGATGCCAAGAGCTTGCTGAGCATTGACCAAAGATACCTTCTGTTCCTCGGAGAGAAACAAGGACATATTCTGTCATCACTGTGTGTGTGTGTGTGTGTGTGTGTGTGTGTGTGTGTGTGTGTGTGTGTGTGTATCTGGAGAGTGTGTGTGTGTGCGTAGCAAGGCCTCGGTCAGTTTAATTTGACTGCCTCATTGTTTAAAACCTAGATACAGACAGATATGTTACCTGAAACTGTTGTGCTGTTTGTATAGCTAACAAGAAAGCAATCAAAATACGCAAATTAGACCTTTATCATGATATGTGACATGTCTCTGCTATCGTTTGCCAGCTATAAACTAGTCATTATTAAAGCACTAAAGTATTTAATGGTATAATATATGACATGAAACCTGATATAATTGGCTTTTTTACCTCTTCAATGACAGTCTAAGATAGTGAGTACTTTACGTTACACTGTTAATTTCTTTTTGTCTCAGGTTTGCGTCATTTTAATAATACAGTTGTGTGAAGTATGTACAAAAAATGCTTTACTTTCTCTATTATAGCTGTGTACAGCTCATCTACCCAGTCTGTCAGATGCCCCCAGTCACTACCAGGCAGTGTGCCGGGCTCTGTACACAGAAACCAGGGAACTACGCACCTTCCTGGAGAAGATCAAGAGTGCCAAAGAGGTGGGTCCTTATTATCATCCTTATAGCTGTGAGCTCTTGAAACGCCTTCCTCAGAGACATGTTGCAGTTTAGGCCATCAGATGTGTGTTTTATTACACATTATACAGCTGAAACTGGAAATTATTTTGTAGATTTGGTGAATGCATTCTGTTTTTACATAATGCTAGACGAAACAAAGCCCAAACTTCCTACGTCTAATAAATCGTAGAGGGTGATCACTGACCTTTACAGTGGCCACAAAGGACACAGTGAGACATCACATCAGTAGATTTGGGTCTGTGACCTTACATGCCCTGTGCACCCGACTAACCAGCATGACCCTCGCTGTCCCTGGGTACCACTGATGGTGCTGCCAGGGGCCATGTTAGCGTTGTAGAGCAGCTGATACCTCTTGGAAAAAAATAATCTTTCATATAACGTTGTTATATAACAGGACACATGATTATGTGGGGTTTCAATCCAAAACGCTGCATTTCTAATATAATTTATGTAAATTTAAATGCTGTTGCTGTTTTGTTAATATATGATTTACGGTATTATAAAATGTTCCAATTCTGTTAACTGAAGCCAAAACAGTACGTACAATATTATTCAAGCTATTGATAAAGAAAACAGCTTTCATATAACAAACATCAGAGTGAAAACAGTAGCATGATTCTCTCATCTTGTGTATTAAAGGTTCAAATGAGCAAACCAGTGGAGTGTAACAGTCATATCTGAGTGATCCATCCTTCCTGTCTCAGTTATGAGCCGTAGCTTATGCTGGATTTTAGCATGTAATATGCATGGACATAAGAGAGACACACAGAGGAATGACGACAGCATTCGTCTTTGTTTCCCGTATGACAGCAGCGGCAGTCAGCTGATACAGCGAGGCATCCGTGATAATGGCTGTGGATAAAGAAATGAATGGAATGTACACATGAGCGCACATCCTTTATTCCTCATCCTGTGACATAACAGCCCATAAAACACAGCTTTCACGAGCAGTTCATCCTCATCACTTTCAAGCAGAATTAATTGATTATAACATGTTGGGATAAATGGACGAAACCAGAGATGTTTTCTACGCTCACTTTTACCTAAAAGCCTAAAATCATGTCCAGAGTTTACAGAATAAAATAAAATACACATAAAGCTTCAAATTCCCATTAATAGATACTAGATTGAGCTATTGGAGGCCTTAAAGGGGAATAAGCAACAAGTAAAGGGATTTCTTTGGTCTTTTACTTTGTCACAATCTGTTTTACTCATTTAACTTACTTCACACATGCCACTCTTACCTTAACATTAATATGTCAGAAATTGTGTGTAAATAACAACCAAATATAAGCATGAGTTAAACCATGTTCAAAATGTGTTTTAATGTGATTTTGTTAAAAAATGCTGTTACCATCTGTCTAGTGCATATAGGGACTGTATGACAGTTGCATAAACCGGGAGAGTAATGCAATTTTTTTCTAAGGTGAGAAAAACACAATCAGTTGATTATACAATAATGAAAACATAATTGTGAATATTGCATTCCATTTCTGTTCTGATCCTCCTAAATCGTTCACACTAGAGCTTTAAGATATTAAGCTTTAAACTGGGGTACCTGATTAAACCACTTCAATCATTGTTACCGTTATTCAGTGACATGTTGCAGAGATGCTGCTTTGCCTTTTTCGAGGTCAAAAAGCCAGTCTGAAGACACCTTACTTTAAAGTGAAATATAAGGTCCACCCGCCTTACCCATCATAATAGTTTTTGCACAGTCACTTTCAAGAACTGATTTCATTTAGGTTTATTAATATGGGGCTGCACAGTGGTTTTGGTGGTTAGCACCGTAGCCTTGCAGCTAGAGGATCCCTGGTTCACATCCCAAACTGGGCTTGGGATCTTGAGCATTTAGTGGTGTATAATAATGGATGTTGATATGAGAAAAGGTTTGGTTTTGAATCAAAAAGTTAGACAAAGGATTTTAAATGTTGAGTACAGTTTCACTAATGCTGTCTAATTTAAGCTTCTGATTACACCAGTGTGTTATTTAGAGAAAATATAACTCCAAGGGTTTTCTTATTTCATTTAAAAATACAATGATTTCACGTGAGGATGTAGAAACTGTTTAAGAGGATTTTCCAACCTGGCATGTCTGCATTTTCAGCATGTCAGTGGTAAAGCTTGAAGAAAATGATGACTATGCAGCCAAAAACACCAGCTATCGTCAGCTTTGATGCAAACTGGCCCAGTGTTTGTCATCAGTGTTAGAATATCCTCACAGTGCGAGGCAGCCGTACAGGGTTTGGATGACAGCTGACAGGCTGAAGTGGGCTGCTGTGGAAAAATTGTGATGCGTTTGTCGTGCATGTCAGACATAGATGACAGTATCTGCAGACATGCTGACTCTCCTTCTGCCAAAAGTGCTGAGTTCAGGTTCTCATGACAGTAATTCAGACAGAAGTGATTAAAATAAACATGCATGAGGGTCCTGTTCTAGTGATTGGTGAGTCTGTGACTATATAACTAAGTATTAAGGCTCCCCTTAGTGTAACATGGGTATGGTGGCTGTTAAAGGTCAAGAGTCTATTCAAGAAGGGGGAGGTGGCAGGTTATTATCAATTATCATTCCAAGTGGTCTGTGATTAGCAGCTTTACAGAGTCACCATGCAATGCTTTCTACTTAATAAAACGGCTTGACAAGTGTCTTGGGGAGAAAATGAATGTGAGTTGATAGTCTGATTCTTTCATCACAGGTGCATTATCGACTTATTTCTCCCAAGTTCACATTCAGGCTGTTCTCTAAACACAAAGTCCCGTCTTGTTGCTGCACATTAAGATCCAGCACAGGACTCATTTTGGACTTTGTTTCTCTTCAGGAGCATTTTGAAGCTCAGCTGTGGGTTGGAACATTTCCCTGTGAGGAGTTGTGTATGTGTGTGGGTGTGTGTGTGTGTTCCACCTCAGGGTTCCTTCCTGCTATGCACTACTGCCACTGCCCTTTTAGTGTGCGTAATGCATCTGCATGAATAGAGGGGATTTGGTTGGTTACATAACTCGCTTGTAGGGGAGAGTGGACTCTTATTACAGGGTGGAAAATGCTGAGAAAGATGCTGTAAACCGAGGAAAGTTTGGGACTGCAGTAATTGTAAACTGAAGTGTCACACCATCACCGTTTACCATTTTATACAACACTTCATATGCAGGTAGCACAAACAGCGTGTTCAGTAATTAAAGAAAACAGACTATACTACAGTCTATACTGAGGTATAGTATATGACTTTAATATCATATAAACCATAGTATAAAGTCTAGAATATGCAATACCAAATACCATCCATCCATTATCTATACACCGCTTAATCCTCACTAGGGTCGCGGGGGGGGGGGGGGGGGGGGGGGGGGGGGGCGAAGGCAGGGGACACCCTAGACAGGTCGCCAGTCTGTCGCAGGGCCACATACAAAGACAAACAAGCACTCTCACATTCACACCTACGGGCAATTTAGAATAATCAATTAACCTCAGCATATTTTTGGACTGTGGGAGGAAGCCGGAGTACCCGGAGAAAACCCACACATGCACAGGAAGAACATGCAAACTCCATGCAGAAAGATCCCGGGAAAGCCGGGACGCGAACCAGGGACCTTCTTGCTGCAAGGCGAAAGTGCTAACCACTACGCCACTGTGCAGCCCCATACCAAATACCTAAAGTGAATGATCTTCCCATCAGCCCCAGCTGCACGTTGCATTGTGTGCAGGAGTCAGCATGCTAAGGCACTAAACTGGGACATGTTGAACATTGTATAATAATACATATACATTATACCTGCTATATCCATCCATTCATCCATTATCTAAACACTGTTTAATCCTCATTAGGGTCATGGGGGGCTGGAGTCTGTCCCAGCTGACTTAAAGTGAAGACAGGGGACACCTGGACAGGTCACTAGTCTTTCACAGGACTACATATAGAGACAAACAATCACACTCACATTCAGACCTACAAACAATTTAGAATCACCAATTAACCTCAGCATGTTTTTGGACTGTGGGAGGAAGCTGGAGAACCTGGAGAAAACCCACACATATACAGGAGAACATGGAGACTGCATGCAGAAAGATCCTGGGAAGGTCGGGACATGACCAGGGATCTACTAGCAGGAAGGCGAAAGTGCTAACCACCACGCCACTGTGCAGCCCTACCTGCTAAATGTCATGTAAATATTGTTGTTCTGATCATCTTTGCATGTTGACATTTGCAATGTCTACATTATATCTTCATAATTACTTTCCCACTTGTAAATAGAATTCACGTCAGCATCCAAGTATTAATTATGATTTTTTTCTGAAAGATCTAATATAATCTGACTAGGCACTAACAAGCACAGAAGTACCTGCAAAAGCAAACAAACAAGTTAGCCAGTGGGTGTTAAGGTAATTAAATGCTGAAATTGAATAGATAGCTTATGGTTCAATATTGATAAAGTGATATTATTTCACGACATAACAGGACAGGTGGAAGAGTGGCAACTTGAATCAATGACATGAACGGTCACAAATCATCTCTATCTCTATCATCTCTAGCCTATGCTAGTTGGCTGTAGACTGCAAATACATAAAAATACCTTTCTACATTGATCTCCACTTTTCATCAAGTAAGAGAAAAATGCAATAGACACAAGGAGGAAATGACATTAGAAAACAAGATGAGTTGTCTGTGTGATTGTCTCGGCATATTAATGCCCACATGGATGAATTTACACACACACGTGATCAGGATGTGTGGGAGGGTTTCTGTGTATGTCTCTTTGTCCATGTTTTTTTCTGAGATTCTATGTGTGTCCCAGTGTGTGTGAGTGTTTGTGTGTCCCCTCCATACAGTATGTGTGAGACCCTCCCTCCCTCATCCTGGCCTCGAGCTGTGTTGTCCCAGAAGGGCTCCATCTTTATCCACCCACTGCAACCAGCCACTGCTGCCAAAGAGTTCCTTTGTCTCACCGCAAAGACGTCTCCTGCTGCTGCAGATTCACAGAAAAGCAGCAAGATTAGCGGTGATTCACAGAAACAACTCTGGCTCCTATTTGCTCACGGATAAGTGCTTCTTGTCAGCTGCTGAGAGGGAAAATGAATGAAATGAACAGACAGAGAGCAGAATTAGTGAATTTGTAAAGGCAGTTGGCAGTTGCCCTCATTATTTGTGTGGCTGTACAGCAGCACAAATGTTGGTTTTGTTCACATGAGGGTCACTGCATGATTTACTGAAAATACAGAAAATGGTCTATGCCCAGTCAACCTTTTGAAATGGAAATATGCGGCTTTGATGCGATCTGGAGCCATGCTGCTCATCCAAATGAGATAATGGTGTTTAGAAGTGATTGAACTAAACTGCCTTGATGTTCTTCACCAGCTAGATTAGCAGTGTTTTAATTTGATGGGCTGTTATAAACCATTCATCACTGCGTGGCCTTGTGACACCATAGTACTGTATACACTATAGATACACTGACCTGTGATGCAGCAAAATGCATCCTGTTGTGAGTGGTGTTATGTAACCAGTCAGTGGTGACAGCTGCTCCCTGGTAGGATGATAGTGAATTGTGATTTCCCCTCTGGGTTGCGGTTTTAACTCTGCCGTCAGCCGGGCAGACTCCCGTGATTGTCTTATCAAACTTTCCTCCGCTGTGACGTGACGAGAGCAGTCTCACCACAAATATTAACCTGAGGGACATGTTTTCTGTCTGTCTGCTGTTTCAAAATGTACTTTTTGTTACATTTTGCTGCCTTATCTCTTCACACAAAAACATAGGCACACACACAATGGTGCTGTCGCCTGGAAAGCAGCAGAGGAATGCAGGTTGGCTCCTTGTTTCCCACAGACTGGCTGTCAGTCAGGCTGACAGGGTGTTACAACTCTCTAACGGCTTCACGTTGTGCAGGTTCACACAGGTGTCAGGATGGAAGAGCTGCACTTACAACTGACTGCCTGAGCTTTATGTCTTACCTCTTTATATTTCTACCTTAAGTACAAAGGTTAGACAGAGTTTTCTATGTGATGCTTGTTTTTCAAGAACAAGCTGTAATGTCGCCTTGACATAAAATTAACACACCGAAGGACGTGCTGAACAAGAGCTGGTGGTTTATTAGTGAGCTGCCTTCGAACTTTTCCAGAATCCCCATAACAGGTTCAACAACTCTCGTGATGTCTAGTGGTGCGTTCACTGACCACATAGTGTGGGAAATTACATTCACATACATTACATCTCCCCCTCTTTTGAGATAGGTTGTTCAAATTAATTTGAGTATTGTCCAAACCAGTCCATTTACCGTATTTGTCCAGAAAGGGTAATTAAACAAACTATATTTTACATGAAAATCAACTTAAGTGGCCCATAAAGAGCTCTACATCAATAACCAAAACAATAACCTTTCTGCTTCTCTTAAGCATTTATCATTTTATAGTCTTACTTCAAAATTTAACTCATCCTGGAACATCTCACAGTACAACAAACATTTTTTCATTTCCTGACTACAGGTCTAGTTTAGGTGGTGGCTTAATAACACGACCTGAACGAGTGACTGTAACTGTCCCAGTATTTGTTGGTGATTCTCCTGCACTACTAGGAGTGACATCACTGCTTTGGACAGGTGTAGGATCTTCTGGTGACGTATCGGCGGCTGGATTGGTGGGAGCACCAGGCACTTGCAAAACGTGGCGGCGGTTACGTCTGTAACAGCCTCCTTCCGGTGTCACCACAGCATATGACCTTGGAGTGGAACAGTTACCTAGTACCGTCCCTGGTGTAGTCCATTGTCTCTCATTGTCCAGTTTCATTAAGATCCTGTCTCCAGAGTCTAGTGGTGGCAAATCTCGAACACCATTCCTGCGGTTGTAGTAGAACGCTTGTTTCAGCTTAGCTGTAGCATCTGAAGAGCGCATCTCCTCCCTGTCTGGCCAGCTTGGATCCAGGTTAGTAGACAGGGTGGGCAGCGTGGTTCTGATCTTGCGGCCCATTAGCAGCTCTGCAGGGCTGAAACCTGTAGAAGCGTTGGGAGTGCTCCTATAGACCATAAGAGCGAGAAGAGGGTTGCTCTGCTTAAGGATACCTTTTGCTATCTGCACTGCCCTTTCTGCATGCCCATTGCTTTGAGCGTAACGTGGACTGGAGGTAGTGTGGACAAAATCAAACTCTCTGCTAAACCTCCCAAACTCCGCGGAAGTAAACTGAGGCCCATTATCACTAACAAGCTCTTCTGGAACTCTAAATCTTGCAAATGTTGCAGCTAGCTTGCTAATAACCTGTGTGGTTGTGGCTGCTGGTAAGTTCAGTACTTCAAGGTAACGAGAGTAATAATCAGAAGCAACTAAATAGGTTTGCTTGTTGTACTCACATAAGTCTACACCTATTTTTTTGCCATGGCCTATCTGGCAGTAAGGTTGACATGAGTGGTTCTTTATTTTGAGTGTGTCTGTTTTTGTTACAAAAATCACACTGGGTAACTTTGTCTTTTATACCTTTTGACAACCCTGGCCACCATACTGACTGTTAGGCTCTTTCTCTGCACTTTATTAGGCCTTGATGACCATCATGAATCCTGTCAATCATCTCTGATCTCAAAGAGGTGGGAATGACTATGCGGCTTCCCCTTACAACCAACCCGTCTACCACTGACAGTTCACCCCGGACTTTATAAAAATCCCTGACTGCTTCTGGGACCTGTCTTTCATATTCTGACCAGCCTGACTGAGTGAACTGTTTCACTAGCTGTAACTGGGGGTCTTGGTCAGTGTGGTCTCTTATCTGCTGCAGCTTCTGAGGGGTGGCTGGTAGGTTGGTGATGACGGATCCAATGTGTACCGTCACGTCTTCCTCCAGTTGGTCGTTGCTGGTCTGCTCCAGTGGACCCCTTGACAGCGTGTCCGCCACTGCCAGGGTCTTGCCAGGTGCGTATACTGCTTCTGAATTAAAGCGCATCAGTCTCATCAGAAGTCTCTGGCACCTTAGCGGGACGTTGTCCAAGTCCTTGTTGTTCATTAAAGGCACTAAGGGCTTGTGGTCTGTAATCATTGTGAAAGTCTCTAGTCCAATCAAGTACTTTTCAAAGCGCTCACAGGCCCAGACACTCGCTAGGCATTCTTTCTCTATTTGCGCGTACCTGGTTTCTGGATCACGTAGCCTCCTGGAACAGTAAGCAACCGGTTTCCAATCTTCTCCATGTTGTTGTAATAAGACTCCGCCAAGCCTGTAGCTGCTGGCGTCAGCTGACACCATTGTGGGCTTGCTAACATCATAGAAGGTAAGCACAGGTGCTGTTGATAGAGCAGCTTTCAGTCTTTTGAAAGAGAGTTCCTGGGCTGGACCCCACTGCCACTCAGACTTGGTTTTGAGCAGTTCATAGAGTGGTTGTCCAACTGTAGACATCTCCGGAACAAACTTGGCTAAGTAATTAACCATACCAATGAAGCGTCTTAGCTCGGCAATGTTCAGGGGTCTGGGGAAGTTTTCAATCCCCTCAACTTTTGCTGGGTCTGGTTTCACTCCATTTTCATCAATTATATGTCCCAGGAATCGAATTTGTCTCTGTTTGAATTTACACTTGCCTTTGTTTAGTTTCAAGCCAGCTTCCTCTGTCACTTTCAGGACCTGCTCCAAGCGTTTGTCGTGTTCCTCTTCGGTGCTCCCATGGACAAGGATGTCGTCCATATACACCTCCGTACCCTCCAGCCCCTGGAGTGTCTCCGCCATTTTTCGCTGAAATATCTCAGGGGCGCTCGATATGCCGAATGGAAGTCTGCAAATAGCATATCTACCAAAGGGAGTGATGAAGGTGGTAAGTTTGCGACTGTCTTTGTGCAGCGGGATTTGGTAAAACCCGCTTGCCGCGTCCAGGGACATGAACACTTTGGATCCTGAAAGTCTTGGCAATATTTCTTCCATTGTAGGTAATACATATTTCTCCCGTGCTACTGCTTTGTTCAGTTTTCTTAAGTCCACACAGCATCTGACTTCAACCTTGTTGGGCTTAAGACCGGCACCATTGCCGCGCACCATTCAGTGGGCTCGGTTACTTTCTCTATGATGCCCTCAGACTCTAATCTTTGTAGCTCCCTTTTGACAAGTGGCATGAGTGGTAGCGGAACTCTTCTAGCCACGTGGACTGCATATGGCTGCACATTGTCTTTGAGTAGGATTTTCACAGGTTCAGTCTTCAACAAACCGCTGGTTCCAAACACAGCACTGACTTCCTCTACTCTCTTAACCAGTCCCATTTTAACTGCTTCTATGCGGCTGAGCAGACAGCTGTTTCCTTTAATAACATACACTGGAAATGTGTAGTCTTCACCTTTATACTTTGTTTTGGCCTCGAACATCCCAAAACACTTAAGTGGACCTCCTGGCCCTGAGAAAGGTGTCGTTGTTGGATGCAAGTTGTATTTCTTATTGAGTAAACTGAAAGTTTTGTCTCCAATGACACTTGCATCTGCCCCTGTATCTATTTTGAATGTCAAGGGCACGTCTGCAATGTCTAATGTGACGGTCCATTTATCTGGATTAGCTGGGCCAGTAACTTCACCTAAGAACTGATACTGCTTGTTTTCATTGACTTCATTAACCGCTTTAGTATGGCATACACGCGCCCAATGTCCTTTCTTACTACACCTTTTGCATGAACTTTTAGCTGCTGGGCATTTCTTTTTATCATAGTGCTGTGTGCCGCACCTACCACAGTTTGGAGTTTCTCTTTGTATGTTTGGTGTGTACTTTTTGTAGTGTACTTTGCGACGTCCAAATGCGGAGATGCTCGCCACTTGCAGCTCTGGCGGGGGGCCGCTAGCTTGAAGGCTAATCTGTTTAGCAACCTCCTCGGACTGTCGTACCTGCTGAATTACATGAGCCAGCGTCAGATCTGCTGTGAGCTGTAATTTCTGAGACAAATCTTTGTCCTTTATGCCCACGACGAGTCTATCCCGGATATGTTCATCTCTCTTGTCACCAAAATCACAGTTCTCCACCATTTCATAAAGGACTCGCACATATGCCTCTGCCTTTTCCCCTTGAAGATGATTACGTTGGTAGAAACACGCTCTTTCATGTATTATGTTTCTTCTTGGTATGAAATATTCATCAAACTTGGCAATAACTACGTCATAGTCCTTTTTAGCGTCCTCGCTTGCAAACTCAAATGACGCGAAAATCTTTTCCGCTTCACTGCCCATCGCATAAACAAGCGCGCTGACTTGTACCTCGCCATTTTCCTCTTTGTTCAGCTTCGTAGCCAACCTGTAGCGTGTGAACCTTTGCCTCCACTCCGGCCATTCTCCCGGGCTGGTGAAGTTAAACTCCGACGGAGGATAAAACTTGGACATCTCGGATCCACAAAGGGTTGCACCGCTTCTGACACCATGTAATGTCGCCTTGACATAAAATTAACACACCGAAGGACGTGCTGAACAAGAGCTGGTGGTTTATTAGTGAGCTGCCTTCGAACTTTTCCAGAATCCCCATAACAGGCTCAACAACTCTCGTGATGTCTAGTGGTGCGTTCACTGACCACATAGTGTGGGAAATTACATTCACATTCATTACACAAGCTAGCAGTTTTTTTAAGCTGTAGCACAACACATAATATAAAAAAGAAAAACAGTTTTAAAAAATCCCTGTAAAGACCAAATTTTATTAGCCGTTTTTTTTTATTAGCCGTTGTTGTTAACTTAGCAATTCTTAGCCCATGGTACAATTGGTAGTATTTGGTTAGTGGCATTATGCTAAAATTCTCACAATAACAGTGCTAACATGCTACTGTTTAGTGGCTAATGTGTACTTTTACCTCAGCATTTTAGCATGCTAGCATTCACTGACAAACAATATGCATTGTTTGCAGTGAATATTTTCACTAGCATGTTAGAAAAGATGCTACACTGGTGTTGTTTATAGCATTACTCCAGTATGCCAGCATGCCAGGACTCCACAATGAAAGCAGGAATTCAGCCGTTATCAGTTATATTATTTACATCTGAGCTTTCCCCACTCTGACGTATCCAAATGTCCTCAATAAAAGATGTCATGTGAAGGTTTACAGCCGTGCTAGCTGCTTAGTGACGACAGAACTCATTGTAGGAAAGCAATACTGAAAAAAATACTAGTGAAGTCCCATATAAGTTCTTGTCATGTGAACCTGCTAATGTTAAGTATGTAACTCTTTTGATTATTGTTTAGCTTAGTTTTGCATGTTAGCATGCTAACATCTGTTGACGTGCTAAGTACATAGTACAGCAGAGACTAGCTGTAGGTAAAGCTGGGTAGCCAGAGTTTTTGAGGGATAAAATTCCTTAATAACCTTTCAGCATATACTAAAATAGTCTGATTAGAAATGAAACTCCTGCACCTCCTCTTCACTTCGTTTTTAGGCTTTAGAAAATCCAGCTCATTACGAGAGATTTCAGCCAATTATAAGTCTTTTCAGCCAGAACAGATGAGATAGTATAAAAGGAACACAGTCAGCAGTGAGGGTGTGTGGTGGTAGAACGGGTTAGATGGTGGATCATCACTCAGGAGAGCCTCAAAGTCACAAATGAATGCTAACTTTTATCTTCCCTGCCTTTGTGTGTTTGCGAGCTCATCTGATGGAAGAGGGGAGGGTTTGTTTGTTTTTTGCCTTCTGCTATTGCAGAGCAAAAAAAAAGAATCTGGCCTGATGATAGTGCAAAATCGAATAAAATGAAAACAGGAGATAACTAAAGTTAGTTTTGTTTACTGCGTGGGAAGAAGAGTTGCTGTGCCTAATTCCATGCTATTACATCCAAATGTTGAATACAAAAGCAAATAGTTCATGTTGCCCAGAGTTGTCTTTTCCACATGTCTACCTGCTCTGACTACCCTGGAGTCCAACAATATACATCAGCCAACAATTTCAGAGTTAGAATTATTCAGTTTGGTTTTATAGACTCTGAACACTTATTTTTAGCTGCCATGATTCATGTGATGATGCAGATTTTGGGGGATGATTGTGACTGGCAACACACACTAAAAGCTTGCTTTAGATTTGTGTAAGCTGAAATATAATGACTATGGTGTCTCCAGAGTCAGAGAAACATTTTTCAGGCTTAACTGGAGACAAACCTGTGACTTTACTGATCAATATGCACTGCCTTTTACATCTCTTTTGTTTTTCTTCTGGATACAGCATAGTGTTTCAGATTTCTTATACAACTGTAACACTTTCTCTTTTCCATCAGAACCTCCGTAAGATGGAGGAGGAGACGTCAGAGGAGCCTGGCCAAGATCTGAATGAGCTCCAGAATGCTGACTGGGTACGTAGCTAGACGTCTGACCTCTGACCTTCAGTCTCAGCTCATTTGTCCTTATTAAAGTCTAACTGACTAATCCGCGCTACAGGGATAAATCAGAGCTCTTTTAATGTACTAACAGAGGTTCTCCAAGAATGCATAAAGAAATCTATGCTATTGCATGTGCTACTCTAAACAGGCATTGATTAGAGAACTTCTCCGGATCCATGTTAAGATGGACAGAACCGCTGCCCTTGATAAATCGCCTCTGTTCTGGCAGCACAGACAGCTCACAGATGATGAAATGAGGATTCCTGTTGAAGAGGTCATGGTATTTTGATTTTTCGACGTCGTGGTCCAATTTTAAACTCTGCCCTTTCATCTTCTGTCAGGCTCGATTCTGGGTTCAGGTGATGAGGGACCTGCGTGAAGGAGTCAAGCTGAAGAAGGTGCAGGAGCGTCAGTACAACCCTCTGCCCATCGAGTACCAGCTCACTCCTTATGAGATGCTCATGGACGACATTAGGTCCAAGCGATACAAACTGCGTAAAGTCATGGTCAGTGCCTAGGAATGTATTACAGATTATTGAATGATGAAGTGCAACAGAAAATGTATCAGTAGTCATTAAAGTCATTGAATCCAACTGTTTCCCCAGTGTGAGAATGTGCTGCTTTTTACTGTTTTATTTATGTCATTGCTAACTGAATATCACAGGGTCTTGGGTTGTTGGTTAATCAAACATGACATTTGGAAATGTCAGTTTGGAGCCTTTGTAGTGAGCACTGACAGGCTAATTCATAATGAAAACCACCATTAGTCACAGCAGCAGCTAAAAGTTTTGTTTATAGTCCTAGATGATGTTTTCTTGCAACAGACAAGTTTAACATCTTATGAAACTTAAAATTTATGTTGTGTTTAATTTCATGCAACATAATTGACCTTTTGCTGTAACATTAACTCTATTTAGTACATGACCTTCTGAAACAGGCAGGTTTTATTATCAAGTCATTTTCTGTTGATGTGTGCGTTTTGTTTACTTTGTTTACTCTTTCAGGTCAATGGAGACATCCCACCAAGGTTAAAGAAAAGTGCTCATGAAGTCATCCTAGAGTTTATCAGGTCCAGACCACCTCTCAATCCTGTGAGTATAACTAACTAAATGCACTTATTTAAAGTTTGTAAAATGCAGTAAAAAATATGGATTCTAAGTAGCTGCACCACAGACAACTGTGTTGATCTCCACCCAGAGCAATTAAAATTGAATCTGCTTAAAAATGTTTCTACTGAAGACGCTGTTTGATAGCTTAGGCACCACTCTAACTGAACCTTATTAACTAAGCAAACTCACCTCAGTTAATTTTAGCTCAAACGAACAGATTAGATATGAAATTCAAATGGCAAATTGGTGGTTCTCCTTACCCCAATAAAAAGAAAACCAAAAGAATTATATACACTACTGTTCTAAAGTTTGGGGTCATCCAGACAATTTCATGTTTTCCATGAAAACTCACACTTTTATCCATGTGCTAACATAGCTGCACAAGTGTTTTCTAACCATCAATGAGCCTTTCAACACCATTAGCTAACACAACGTAGCATTAGAACACAGGAGTGATGGTTGCTGGAAATGTTTGTCTGTATCCCTATGGAGATATTCCATTAACCCTTGTGTCGTCCTGAGTGTCAAAATTGACCCGTTTTAAAGTTTGAAAATATGGGGAAAAAAAAATATTTTCACAGTGAAAATTCTGATGTCCACATTTTCAACATTTTTGGGAAATCTTTGAACATTTTTTGGTGGAAAAAAAGAATTGTTACAAATGTTTCTTAAGAACATTCACAAAAATGTTCTTAAGAAAATATTAGAAGTTTTACTGAGATATATGTAATCACTTTAGGTATTTTTAGGATTTTTTTTGAAAACATTTACAAGAATTTTCTTTCCAAATTTGGGGGATTTTTAAAAAATAAAACTTTTAAGAAATTATTGGAATTTTCTTCCTGAAGGTTTTGCAAATTTTCAGAAATTTGGGGAATTTTTTGTGGAATTTTTGATTTTTTTTTCAGACAAGGAAACAATATTTTTTGGTTGCCGTAAATGAACACAACAGGAGGGTTAAAAATCAGCCGTTTCCAGCTAGAATAGTCATTTACCACATTAACAATGTCTACACTAGATTTATCATTCATTTAATGTTATTTTCATTGAAAAAAATGCTTTTCTTTCAAAAATAAGGACATTTCTAAGTGACCCCAAACTTTTGAACGGTAGTGTATGAAACCAGCATCTGTGAAGTATGAAAATTGCAGCTGTCTAATTTAACTTCTACTCCAGGCTGAATCCAGTAAAAATGCTGCCTTCATCAGTTCTCTGCTGATATATATCTTGCAGCAGGATTAGCAGGGAGCTGTTTCAGCAGGGTTCCCCTCTCAGAAATCAGGAGAACAATTAGTCACAGGAGACACGTGGAGCTGGAGAGGAGAGGGCCTGCTGGCTATAACTCTGTTTGTATGAGTTCCTGTTCACCCCTAGTTGACTCTGTCGTACATCGTCACCCTGTGCAGGTGTCAGCTCGTAAGCTGAAGCCACAGCAGCAGCCTCCTCCCACCCTGCATGAGCGGATCCTGGAGGAGATCAAAGCAGAGAGGAAGCTTCGCCCGGTGTCGCCTGACATGGTCCGCCGGGGAAGGCTGGGTAAGAAAACTCACCACTCTGTTGGCCCTCCTCTTGTTATTTTGTTGCGCACACACATGCACACTCTCCTGCACATGCAACCATACTTCACTCTGAAATGTAACGTTTAAGCTGAAGTATGGAACTGATGCTTGCAACTCAAATCTCATGAGAAATTTGCAGTAGCTTCACTATTTTGAACCATGTTTCAATCCTTTTTTTTTTTTTACACTGTACTGCACTATTATTTGTGCCTCTGCTCTTTGCTATTGTAGCTGATGCCTTCTAACCTGTCATATTTGTTTTGCAACTAATGCCTATTATTGTTTTGTTGACTTTTACAGTGAAGTGAAAGTACACAATAATAATGCTAAGTGTCTGCAATTCTTTTAACACTAATAGCACTAAAAACAGTGGTGTTTATGAATGGCAGTAATCTCTCGCCATTGGCTGTGGCTTATTCGAAATCCTATTATCTCCCGTCATGTAACTGTTGAAACTTTTGTGATGTGAAACCAGACAATCACCATGCTAATTTCCTTGGTTACTTGCTAAATACAAGCAGATTACTTCCTCTTGTATGTGTTAAGTCTTGCCTTAATCTACCAATAACCGTCCCATGCCGTTACTGTCTCTCGTTGCAGTAATTCGGCCACTTAGCATGTCTTTCAGTTTTGATGCGTCAGGTAAAGTTTCCCTTGCTGCTTACCTGGCTTTTTATCTTTCTGTTACCCACCTAGTTGTGGCTGCTCATCTGCTCTGTCAGCTCACACACACACAAACATATCAACACACTGCACACATTTCATACCATGCTTCAATGTTGGGTGGTGGTTGGCTGCGATCTGTGGAAGTGAAACATGGTGATGTGGGACACTGGTTAGTAGGAGGAAGCAGCTGAGAGCAAACTTATGGATCATTCCAGAACTGGAGGACATTTGGGCTTCAAAAATTTTGAAAAATAAATCTTCTCTTTTATAATCTGCTACATATTCATCAATAATAGGTAATAAACTATCAAAGGCTTGATTGGCTCAGCTTCCACATCAATGGAACCATTTTTATTCCATGTTTTCTGTGTTGTTTGCTAACCCCACTCTAATCCATGCTAATGTGATCTTTTTCTCAGCAGTAGAAGCTAGATATTTAGCTAGCTGTTACTGCTGACCAAGAGGACAAACTGACTGATGGAAAACAGTCCAAAGAATTAGTCTGATCCTGATAATATGAGGTAGAGTGAGACATTCAATCAAGGCTGACAATGTTATGAAAATATGAAAACTAGAAGAGAGGACATAGCTTTGCTCTACCCATTCTTTAGGAAAACTGTTTGATGATGTTAATTCCAGCGCTTCATGTGATTCACTGTTTTCTGCTTCTTCTACCAGCTAAAAGGTTATGCTAACCGGGCTGTTGTGGGACACACGTTCCATGCATAATAATTATTATTTAAAATATTATGTGGATTAAAAACATTTTCCTACAATTACAAGAGACATTGATGACAAAATAATACCAAAAAAAGGAGATTTAAATTTCAGTTTAACTGTTTTATTTGAGATTGAATTTGGTGACCAGCAGGGGTGGGACAAGAGAAAAATAGTATTTTAGGGGACACTCCAGACTGATCTGGTATTTTAAAAATATTTTCAAACCATCTTTTCTCCTAGTGTTTTTAGATTTGGTCTCAGGACAAGTATATTTACACAACAACTGCATGTTTTCGTATTTTGTACGTGGATTATTTGAAATTTTACGTAAAATGTCCTCCAATTCTGGAGCGACCCTCATGAGTCACATGCTGGGCAGTTAACAGTCTAAAAATTGAAAATATACGCATGGTGGATATTTATATGCTGCTCAAGATACTTTAATGACAACTTTAATGATTTAGACCCTAATGTGGGAAATGGAAATTTATAGAAAATACAATTTTAATAGGTAAAATCCAAATAAAAGCATTTACTTCTCTAGTTTAGGTTGATTAAAGCTCTATGATTCAACTTTTTTATGTTATCAGTGGTTCAGCTGAACAGGTGTGGTATGAAAAGTGTCACCTGTAGTGACAAACACATGGACAATCTGACGTTTTAGTGTCTTTCAGCTCATTTGTTTTGGATTTTTGACCCCTGCATTCTAGCTTCAGTGTTTTTCTAGCAGCAACAGGCCTTCAAAAACAAACTGCAATCACAAGACTGGTGCTAAATGTGATTCTGTCTGTTTTAAAGTGTTTAATAGAGTCACATTTTTTCAAGTTTAGCTTCCATTTGCTTTGGTCATTCTCAACAGATACAACTCAAAAAGACATGTAAATTTAAAAAAAAAAGAACAATGGTGGTGAATCCAAAAACAACTGTTTGAAAACAGCAGGCTAAAGTACATCTATTGTTTTTGCGTAAATATTTTTGTTCAGATCCTTGTGCAGTTATAAGTTGACTTCTGCATGCACTGAAAAGGCTGCTGGAGTTGTTCCTCCTGTCAGTTCTGACTGAAAATAAATCCAGTTGTCTTGTAAGAGCAGACAGATCCACAGAGTCAGTTCTGTCTAAGTGCAGTTTAAGTGTGAAGCTGCACCAGTGTTTGTTAGACCAATGAGATGAGTATTTCATGCAGAAAAATCCAGATTTGTGTTTCTTCTCCTTTTTTATGGCTCTATGCTTTTTGTGTCTCATATAAAGGCAATTTGTATGTAAATCTTTAAATGCCAAATCTAACTTTAAAACAGCAATTAAATCCTGTGACAGTATGCAAGATGTTGACTTTTTTTTTTTTTTTTTAATAAAAATGCATCGCTGTTGATTTGTTTTTTGAAAGAATAAGCAATAGTCTTCATTTTATATTTTACAGACCAACAGAGGCAGAGCTGATGCTTATTTTTATAGTAACCGGGGTAAGGTTCATCGAATGTAGTCTACTCGCTGGTGTTTGTCACAAGAGGGAATCCTGACTTCCCATTAGCATCTGGCTGTCCTGAAGGGAGAAATGAAACTCAGCTCTCTGTGGCTTGTTGGAACAGATCACATTGCTTCATAGCCAGATTGAGACCTTAAATAGTTTTACTGCTCTTGAAGTGTTTAGATACTGAAGTAATGACCAGGAACAGTTTAAATGGTGTAACATTATCCAGCTGAATGTTCTGTACATTGTTTATCTTTTATTTTTTCAGTATTGTTTACTGTTGAGTGCAGTTTACATAGATCTGAAGAAGGTGTTGCAAAATTACATAACTGTCTCCTCAGTAAAACACAAATCTTTCTTTTCCTACTGACTGGTAGAACAAACTGCAGTTTTCAGAGGACAGTTCATATAATCAATGTTATGTATTTCTATCTTACATAACAAAAATGTTCCTTGTTGCTTCTGATCTCTAAACACTTAAGAAAAGCGTCACCTTTGCTAAGTATGTAATCTCCTGTAATGTGAATCTTAAATATAAGTGTGCTGCCAGCCATCTAATCAAGCGATGAACAGAAGCAGCTAAAAGAGTAACTGCCACCTCAGTGCCGCCAAGAATCATCGACTCCACACAAAAGAGTCTTTCCTGTGCCACAGTGACTTTGCAGAATTGAATCGGGGTGCAGGTGAATCAGTGTGCAGGTTCAAAATGCTGCACAGTCCATCATGATGAGCTACAGCCTTCTTTACCGACACTAGCATGTGATTAGCATTAAATAAAATGATGCGATTTTTATTGAAGTGGCAAAGAAACACTGCTTATGCTGTGTTCCACTATCCCTCCTACTGAAGCCAGTGTCTCTCATCACACCACAAGCTTTACTCCCTTCATTCATGCTGTCTGATAATTTGTATTTATGTGTGTGTACAAACTTGCCCCTCCGATGGATCATTCCCATACGATGTGAGCAGTTTGATTGCTTTCTACTTTATGTGGAGATGGTACATTTTCACTAACACGACTAAGATTTTAATCAGCAACCACAAAATCCTGTTTCAAACAGAGAAACATTTCAGAAGACTGAAAACAGCATTGTCTTGGTAATCTGTTATGTACATCTGGTGCAGTTTTGCCATGTGGCGGTGTCTTCACCAGCCAAATTCAAATGGTGCTGTGTCTTGTTTGTACATTTAGAATACTTAATCAGTTTAAAGGAGAAATATCGCTCCTTTGACTCCAACTAAATTGCATCAAAACCTTTCAAAAAATAGTTTGACATTCTGGCTTTTTTGTTTTAATTGTTGAGAAGTAGACTAGACAATGAATACCACTTTGTACTTGTGTTGAGTTTAAAGCCACATTCAGGAGGTGATTAACTTAGCTTAACAAAACTGGAAATTGGAGAAAACAAGCTTCCCAGACTCGCTTCAAAGTTTAAGAATCCAAAGAGCAGCTCTAAAGGTCTAAAGGCTTTCTTGTTTGTTTAATTCATACAATAACAGAAATGTTCGATGTGACTTGTTTGCTTCGTATTTCAACGTAATGATCAGTCTCCGGCACATCACTACTCCCGGCTGTCATTTCTAAAAATTACATAGCCTTAGTAGTGTTGATAGGTGGGTTTTTACAATTTAGACAGAACCAGGCTAGATGTCTCTACCTGTTTTTACACTGGAAAAAAAATGCCCCTCTCAAAACAAGACAAAACATTTATTTCAGGGAACTTTTACCTTGAAATAAGTGAAAAAATCTGTCAATAGAACAAGCGACAATGGCTTGGTAAGATTTCTTGAAATAAGATATGATATTTAGAATCTTGAGATCTTAAAATTAGCTGGGAAACTTATTTTAAGCTCTGTTTTACCAGGATTGTCAAGCTTAGGTGTCTTAACATAAGCCAGACATGCTAAAAAAAAATTGTAATTTTTCACTCAAAAATTGATTTTTGCTTTCATGTAACCTCCTAATTTGAGATATATTAAGCTTATTTTGAGTTTTTTTGTAAAATACAACTCAAAACAAGATAATTTCAAGATTGTTTGACTTAACAAGATATTTAAGATGCAATGTCTTAAAACAAGTCCCTCAATCTTGCTGAAATGTCACTTGTTAAGTGAATTTATCTTAAATCAAGTGGGATGAGACATTTTGACTAAAAATAAGACAAATAGACTTGGTAAGATTTTGAGTTTTTGCAGTGTAATGTTTATACTGAAGCTAAGCTAATCACCTCCTGGTTCCACTTTCAAACTTGACAGATGTGAGAGCAATATCGATCATCTCGTCTCACCGCTAAGAGAATGAATAGGAACGTTTTGCAGTAAAACTATTTCTCTGAAATCCAATAAAATCTGAATACTTTGTATCAGGTTTTGACAGCAGCTCCTTCAGAATTTAGAAATCAGTGACATCTTCTTTGTAGAGCTGACATTCAACAGTCACACTGCACACAAAGAAATCTAGAAGAAGAAACCTTTTCTGCCAGCAACAGAATGCAGCGCAGCAACAAGTAGAATTTTAATAAAGTTGTTTGAACACAAACAGTGTAAGAACACACACTCAGGCTATTTATATGCTCATGAACCCTCCTGTATCTGAAGGTGAGCTCAACACCAGTTAAAAAGCACTGTAAAAATATAGGATAAATGAACAACAGGTTCAAGGAGGATAAGAAGTAAATTATTATTAAATTATTCAGCCACACAATAATGTCTTTACTGCTACAACCAACACTGAATATGTAGATATAAACTGCAGGCTTACAAAGTGGGGGAATCTCCATGTAGCCATCCTAATGAAGGAAGTGTCCCCTTTTAGGTTTTGGCAAAACTCGCAGTATGCCACAGGATTTGTTCCGTACAGGAATAGGTAACGTATGAGCAATGCTGTGGACTGGAAGGCCTTGATGCCTTTAACCTACTGGCCTTGTCTGTCTCCCTCCCTGGCTGTAAACTAATACCTCCTCTAGTAGAATATGTGAAACTGAGTAAAACAAGGCTAGAGTGATGGCTGAATGGTTAAATGAATGCCTGGTGATGTGTTCTCTGAGGAATCTCAGTTAGTTCTGTTTCAGCAGTAGGAACAGAGCTCCTGTTGAGACGATGAGCTCATGTGGATGTTTTTCCCACAGACAAGACACTGGAAAGAGAATAGAGAGAAGTTTCACGATTCCCATAGATCCTATCAGCTGTCTCCTGCAGCATTTGCTTCTTCCCTCTTCTCACAATCCCTCCCTCCTTTCAAATCCTCTTTTCAGGTTGTCTTTTTGCTTTACCTACTCCTTCCCTCCCACAAATTACAGCTGGAATCAGGCAGCTTAGTTATGGTTAGTTGTCATAGACATTGTGACAGAGTTACCTTTTTAGTGAAGTGGGACATTTGGATTCAGGGCCAAAATATTTAAATATTTCATAAAAGAGTCATCCATGATCTGCGTGTAACACCGGCCTGCTCCTTTACCTCCCCTCAGACCAACTCAGCTCCGCTTCCTGACCTTTTTCACCTCCAGATGGAGCTCAAGTCTGTGCATTCATTGCATCCTTTCACTTTACCTCCCCTGTGATTCCAACATGTCTGTTTGAGATAATAAAATATAACTCAACGAGGATGCAAGGAATTGCAAGAGGAAGTGTTTTGGGATTCATCCCAATAGTTTTTTCCTCCTTATGTCTGAATGATGGGCTCATATGCGGCTCTGTGCAGATGAGTTTAGTCCGTACATGGGCAGGAGGGCGTCCAGCACTCTGTCTCTGATCAACGGATCAGCTTCTCCCAGAGTGGAACCATCTGGATCTCAGTCGGTACCTCAGAGGAAGAGACTTCTGAAGGCTCCCAGCCTCGCTGAGCTGGACAGCTCCGACTCTGATGTAAGTGTGTGTCTGGATTGTTTTTTTAGAAATTCTATCTGTCATGTACTCAGTAAATAGTGACTGATGTGCTTCTATATTCCCTGCATTCAGGATGAGATTGTCGGGCGCACATCAGCCAGCAGCTCCAGTGTGGCGACGTCTGTGATGGATGATACATCCCCAGAGTCTGTGCTGGGGAAGAAAAGTGAGTCAGGAAATATTTCTGCACCTTTGCCACAGCTCACTTCCCTCCTCTAACTAAACCTTTGACTGACAGTGATCGATGAGTTTTAATCTCTCTGCCTGTTCTCCTGACTCTTTTCTTTTTGTGGCTGTTTATGATCATTAGTTCTTGAGCCCTGAATTAATCAGTTAATCTGTCTTTTTATTCTCTTTTATCCTCCATATTTGAACACCAGCTCCACCCATGTTCCTGCCCATTTCCTCTACACCTCAGCCAGAGAGGCGTCAGACCCCTCAGAGGAGACACTCCATCGAGAAAGAAACACCTACCAACGTCCGACAGTTTCTACCACCCTCCAAACAGAACTCCAAGTCTCTGGTGAGGGACATTTTCGTGTATCCTTAAGCCCCAGGAAATGTACCAGGAAAAAAAATACAAGTTTGGACTGCAATCTGAACAAATCTCATAATGCATTAGTTTTAAAGCAAATTACATGCGTCAGTGTTTTTCTGTGGGCAGTGTAAGCTGGGAAACTCTGATTTGGTCACTGTGGTCCAGTAGCTTAATATACAGACACAGAACTGGAGAACATGACGAGATAAGAAGAGCTACATCTGTACAGAAAATGATGCGAGGAGGGATTGAAACTAAACACACACTGCCGTCTGTCTTAGCCTTTTGTTTGCATTCCATGGCTCTTCCCTTGGATCTCGTCCCTCGTTCTGTTCTTCCTCTCTCCAACACACACCTCCACCCTCTCTCGTTCAGGTTGGGATGATAGCCTCAATTCACTCCAGGATTCCCTTCTTCCTCCTCCGCCCCTCTCCCTCCACTCTCCAGCCTTTGCGGAGCTGCCACCCTGTTGAGGCGTTTGTGTTGGGGATGGTGAAGGCAGTCTTTGCTCTGTGCAGAGGCATTTATATGAGATGGAGACAGTCAGCCAAGGTTTGCCAGTCACCCCTCAGTCAGTCCTGGTATAATAACTGTAGCTGCCCATCCTCCCTTAATGCTGCACTAGAGGTACTTCTTATTAGGGCAGGCTGCTGCCATGAGAGACTGAGGACAAATATGTAACCAGCTAGTGGCTCTTATTAGTTTCATTGCTGTATTGCTGTGGATAACAGTTTAACACTCATACACGTAGATAGCTGTGACTAAACTCCATCTTAACCTGCTCTAATTTAATTAGCCCTTGCATTGCATTGACTATTACATTTATTTGAATTCATTGTCTGATTTGTTATAATTTGACCTCTGCGCATTATTTTTGTTCATGATTTTTCTGCCTTTATTAAGCTTGTTGGGACAGAGAAGACAGAAAATGACAGGAAGTAGTGACGGGGAACACCAGACTTCGATTTCTTGGTCTATGATTTTCATCAGTTCAAAACACTAAGATCTTTTTTTCATGTGTTTTCGAAGACAGAAAATTCAGTTTAAAGTTGTCTGATGTTTCCGATCCTTGTGTTTGCTCACAAAGCAGTGTACTGTAGCCGTAAAGAGTCACAAGATCAGCAGGACTCACAAGGCATTAACTCGCACTACAGCAGTCAGTGACTCATGATGAACGCCTGTTAAAAGGCCTGTTGTCTACTTCCTTCTTCCCAACTTTCTTTTGATCGAATTATGTTACTGTAATTATTTCAAAATAATCAGACTGCTCCAAAGTTCACCGGAAGTCTTCAGCATTGGAGAAAAACAGTTTTCTAGACAAACTTTTGTTTAGCTTGTCAAACTTTGACACACCTGCCAAGGACACAATGCAACACAAGCTTTTTCCACTCAGAATGAGCTGAATTCATTCTGAATAATGAGTTACCTGCGATATAAAACTATAAAACACCCGTGTGACTAAAGGCAGCAGAAATGTAGAAGCAGGAAAACTTTAAAAACCCATTTGCGTGCAGTTAATAGCTAATATGAAATAGAGCTAAACTGCTACATCTAGCTAGCAGTGTATCTGTTGACTTTTAAATGAGTCAGAAGTTGAAGTACAGAAATGCTAAACATGTTTACATAAGTTTCACATTCAAAGTTTTACTTTCAAAGCACAATTTATCATTACTGTACTTTTGAAACCCTCAACTAGCAATAACATACACCTCAGAAATCCAGTGTCCATTCTGTATTTTCTGGTGTTTTTTGACTGGTTTTACAAGAATAACTTGGTAATAGATTAAATGTTCTTTAATTCTTTAAGCACATTTTTTATACCTCCGACTGTCACGGTTCAGGTTTGGACCCAAGCACAGACACTAAACTTTGAAGGTAAGAAGACCAGAGTTTTGATGCAGCAGTATTCATTCACAAAAACAAACAATGTAAAAGGATGCAGACATAAGGACACAAAGTAACTCAGGGAAGTAGGTGAGGAGAAGAAAACTAAATAAGGAGCAGTGGCTGGACACGAAACACCTACAGTATACAAAGGCCCTAAACACAACTAACTAAGACACAAATAATAAATAATGACAAAGTATAGATTATTGGGTTCAAACAATAAATGGAGAAGCTAGGACACAAGGCAAAGTTCATCATAAGCAAGAATGACTTGGGTAAGTAAATTACAGGGAATATACTAACAAGGAGACACAAGAATTAACTGAACAGCAAACCAAATACTGAAAAATACACACTACAGACAAGGAAGGGGTTGGGAAGGGACAGGCAGGAGTCCATGTGGCAGCAAATAGTGAGTGCATGAAATGTTGAGGCAGGTAGGTGAACCAGAGCTGGAGTGAGTGAAAGATCCAGAGGAATGCAGGAACAAAGCAGGGGGCCAGTCAAGGGGTGTGTAGAAGTTGACAATCTGGCAGAGAATGAAGTCTGAGCTGAAGTTTTATCGAGAGGAGTGTTGACTGGTGAGTGCACTTGCTGCTGATTAGGCAGCAGCTACTAAGACAGGGCGAGAGGGAAAGCAGGAGCAGAGACTGCAGGAAATAAGAGGCTGAGGCAGGGATCCTGACACTGACAATAAGATCAATTATAAGTCATGAATTTGTAAGGACCAGACTGACACTGTACCGTAACTGTAGCTAAAGTGCTCCTCCTGCTTGATTGTGTCTTAATTTATGTTTCATTTATGAACAATAAGTGAAACTCATGCAGACCTGGTGCAATTAAACAATGAATCTATTAATATAATGAGTAACAGGGGAAAATTATGAAGCAAAAATCTAACTAAGGTCTGTCCTCAGGTAGGAGCAGCAGTAGTTTGTCTTTGTAGACCAAAAAAAAAGCCCTGTATTCCAACTTCAGACTTGATCATGGCCTCGTTTTCAGTTGTCAGCAATGGTGTTTAGCACCGCGGCTACGAAGCAGTTGAGTCTCTCCATCAGGGCATCTTTTGTGTAACTCTGTCTAACCTTTTCCTGAATAGATAGGACCGTGTTGTTTCTGATGGAGCAGCAGAGACCGGGTCCTGAACTGCTTTTGTTTCAGCTCAGTGAAATGGCTGCTGGGGTGTTGAAGGAGGTGCCAGAGGAGGAGCCTCCTGCTGCTGCTCTGTCAGGCTCTTTGCATATTTTTCATCCTGGCTCATGATCTTGGGATGCCTGTAGGTTACAGTCTTTCATGATTAGTTTTAGTGACATTTTAGAACATCACAACCACTGTGCTTTTACTGCTGTTAAATGTGTCAACTATAACTCACTCCAGCTGAGGAGGTGTGAGTTGAGCTGCCTTCTGAAAGGCAGATAAGCAGCATCTTTATTTTGGTGTTCACCTCCCACACCTGAAACAAGCAGTGAGATGTGATGATAGATGGAGGAAATCAAATGGTATGTAACAAATTCCAAACTAGTCTTGAGTCTTTTTAGGATTGTGTCTTACTAGCCTGAGAGGCAGTCAGGCATCAGCCTCATAGGAACAGCAAGCAAAGTACAAACCTGCACTCTGTTCGGAAGTTTGGGGTCAATTAGAAATGTCCTTATTTATGAAAGAAAAGCAATTTTTACGGTAGTGTATGTTTAACATATTCCACAACAACCAACAGCATCCTTCAGTGGCGCCTCACTGCCTGATAAATACGTGTCCATAAAACAATTTAATAACATTACCATGACCTGGATGACTGAGAATCTTCACAGACAATTTGATAACATCGTCACGGTTATTTTGTCAGAAAAAAATAAACCAAAATTTTCAACGATTTGACCTCATTTAGTTTTGTCCCTCTGTAGTACAAGTTTTTAAAAAACATTTTTAAGCAGCATGTGTTTCTCAGAATTTGCCCTGGAAAAAAAAGAATGTAAGATGATGTACCACATGAGATAACAGCAAAATTATGAGGCGATACACATGAATGTAAGTTGTTACAGAAACATGAAATAAACAAAACCAAGAGTTCATTACTCAGCTGCTCTTTAAGACAATCATTACACAGTTTGTGAAGCACGGCTGCAGGATTCCAGTGTTCTCTCCTGTTGTTTCCACATCATGAGCACTCTCTGATCTGCCTGTTTCTTCACTGAACAATGAGGACAGCTTTATAATGCAGCCTGGACACACTCACGCTGCTCTGAGTGCACAGGGAGGCCTGTCTGGGCACTGAACCAGGCACTGAGTCCTGTGTGTTGAACCTGCCACGATCCCTCACCACTGTGTGTGTGTGTGTGTGTGCGTGCGTGCGTGCGTGCGTGCGTGCGTGCGTGCGTGCGTGTGTGTCCATGTGTGTGTGGTGTGTGTTTATTATGGCAGGAGGAGTTCTGTTTCCCTGTGGAGTGTCTGTCTCTGACGGTGGAGGAGGTGATGCACATCAGACAGGTGCTGGTGAAGGCAGAGCTGGAGAAGTTCCAGCAGTACAAAGACGTCTACACCGCTATGAAGAAGGGAAAGGTAACACATTTTTTTCTTTACACACATCACTTGTATCGTGTACAGTATAAAACTGCTTTTTTGACACCGTTTATGAATGAGTAAGGCTGAGTCGATTACACCGTTACAAAAAGAGTAAATCTATCTTTCTCCTGAGGATTTTTGATGCCTACATGTGTTTGCAGGAGTTCATTTTTATTCTGATGTCGTGTTTCTTTTTTTTTTTTTATTGCAGCTTTGCTTCTGTTGTCGAACCAAAAGATTTTCCTTTTTCACCTGGTCCTACATCTGCCAGTTCTGCAAAAAGTAAAACATCTCAGAGGACTATCTGTCTTCTTTTCATGGAATATTACTCTGTATTTTGGAAAATGTAGCTGCTTTTACTAATGTCTTCCTCTGTTTCCTCTCCCAATCTTCTGTTTGTAGGCCTGTGTGTTCACAGTGCTGCAAAAAGGTAAGTCATGGAGGACACATCCATCAGCCAATCAGCTGCCCGTGCTGCTGCTTTATATCTAGTCTCATAAAAACAGTGTGGTCCCATTCAAAGAGTATTACTTCTCTTTTTGGAAGCAAGGTTGAAATATGGTTCAATATATAATTGTGGAACTTTTTCTAACATAGTTGACAGGTATCATAGTTGACATTTTTGCTGTTTTCAGGCCAAAAATCAACATTTCTTTTATTCTAACCAAACACTACGTGGTATTCTTAGACAAATATTCTTCTAAATATTATATATACAGTTGAGTAAAATAGAAATTGAAAGTTATTTATAAAGATATTGTAGTAAACCTGTTGACTACTTTATATTAAATAAGTCAGAAAGCTGTGGAGTCTGGCCAGTCATTTCTTCAGGAGGAAATGACATCATGTGGAGCAGGTCATGTGATCTGGAATCAACACACTTCCTTGAGAGGTGTTTTTGTAATGGGTAACCTAGTTGAAAGTGATTTCTCAGGCACACATACCATTTGTTATTTTCCATATAAAATCTGATATATTGCCAGAAAAGAAATATCTGCCATGATTATCTCAACTTAATAAAAAGAACACAATCAAAGCTATTTCTGAATCAGCTCATTTTATTATTGTTTAGCTCATTAGAAGGTGGTTGTTATTAAATTTGGACAGTTATTTTGTTGACATTTTAGTGATATCCAGTCATTTTTTATTAAGTGATTTTTTCCATAATAAATAATTGTGGAATTTGTAAAGACATGATCATAATGAACATAAAAACATCAGTTTTTTTACTTTTAATAAAAATGTATGCAAGATATATCCCATGGACTTAAAAAGTCCCTCAATTATATATTGACCCATATAATAGTTTTGCTGATGCGAATGGTGGTCATAGACTTCTGGGTTATTTCCTCCGTTCAAATCTCTAACAATTTTTTAAAACCTTAAGATATCTCTCCTGGTTAGTATCATTACCATGTTTCCAGATGCAAGATTTTAAATCGTTATGGTCAAAATTGCTCTTGAGTTATTATGTACGAACAGAAGTTGTCATAATACCATCATTTTCCTCAGTATTGTTCCTCAGTATTAACATTCATGCCTTCCATCTCTACCAGATGCGGCTGCCCTCCAAACCTTATTCCAGTTTGCCCATCTACTCTATTGGCTCGACTAACACTCTCCCCAGGCAGAGAATAACTGCCATGGCTGCTGTGGGACAAGGACTCTGTGTGGCTGAGGGGCCGGGGCCATCAGCAGTGGAAGGGCCCGCTGCTCCCCCCACTCTGAAAGGAGCAACTAAAGCAGCATCTAAAGGAGCTGCTAAAGCTTCCGGAGCAGCAGCAGGGGCAGCAGCTGCTAAATCAGATAAATCCTCCAGTAGCCCGCAGCGCCACAGCATCCAGAAGACCATGTCCAAGTAAGAGCAACAAACAGCGTTATCCACTCTGACAGGGGTGTGTTCATCCTCATTTTGACTGAACATGCAGACATTTGAGAAACAAAGGCACAAATATCAAACGAAACTTACCCCAAATGCTGCAGTACTAAACTCCAGGAGATGAAAATCACTAACAGCATGTGCTCCTCATCATAGACTGCAATACTGAAGCATACACACAAAACACAGAACAAAGGCTTCACTTATTGTTTTTACTGCCTTCGATCACATGATACCTCCAGTTTGCTTCTTTGGACTGTCAATCACTGACATCTAGTGGATAAAAATAAGACTACTAGACTTGCAAGTAGGTGACTAATTGTACACACTGATTTACCATTTAACCAAAACACACCCGTCTCCTCATCATATGAGCAACAAGAAAACTAGAAAATGATGTAACAATTATAGTTACATATGAATTCATTTAGTCATACTTTTACCACCACATCATGTACTCTCTAAAATCACAGAGCATTCATTGCACATTTTTACTCTGCCAAGGAGGTGGAGCCTCGGTGGAGTTACGTGACGATCGGTGTCTGTCTGTCTGTCTGTCAGCAACATTACTCAAAAATGAACTAACATATTTGGATGGAATTTTCAGGGAAGATCAGAAATGACACAAGGACCAAGTGATTAGATTTTGGCAGTGATGCGGCTTATAGTCTGGATCCACGGATTTGTTAAAGATTTCTGTATCATTGCGAGATAGCGTCACTGTAACCATGACAACAAGTGAACACTACATCAGCTGACTGCTGACGATCATGTGATTGTGATCCTACTATAAATCCACCACTACAGACTTACTGGGACTTATCAGTTGGAAATGATACGAGGAACAATTGATTAAATTGTGTGGGTGTTTCCGAGTCCACATGCATTACACACACCTGTGCTCAGCGCAAGGTCATTTTGTTTGTGGGTACATTGATATTAAATGACCACATTCTATGTTGCCATGATTCTGATCATTCAGTTCAATTCAATTTTATTTATATAGCACCAATTACAGGTCAAATTGTCTCAGGACTCTTTACAGAACCCATATGCCTGAACCTCCAGAGAATCCCTAAGGCAACAATGGCGGGAAAAACTCCCTTTTAATGGGAAGAAACCTTGAGCAGAACCCGGTCTTTTATGTGGGGGAACCCATCTGCTGCTGGCTGGCGGGTTGAGAGGGACAGAAGAGGTAGAGGGGGTCAAGATCACAGCAACATAAGCATGTGCAAAGTAGAATCAAGGCATGTTCTGTAAATATTCATCAGACCCAGAACCCCAGGGAAAGCAACGATTTATATCTAAATTTGATTATACTTTATCACACAGACAAATGGAAAAGTTTAAAGTCGGTGTAACCATAAATGAGACGGAGTGAACAGAGGTCGACATCTACATGATTGTATGTAATAATTTAGAGAATATCCCATAAAGAAAGAAATTAAAACATGTGGCACTCACTGGTCAACAGAAATGACATTAGTGAGCATCCAAAGCATCAGTAAGCTGGTCATATGTAGATAAGTGAGGTATGGATATATACAAAAAAATGCTGCATTTCTGACAATGCCATATGGGGGAATGAACTACCTTGGCGGAGTACTACGCTTTGAGAGCTTTTCTTTTCTATTCCTTTTATGTACATTCTAAACAAATAAGTTACTGTTGAACTTTTACATGATGGAAAACTGCATTTTCAGTCTTTGCACTTTTGGGTGAACTGACCCTTTCAATAATCCATAGAATTCATAAATTAGAACAATAATGTAAATTGTCAATACATTAAAACGATACTAGGTTCTGATCCTGTTTAAACCCAGTTTTCCTTGTTTCTCCTCCATGTAGGTTTTCGAAGCACGGCTCTCTAAAGTCTCACGAAGAGCTGGAGCTTCCCCCCGAGATGACGGAGGACTGGGCCTCCATGGAGGTGTGTGTGGACTGCAAGAAGTTCATCTCTGACATTATCGCCTCCAGCAAGCACAGCCTGTCACTGGCCACCAAGAGGGCTCGCTTAAAACGCAAGACGCAGTCCTTCTACCTGTCCTCCCCTAAAGGAAGGGAGGATTACCGGCCCTCCGAACGAACAATCAAAGAAATCTAAAACTCTGTATCTCTCTGTCTGGCTGCTTCCAGCTGCAGCTGCACAATTCTAAAAACTCAGCACTGGGTTTGATCTTGGTGTCGTCAGTACTTGAGTCAGAGAAAACAGAATGGCTGATGGTGGTTTTTGTTGCTGTGTCCTGATCGTCGTGTAAAGCTCCTCCAGAGAACAGCATACTGTAGATCCACCAGTCTTTTTGCTGTTTTACAATATCATTGAAGAATATCAACGAAGATCCTTTAATCCCTGGTCACAGACATTTGACTGAACAGAGCAGCAGAACTCAAAGCCGACTGACTTCCCTCCCCTCTGATAGCTCGGCAGTATGGTTCGACTCAAAGCACAATGCGGAAGAGAGGTCATGTTGTAAACTGAGAGTGAAA
Organism: Amphiprion ocellaris; assembly: GCF_022539595.1. Classification (NCBI taxonomy): domain Eukaryota; kingdom Metazoa; phylum Chordata; class Actinopteri; family Pomacentridae; genus Amphiprion; species Amphiprion ocellaris. The sequence goes on from NC_072774.1 coordinate 34,029,281, forward strand.
ATACAGAATACTAAACTGTACGTTTTGTATGGGTTATAATTTAGTTTTTTACATACGTGTGTACAGTAAATGATTGTTCGATAAAATGTCACCTGCTCTTTTTAGTTTGGATTTCTCCTCTCTGATGCTGTCAGCACTCTTCAAAGCATGTTTGTTTTTCATGAGGAATGCTCTCCACGTTTGATTTGAAATCACCAAATGACAGTGCCAAATGATACCTTTATTCTTGTTACTCACAATTTTTCCCCTTGATGGACATTTGAAGTGATCTTACAACAAAATTGGCCAACACCTACTCATTAAACCCCCTCTTCACAGCATTCTTGCTATTTAATACTCATAAACTTAGTTAATATACTTCATTAGAACTGTGTAGATGTGGTTTGATTGGATTTGACTCATGGCATTCTGCTGCTCCAGTGATTTAGTATTGTACTTCTAAAAGTTTTTTTTAAAAATGGACAAATTACCACCACAAAAGAGATATTGCTGATATATTGTCCTTTAAATCCTACATAAGTGTATCTGTCTTTAGTTTAACCCTCCCTGACTGGTAAATGTGCATGCTGTAACACAGCTTTTCTGTAGTAAACTCATCTGAGTCTCAATCTTAGTATGAAACAACCCAGATTTTATGACACGACTGTTCTCAGTGGTTGTGAAGATTTTCTGTGTACAATCAGTGCAGTACTTCTATGAGCTAACCTCTCAAAAGCACAAAGAAAACATCCTCATATGAAAGAACTAACACTTTAATGGAGTTGATACAGAAGCAGGTTGCTCATACTTAGAGGGTTTTTGAGGAAATTTAGTTTTAGGGCCTTTAAAGCACATTGCTTAACCTGCTTAACTCATGCTGAAATACAACATTATCACCTACAGTATCGTGTAGGATTTTTAAACTTGCCTTTTAGTAATTTACATAAAAAATACATGTATTTTTGCATTTTTTAAAATGTACCTTTACATTGATGAATATCAACATATGTTAAATCCTTCACTTTTCTTTATGTTAACTTTTCCTGTTGTGTTTGTGTTGTGTTAATATGACTCATAATTAAACGCCTCATGTACAGATGATAAATCCAAGTTCACTGTAAAAACAGCAAAAAATGATAACACACTGTCCTGCTGTTTAACACATAAAGCAAGTCTTAAAGTAATGCCTTTATGATTTCCCCTTTGCCATTCAGATTCTCACAGGCAGGAATTAATATCTGCACTGTCGGCTCGGTGTTTATTTGATTCTTCATCACGTTCCTCATCTTCCTCCTGACATGTTTCTGCCTTAAAAGTTGCCTTTTATTGTCATTCTCACACGTTGAACAGTCATCTACTGTTACTGTACATACTTTGTTTCTACTGGTTTGTTTGTAGATCAGGTGCGTGTTGCCTTGACGATGACAGTGAGACTGCTGTAGAAGCACGTCTCTGAAGGGAAACGTTCCCAGTACAGTGTGTTCAAGTCATAGTGGAGGGGAGGCGTGTGACAGACAGCATCATGCATGTACTACAGTGTAGCTTGTACCTTCAATCTGTATTACCTTCAAGCTGTAACTCCTGGCAGAGAGTGCAACAAATGATGACTACAACAATAAACTGTAATGCAATACCTGGAAACTGTCTCTTTGTCTTGTATTTAAAACAAACAGGAAACAAATGAAACACCACTGTGCAATATCACCTAAATGTCAAATGATTCAAAAATGTATCGCCTTAATGTAACTGTAGTGCTTCTATGTTGAGCAAACTTTTCATTACTGAGTTTCAAGCTGAAATATTCCTCTTCTGCAGATTGGAGTCATCTTGTCAGCTGGTATTTTGGTATTTCCACCACATACATGGTGCTACACTGTCCTTTAAAAGTTTGGGGTCACTTAGAAATGTCCTTATTTTTGAAAGAAAAGCATTTTTTTTCAGTGAAGATAGCATTAAATGAATGATAAATCCAGTGTAGACATTGTTAATGTGATAAGTGACTATTCTAGCTGGGAACAGCTGGTTATTAATGGAATATCGACATAGAGGTACAGAGAAACATTTCCAGCAACCATCACTCCTGTGTTCTAATGCTACATTGTGTTAGCTAATGGTGTTGAAAGGCTAATTGATGATTAGCAAACCCTTGTGCAGTTATGTTAGCACATGGATAAAAGTGTGAGTTTTCATGGAAAACATGGATTTGTCTGGGTGACCCCATGCTTTTAGACGGTAGTGTACCTATAAATGTCACATCCCAGACATCTTGTACACTCATGCAGCCACATATCACTACACTCCCAGCTTGGTGCTTCACTCTCAGGACTAAGTCTATACTGTCAAACGTATTCATCTTGATGTCAGTGGACCAAAGAATGCACTCCCAATATTGATCAGATGTCTTGTTCTGTTCTTTAGGAAAGTTTCAGTTAGCATGTTTGTGCTAAAGAAGTCTGCAGCATTTGCCCATCTGTTTTTTAAACCTTACTTTTGCAAGTAGCACACTGTTATCTCTACTTTCTGATTACTGCTGCAACTGTGTTTCAATGATTTTTAGTTGGTCACTGATTTTCCTGTATCCTTTTCCATTTTATTAAGGCTCACAATCTTATTTTGTGAAGCACTTTGTGAATTTCAATTCTGTGAAAAGTGCTATATAAATACACTTTACTTACTTACTTACTTATTTTTCGGTTCTTCTGGCAACTCCTTCCCATGTAGATCTGTGATGCATACATGCAGATAGACACAGCCCTTCGATCTAAAATTAAGAAAGTTCTGGTGTTTACAGCTAATTTTAAAAAGATGTCCATGGAATTGGGGTATTCTGAAATCACACATGTATTCAGTTTACTTTAAGTAGTTCACATATATTTTTACTTGTGTGTCAGTGATACCAGGTGTATTCATTTTGCTGCATTAGGTTTCTACTTTGTAGCATTGTATTTTCAAAATAGTCTGTCTAACATGTTTGTTTTCTTTTAGCTAAAACCCCTTAGTGTCTGGATTGATAGTAATATAAGTTCTGAGCAGCACACTACAAAACACAAAGCGTCAGGTTTTTATTAATTTAGAAAAGATAATAACATCTCAGTTGTCAAATAAATAAATAAATAAATTCGGCTGGATCAGTGAATTCTTTTCAGTCCATTTCCTTGACTTTTAATCTACCTTGAACTGTCTTTTTTCTTTCATTAACACTAAACGATGACTGTTTTACGTTCCTTGTAGTAATGGAAAAGAACTATTATTTCACTCATATAAATATATTAACAAAGGCATTTTAACTTTGTACTTGAAAAAATAAGGATAACAAATAATGAAAAGTTTCCTATATTGTTTTAGACTAGAGATTGCTGTAGTTGGTGCTTATCTGTGGGAAAATCGTGTGCGGATAAAAAAAGAAAAAGAAAAAAATGGTAAGAAATTTTACTGTAGCATAATGTATGCTTAATACGCATTGCTTCTTAATCCTACATTCCATGCCGTAATGTTCTCCATGTCTGTTTTTCCAGAATGTTGTTTTTGAATTGATGCTCACTGTATTAGTTTTCACACACCATGTCATGTTTTATCTGTTGTTTAATATTTTTCTGTTTTATTTTGTCGCCACTTAATAAGACAGTTATTATTTTAGCTTTCAAATTTGTATTTTATTTAATTTTGAATGTTAAGGCACTTTTAGCTGCATGTGTTCCATGAACGGTGCTAAACATTTACATTCTTATTATTATTTAATACTAATAACCATATCCATCCAGACAGAGCAGCTGCAGGTGTACTCAGCCACATTATACATGACACAAAATAAATAAAGAGCACAAAACGCACCATGTAGCATCACACCATCTCTTTTTTTCTATTATTAACAGAATAAAATACTGATGCTGTATTTGATTGGATCAATAAAGTTATGAGGGGAAAAAAACGGCGCCCTGTTGCCATAGTGACCCGTAAACTTTGCGGTTAAAAGCAAGTTAAAGTGATTTCTCTACAGGATAAACTGATATTTACACACACTGAGAGTTGGAGTTACAGGGGAAATTTAAGTAAGTGACTGTTTTTACTTGTTATAACTAATAAAATAGTTTAACTAACCGTGTTTTTCCATGACAAGAAACGTTAGCTAGCACCTAAAGAAGCGTCGAGAAGGATGAGCTAATACCAGACACCACTGTAAATATATAGTTAAATAATATAAAAATACATGATAAACAGAATAGTTCTTGTTTACACGACGTCTTTTTGTAAATCTTGCTCATTAAAGATCACCATGCTAACATCAGCTTAAAGAAAAATAGCATATAATTGATTTTACATGTGGACACAAAACCCTTTAGTCCATGGACCAGATATCTGAACCACCGCAGGTGACCAAACCTAAGTGGTTCTCAAATGTACGTTGGGTTCATATAAGTACATTAGAATGTAACAGCCTTTCCACACTGGCAGGTTTATCACTTGTTTGTTAAACCGTCACATTCACCATGACCGCTGTATTGCACAATTTATTTAACCCTCTGAGGCCACAGTTGCAAAATTACATTTTTTTTAGTTGTACCTATTTCTGACTGAATGTAGACAAACACTACATATCCCAGCACCCCACACTCTGAACGGCAAAACTGCGACATTTTTGCAGGAAAATATTAATTCTGTAAGATATACCACATTCCAAGTTCCAACAGCATGTCTTCCACTGACCCCCAGCTCTCTCTTTGGAACAATTTCAATAATTATCCAAATAAATATTTGACCTGTAGTATTTTTTTTCTTCATCCTCAAGATGTTTAGTGATAGAAAATTCAAGTAATTAAAAAAATATATATATATATAATACAGTTGAAGACAAAATTATTAGCCCCCCCCCCGATTAAATTTACTTTTTTTTTCAAAAATTTCCCAAGTGCCATTAAACAGATCAAGGAATTTTTAACACAGCTTTTTCAAACATCATAGTTTTATTTTGGATGCTTACATTATTTTACTTTGCACACAGAAACAAGATTTTTTTTTAACAAAAACCAAAAACTACCAGGCTCAAAATTATTAGCTCCTTTGAAGCTAATAGTCAGTTGTGTTTCCTTTTTGCTGGATAAGAGTTCGGTTTGACACCATTTAAAAAATATTTGTATGATTACCTGGAAGTTAAAATATGCTGTATCACACTGACCGAACATCCCAAGACATGGTTGGTCTTTGGTTTTTAACTTCAATAGAATTTAAAATTTCACTATTCTATTGTTCCATCTTGCTTAGAGAAAATCTTGTTGCCATAGCAACAAAATCTTTCTAAGACTCAAGTTTGTTACAGTATTGTTCTGTGCTGTAAAGTTATTATTTAGATGAAGATGTGTAGCATGTGGCATTTCATATTTTTTCATAATGAGGAAAAATCCTATTGAATTCCGTCCCGTCACATCGATAGGACTTTTGGCTCAGACCCCTCGTCTTTCATCATGGGGCATGTCCATTAAATGAGTGATAGCATATATTAAGCTGTGAGTCTGCAAGGGATATCATATCAAAATGCAAACTAGAGACATATAGTAAGTTAAAAATACCAAAAAGAATTGGTCACCTCGGGTGGTACCGATCGATACCTGAAATTTTGGATCCAGGCCCATGGACTCCTTAGAGCAGCTCAGACTTGTCTCCTGTTTTCCACAGAATGTCTTTATCCAGGACTCAGAGTCTCAGAATGGCAGCTGCATTACAGGACTGTTCATCCAAGCTGGACATAGTGAGACTGAAGATGCAGCTCAGCAGGGAGCCAGCTGCACAGGTGACTCCGCTGTTTATCACCTGTTCATGTTCCCAGCCCAGAGCAACATCTGTCCAACAGCTGTCTGCTGCTGTGATCTCATGATGATGTGGCTGTCTGTTTGTTTTTAATCTACAGTTATTCTTCCTTTCATGATATACTGACTAATATGCTGACTTAGATGTGTGTCTGTGTGTAGGAGAAGGTCAGGCTGGCCAAGCTGACAAGAGATTGGTGAGTAGCACCAGAACAGACAGAAAAACGCTATGTCGCATCAACTTCTTCTCTGAGTTCCTGTGTCTCTCTGCAGTCAGTACGTCTCACTACAGATGTCCAAGCTGTGTTTGGAGCTGGAGGAGAAGCAGAGTTTCATCTCTCTGCTGCAGGCTGTGGAGGAAGAGCAGAAGCAGAAGGCTGATGTCAAGAGAAGGTTCATAGCTGCATTATTTTTAAAGAATATTAATAAATTCTAATAAGAATGCATAGCTAGACAATATGTGGTGTGCTTTCTGAGCAGAGGAATGTTACATTGGAGAAAAAAGAAAGGAAGATAGAAAGGGGCTAGTTTGTATTACATCAGTAATGTAAGTTTCTCTCCTCCCAGAGAGGCAAAGACAGAACTGAAGTATAGAGTACAGGCTCTACAGACACAACCGGAGGAGTTACAAATAAAAACTGACAAACTGAAGGTAAGGACATAAAAGATAAAATGTTCGATAAGGGGGTCCACTACTACCAGCACTCACTGCCCTTCAGGACATGGACTGCCTTTGCAGAGACATGAAGAAACGGCACAAAGAGCAGTCAAAGATTGCCGACAAAAAGAAGGCTGAGGAGAGAACTGCTGAGCTGCAGCTCCAGCTGAGACAGAAAGAGACGTGTCAGGCAGAGAAACTGCTGGAGGACCAGCTGGAGGTGGGTCCCACTGTCCATCTAGTCCACTTCAGCAAGGGTTAGTCCCACCAACTCAGCATGGCATGACAAGTGTTCTTACATTTTTAGAAGTAACAGATCTTTAGATTCCACAGTTAAATGCTGTCTTTTCTTTTCCCTTTTCCTGTCAGCTGCTGCAGAAACAGTTGAAGGAGGAGATTATGTTTCACCAGGAATCTGAGAAATTCCTGCAAAATCAGCACGAGGTTGGTACAGCTACATTACTACAAATATCAGATACTGTTATACCACTGGTTCGCTTCTGAGGCTGTCATTAGTGTAGCTGCACATCAACACCTAAACCCCAGTGCTGTGCTCTCAGAGGCTGTGGTTTAAACTGTACATTCAGTTTCATCTCAGTGCCATGAGAGGTCACTCTACCTGACATTTAAAGGTCCCATATGATAAAAATCCATTTTTATTGCGTTATGTATGTTTTCTAAACTTTGGGTTGTAAAATAAAAGCTGTTAAAATATGAAGATCCTTACTTCTGGCATTGTTCCAGTCCACCCACCACTAGACAGCCTCCCAGCTTTACAAGCCAGAAAGAATTTTCTTCAGTTTTTAGCCTTACGATCTGCCAGATTTATTTACTCCCTGAAGCTGCTTCAGCTAACTCTAAAACACTTCAGCCACAAGCAAAGTATGGCAAAATGTTCTTATGTTTGCTGCTAAAGTGAGCACAACAGCTGTCATGCACTCCCAACGTCTGAGGAAATGTCCCCACAAAATAGGAAAACGCTTAGTGCCGGCACATCGCATGGCTAATGTGGCTACCATTACCATTAGCTTTGACCATATGCCAACAGGTCAGAGCTCTGTGGATGACTGTGACAATAAAGCATTTACTGTATATTGCTGATCAGAAGATGAAAATCAGAAAGTTTTAACCTCTTTAATTAACTAGTGTATTGCTGCAATTATTCAAATTCACAGATTTTTGAGAATACTGACTGTAACTGAAAGTCACAAGGAAAAAGCTCCTTTTGGCAGCTGATGTTTTTGTTTTCACTACTGGCATTAAAGCTGTCAGTCTTACTATTTTTTATCAGTGTTAATATTTACCATGTAGAACAGCTAATCTTGTATTGTGGATCAGGAGCTGAAGCAGCTGTTGGATGAGTGGGAGCAGCGTACAAAGCGAATGCTGCAGGAGAAGGAGAAGCAGCTCAACACTGTGTGCTGCAAGAAAACGCTGAACTTCGACAGACTAATGGAGATGAAGAGGCAGGTGAGTACTACTCAGCTGCTGATGCTGAACAGCTCACTGTTACATGGATGTTAATTAGCCGCTGATTTCAGTTCAAGGAGATGGAGCAGGTGGCGATGGAGGACAGGGAGGAGCAGAAGAAACTGCTCCAAAAGCAGGAGGAGGTCAGAGCTGCTACCAAGGTAACAACATCCAATCAAAGCACTGATCAATGAGCCTCACCAATGCCTTTCACTCTTTTAGATCCACCATGTCGTTGGGTTGTTTAATGGACTGATCTGTTTGTGAACTGATGTGTGCAGCTGCAGGCCTGGTGGAGAGGCTGGATGGTCCGCCGAGGCCTCGGCAGTTTTAAAAAAGCAGAGGAAAACAAGAAAGGCAAGACAAAGAAGGAAGGAAAGAAGAAAAAGAAGAAGTGACTTTGCACTGCAGTGCTGCTTCCTGATAGTGGCAAAATGTACAGAATTTAATTACAATAAACACTAATGATACAAGTGAAAGTTCACTTCTTTGTTCTTTATTAAAAAGTTTTACAACAGATTCTTGTAATTATTAACATACGACAAAAGTCAAAAAATCAACAGTACAGTACAATACAGTATTAAAGAAGATGTACTTCAGGTAACATCAGGTCAGACAAGGATTAAACAATATCAAACATAAATAAGAAAAAAATCAAAATGACTTCCAGCAATGAACACTCCTGAGTACTCTACTGTTGACTGACCATAGGCCATACATTTTACGCCTTTATCATGACATGATAGAGATTTCAATCACAGACACACAACATCTGTTTGTCTATGCAATCACACAGTATACACTGAGCTGAAAAAAAAACACATTTCACAAGTTATCTTCCCTATCAGCACTGAAATTCAGTTACACAGAGATGAGTCATTACAAACTCAGCAGAGTAAAAAATTTCTTGCTGCTCCCCAACTTTAAGCCCCCACATCTGACAGAGGAGGAGAAGTCCCAGCATTGCCAAACAGGAAACACTCTGAGGGAAGAGAATTATTTTAGGAAAAGGTTCTGAGGAGCTGACGTTTGTTTGTGCGTACTGGAACTTTTACAACACTGGAATGATGGAGCAACTGGAGCAAAAACAGTGATGTCAGGCAGACTGTCAGACTAAAAACTCATGTCAACAAAGAGTTAATCAGCAGTGGTTAATTCAATTGTTGTTCGACACATTTTATGACATTAAATTGAATATCTTGGATTTCAGGATTAAACAAATAAGAAACTGACAAGCAGTCCTAATGAGTAAAAAATGAATTAAAAATAGGTGAAGAAGACGGAGACTGGGTCTGTAGTAGAATGAGTGTTCTGGGGACTGAAAACATCTGATCTATAACTGACTTTAAGGTGTAATCCTGCCAAAGACTCCAGGGTTGATAGAGTGTAGTGTGTGTCTGTGCATCAGCTCCATGTGGACAAAGTATCATAGTTGTGGTCCTTTCCGTTTCAGTCGAACGGTTGGCTCTGCTCAGCGTGCATGTAGTTGTTGTCTCCAATGATGACGCAGTTGAGGTGGGAGCTGTGGACGGTGACATTCAGATGCTCTGCTGAGGGAGGGAGAGGCCAGAGAGGAGGAGGTGGAGGAGGTGGAGGAGGAGGGGAAGTCCTCTGTGCTGCCTCTTGCTGTCCACAGCCACAGCTGCACCTCACATGACCTGAAACACAGCAGCAGGTTTGTACTTTTCATGAGTGCAGCCTGAGTGCTGTGATTCAGTGATAAACTACTCCTGTATTTGGTACAGCCACAGCAGAAAAATGCACACAACACACCACAGCTTAGCATAAAGTGCAGCTTGAAACTGTAGGGATTGCTGTATGAGTCAGTTCTGGCTGCTACCCACCGTGCATATGCAGCTCAGATTCCTGCATCAGAGGCTGACGTTCTGTCACAGTGGACGGGTAGGTCTCGTTTCCGATGACACAGTCGATTAAGGTGGAGTTGCTGATGTTGACGATCAAAATGGTGGACGGAGGGCTCTGGAGTGCAACTGTTTATGAGTGGGCGAGGCAGAAAAAGGGGAAAGGGAATATGAGAATGGGAAGTTATTGTTCCAGAATGACGTAATAGCAAAAGTGTGACATTGTCAAAGTTTCCTTCAAGTTCCCGAGTAAAGCTTTATTTCACAAACTGCTGATATGTGAAAAGCCAAATATCAGAGGGAAAATTAAAGCACAAAAGGAAATGCATATTTTATGCCCTGTGTGCAAAATTACTTAACACAACTTTAGCTCAAACTATCGTTTATTTTATTTCTGTAAAACCACTATGCATGGAGCTAGTTGGTGCCAAACTGTACCACAAATTAATTAAAAGTTGAGTCAAAGCTTTACTTGCCACATTTTGCTCACAATGTAAGGAAAATGAAACAGAGGAAAAATTTGAATATGATAGCATTTTATTGTAAAGAAGAAAGTGTCATACAAAAAGCTGAGGTTACCTTGTGTATTTGTATCCTCCTTGGGGTGATGGCTTGGAGCTGTAAAGGCAGTGAGAGTGGAGAAGTCACAGCTTTACTAATCATAAACTGTCTTTTGGCATTATGAGTGCAGAGAAAGTGAGCGTTTGAGTCATAAAGACAGCATTTGTGTCTCGGAAAGTGTTGATGTAATCACAGGCATATGATATATTTCTAAAATTAAAATGACAGAAAGTGATCTTACCTGAGCAGCATGTGACTTTTTCACACAACATCGGTTCTAAAGGCAGGCAGAAGAGGCGGCAGGCTCTAATGTAGCTCTTCTGAGCCATTCTGTGCATCACCTGGACGACTCTCTGCATGCTGAAGGGTTTAAAAGTCACCACCTGGAGGGTAAGAACAGACGTAAGGAGTCTTCTTTGCTGCCTTGTTTTAAAGATGAAGACAGCTTTAACCACCTGGTCCGTAGTGACAGACCAGGTGGTTAAAGCGGAATTTTGCTGCTGCTTTGCCAGGTCACGTGTCCTCTCTGGCTGGCAGCAGGTGAAGCGGGGGTTTTCAGCTCAGTAGAAAACTATATGCGGAAATGGTGTCATGTTGGAGGCTAAAGTTTTATACTTAAGCCAAACTAGTTGTCAAGTATTTCTTCTTACCTTTGAAAATGGAGACTTGTAAGCCCTTCTGTATTTTATCTATTACAGGCTACATAATATAGCGACATGATAAATAATACAGACAGACTCTCGTCCAACTTAAATACTCTATAGTATAAAACATCTCCAAAGATTCTCACCTGATTCAAAGGAGTTCTTTCTTTCATCTTTTCAGTATTGCGGTCAATGAAGGGAGGTACGGATTGAGGGTCTGAGCTGCTCATCTTTCGTGTAGTTTGGATATTATCGCTCTGAGCCGCAACACTGACTGATATAGAGTGGTTTCTTTAGAAAAGCCCCCGCGCATGCGCACTTCAACTCGGGGTTTCCCTCATCGATTTACCAGAATATTTTTCTCAGCATGAAAACACTGACGACATTACATCACTCTTTGCATGTTTTGCAGCTACGTTTATTAAACGCTAAATACTGTCTGCCTAGGAGTTTGTGTGTGATAGTCATCAGCTTTTCATGTGACTGACACAACAATAACACTGGTGGCTTTTAAGTTGTGTAGTTATGTCTTATCCTAACGAAAAAAAACTGCATTGGTCTTTATTTTATATCAAAATTCCCTTTATTATTCTGCTGTTGTTTTCCAGGTATATGCAGATGCAACCTTCTTAACACCTTGTAGATGTTAGTTTCACGCCAAAATACAGCACACAAGGTTCAGACTTAGTGATCAAATGAGTAAAAGCTGACATGCAGAGGCATGTTGTTTTCAACTCTGACCTGTTTTTTACTGAAACCTCAGCATGAGGTGGAAAAGATGATGCAACTGGCATTCATGCAGGTTTTGCTTTGTGGCGAAGTAGCCCACAATCCAACTTGAACTTTAACTTCTTGGGTAGTAGTAAAGTCTTTAAAGTGGAACACCTTTGAAGTGATGATATGATGGTAAAATGAAGAAGTCAATGGTAAGCCTATGTGGTGCAAAAACAAAACAACAACAAAAAAACTTATTGTGAGACACTCATTTTAGCTGTGGATTGCTATATAAAAAACTTAGGTACGACAAATACAAACATATGTATATATGTGAATATATATGTGTTTTTATAAAGTAAAATAACCACACACACACACACACACACACACACACACACACACACACACACACACATACGTTTTGAGAGTTGTCAAGTTGTCATTCGGTGGAGTGGTGTTTTGCTTCTTTCTCTAATATGTGGGTTATGTTGATTGGTTTGTGGAGTTACAGCCACTCCCTATTTAAGATGTCTTATGTTTGTATTAAGTCATTTCCCTGATGCAAGTCTAACACTGAAATGTTGCAAATAAAAGTGTGTTCACAGTGTGCCAGAGTCTTTTTGATGCTTTTGGATATGCATATACATACGTATTAGTCAGTGTAGTTCGAGGCCAACCTATTACTGAATTAAAAGAGTCAAGGGTGATGATGATCAAGTGCATCTGATGATGTATTCTATGTGAAAACACTACTTGCTGGAAGTGTCTTAGACAAAAATGCTGAGGAACATGATCATAGCACCTAAATGAGGAATTAAAAACCATTAACAACATATACATATCAATAATACAGCTTATGCAAACAATACAAGGCCTCTGTGATTGGTTATCATGAATTACATTGTTCGATAGGCAGCATTCCACTCGTGCAGCTACTTAGTTGGAACAACAGTTTAACTACTTTTTACATTTTTACCTCATAAACTTGGGAAGTCCCCTCTGAAGGGTCGCAAAATATATCTGAGACATTGTGAGATGATTAATAAGTAAAGGAAAAAGACACAAAGAAAGTTTCACTATACAATAATGTCATGTTGAATTTCCATCCTATAATATACGCTTTGTGTGAGATTTTATTTAAATCTTTGGGCATGCACTTGACAAATTTAGTGGGTGAATGTGTCTTTGGTGGGACTCCTGACTTTCTGAAATCTACAAGTTGGTTTGACTTATAATTGAACAGCTTGCTGTATGATTAAAATTCATATTTTGACAGTAACTAGTAACTACAGCTGCCAGACAAATGTGGTGGAGTAAAACTACTATCCTAAATGTAATGAAATAGGAATATATGGTAGCACTGAAGTGGATTACTTCCAAGAGCATTTTATGAGTAGGTATTCTGTGACATTACCCACTGCAGGCGGGTTCACCAATCCTCAACTCCTGGGAATTTTGTTTACAAAGATCAGCAGTCAAGTTCAAAACTTTAGAAGTTTTTTTTTTTTGTCAGTAAGACAGTAATCATGCTCATTAGCGAATAAGTATGCTTGTTCATGACACTGGTCAACCTCCAAGCAACACATCCTAAGTCAGAAGACCAAACTGAACCATGGTGTCTGGGGATTGTTCTCCAAAAAACTGTTGATTTTCGAGCCTTTTGATTCTACATTCTAGTGAATTTATGGAGTCATTTTGTTCCCAAAATGTGGAGTTAGGCATGTGGGCACCTGCTGGGAGAGCAGAAAAAAATCCTGATCAAAAATAGAAATAATAAAAAAAAAATACATCCTAAATTACCATATCAGCTAACCTCTTTGATTATCAAATCAAAAAGAAGCAGCCACTTGCACTGATGTAGAACACTCAGATTGGGGGTTCTATGAAAACCAAGGATGCCTCATCAACTGGATGTAACTGGATGACGTACGATTGGAGATTATTATAAGAATGACTGCTATTTGAAATTAAATCGATGTGCTACAACATGGTAGTAGGTTGTAGGCTCCTTGTCCACCTTAAAGTACAAACAATTAATATAGAAAATAATAATAACTTGGATTATTGCACATGGTTAAACTATGGTAAACCTGAGCTATTCTAAATATACACAAGTGTAATAACTGCAAACAAGGTACCAGCCACTTGAATCAATGAAACAACCTCATAACAACTACCTCATTTCACTCACACCTGTTTGTTTCTGCTGGTTGCTATTCTCAGAGAGCGTCGCCATCACCATAGTAACCAACTCCAGCCTGAGACCTCCTGGCACCACCACCCCTGTATGGATTATCAGAGACTGCTGCTGACAATGTCCTCTTTGAACTTTGCAAATCTGCTGTTGTTGTGTTGCAGGTACATGGGCTAGACGTGGCCATCGAGCAGGCCGGGGGCGTCTGGCACCGTGTAGTTCCTAGATCACCTCCTCTTTTTGCATTGTTCATATGGGATGGAAATAAAGTAATGTTGGTTTAGCACGTCGATCAAAGGCCTGTAGGTGTAAAGCAGGAAGCCCTCCACAATGAGGATGTGAATCTCCTCATTGTGGAGGAGACTCACATTAGAACATGGATTTAAGATGGTGTAAAAAATCAGTTGTCTTTACTTAGTGCGTGAGAGCTGAACGTCCTCAGTGGAATATATAAACACTGCAGCATTATGTATGGGACATAGATAGGAGTTCTGTTGTAATTTACGGTCAACCGGAGTGAGCCGCCCCCTTAAGAACAATGTCTGTTTTATTTTAATATATGTACATGTATCGAATATCAATATCACATGTAAAAAAAAAACACACATTTTGAAAGTAACCTAATTGCATTCTAACAAACTCCCACTTTGTTATTATATAGAACAGCGATGCTCAGCTAACACTAGCTAACAATTCAAGCTAGCTAGCTAGTGCTACAGCAAGTTTATATAGCAAAACATAGTTTCACATAAAGTCAGCTTAGTTAGACTTTTAGACACATGATAGTTTTTTTCACTGCTGGTTAATTTTTATGTTGTTGTATTTGATAATGGCATATACAATTTGTCAAAAATCTAGGCTCTAGTATTTAAAATTATTGATGTCCATGATTGGCTCCTCACCCCATGGCCCTCAAAAGTCCTTCTCTTATACTTTTCCATAACGTGACAAAAGTGTTTATATTTTTTTGTTCAAACTAATGCACATCACTCTCATTTAAACAATAAAGTGTGTGTACTTATATTTAAGTGTGGGATGCTTATGTACACTCACTGGTCCCTTTACTAGGTGCACCTGTTCAATTGCTTGTTAACACAAATAGCTAATCAACCAATCAAATGGCCGCAACTCAATGTATTTAGGCATGCAGACTGGTCAAGACAACTTACTGAAGTTCAAACTGAGCATCAGAATGGGGAAGAAAGGGGATTTAAGTGACTTTGAATGTAGCTGGTCTGAGTATTTCAGAAACTGCTGATCTACTGGGATTTTCACCATCAACCATCTCTAGGGTTTACAGAGAATGGTCTGAAAAAGAGAAAATATCCAATCAGTGCCAGCCGTGTGGATGAAAAGGCCTTGTTAATGTGAGAGGTCAGAGGAGAACGGGCAGACTGGTTGGAGATGATAGAAAGGTGACAGTAACTCAAATAACCACTGGTTACAACCAAGGAATGCAGAATACCATCTCTGAACCACAGCACGTCCAGCCATGAAGAAGATGGACTACAGCAGCAGAAGATCACATCGGGTTCCTGTAAGCTAAGAACAGGAAACTGAGTCTACAATTCACACAAGCTCACCAAAAATGGACAATAGATGTCAAAAAGGCCAGGTTGTTTTAGTTTGTGTGGCTTTGGCGCCCTCTAGTGGCGGGTTTGTTAATATTATGTAGTTTTAATTAGGCACGTTTTTGGCCACCTAAGTTTAAGGCCCACGTTACACTGAGCTAAGTGGAAGTTCAAGTTGTCTCTTCAAACCACAAAATGAATGTCTGCGTGCATTAGCATGTAAGTATTTTCATGATGTGAATAGTTAGGCTACTTTAAGTTGTTTATGTGCATATTTAGATTTCTAGAGGCACTATTTATAGTTTCATGGTTAACATGGTAGCATTTGCTGTTAGCTTAGCACAGACAATACATGTGACATGTACATTTATTTTCCTTTGTTCTCTGTATGTGTTTCAGAAACCACAGGCATAGACAGACACAGATATAGACACAGATACAGTCCAAGAAAGGATGGGACAATAAAACTTATAAAGATCAACTTTGGCCTGGTTCTTCAAAGACATTAAAATATTAAGTATCCTGGCCTGATACACTGCAGCGGTTATCATCCACCAGTTATTACAAGTTCACCACAATAGCCAATTCTTTTCAATAGAAGACTGAAAAAACGTTGCTGGTCTGATGAGTCTCCATTTCAGCTGCAACATTCAGATGGTCAGAACATAAACAGCATGAAAGCATGGAACCATCCTGCCTTGTATCAACGGTTCAGGCTGCTGCTGCTGGTGGTGTAATGGTGTGTTGGATATTTTCTTGGCTGACTTTGGGCCCCTTAACACCAACTGAGCATCATTTAAACACCACAGCTTACCTGAGTATTGTTGCTAACCATGTCCATCCCTTTATGACCACAGTGACCATCTTCTGATGCTACTTCCGGCAGGATAATGCTCCATGTCACAAAGCTCAGATCATCTCAAACCAGTTTCTAGAACATGACAGTAGGTTCACTGTACTCCAAAGGCTTACACAGTCACCACATCTCAATACAGTAGCACCTTTGGGATGTGGTGGAACGGCACATTGACATCATGGATGTGCAGCTGAAAAATCTGCAGCAACTGTGTGATGCTATCATGTCAATATGGCCCAAAATCTCAAAGGAATGTTTCCAGTTGACATTATTATTCAACAAAAATTTGGTCATTGGAATTGTAGAAAAATCTCTCCAGGGTGTTTAACCCACCAGACAAATTCAATTAATCACATATTAGAAAGCTAGTTGTACTGGTTCAGCCAACTTAGGTACAAATAGTACAAGTTTAAAACATAGAGAGTCTGTGATTTTAAAATTATTAACTGGCGATGTTTGAAAAACCCAGTTTCCATTTATCCATCCTCTTTCTTCCACTTACATGGTCATAAAGCAACGCCGGCATTACTGCTGATGCTGCACCAATCCTTATGTGTCCAGTTCCCCTAAATTTTCCCATCATTCGTGAACATGATCCTGACAAACTTAAACTCCTTCATTTGAGGCTGCAACTCATCCCCAACTCAGAGGAAACAACCCAACAGTTTCTGTCAGAGAGCCATGGCCTCAGAGTAGGATGTGTTGACTGAACCTGGCTACTGAACCTTTGGCTGCAGGCTGCCCCAGTGTGAGCTGAAGGTCAAGGATTGATGAAGTCAACAGAACGGCATCATCTGCAAAAAGCAGTGATGAGACTCCGAAGTTCCTAAACCAGACATGCTCCTTACCTGAGCTGACAATATTACACATAGCCATAATCTGTCCAGTAAATGTTTTAAAAGGGGTGTTTTAACCCTTTTCCTCGGCACACTTCAGTTTCAGAATCAAAACAAAAATGACCTCAATAGAAAACACACTAGCATCAAAGAATTTATACTGATGTTGCCGACTTGGTTGTAACTAAGTCTAAGGGAAAACATATAGTGCACATTGGAGTGACCATCAAGTCTTTAATGATTTTAAAAATGTCAGCAGCATTTTAAAAATATCTTGAGTATTTTTTTTTATCAGCATTTAAAGAAATAATTCTCTATCTCTGTGTTCCAAATCAAAAACACGAGGGGCAGAAAATGGTGCTATTGTACAACTCTTTTAATTGACTAACGCAAACATTTCCACTTAGGAGACATTTAAGCCACACATTACAGCATTGTAATAGAGTCTGAGCAGAGCTGTTTCTGAATACTATACAAAATAAAGCCTGCCCGTATTAACTTGCCATACTATAATTGGAAACATCAGATAATTATTGCTAATTCATGGTACCAAAAATGATCATGAGGTAGACAGTTAATGTAATACGACACTACTGTTCTAAAGTTTAGGGTCACTTAGAAATGGCCTTATTTTTGAAAGAAAAGATGTTTGTGTAATTGTAGACAACATTAAATGAATCAGAAATCCCGTGTAGACATTGTTAATGTGGTAAATGTCTATTCTAGCTGGAAATGGCTGATTTTTGATGGAATATCTCTAAGAGGTACAGAGGAACATTTCCAGCAACCATCACTCCTGTGTTCTAATGCTATATTGTGTTAGCTAATGGTGTTGAAAGGCTCATTGATGAATAGAAACGCTTGTGCAGTTATGTTAGCACATGAATGGAAGTGGGAGTTTTCGTGGAAATCGTGAAATTGCCTGGACGACCCCAAACTTTTGAACGGTAGTGTATTTGTGTGATACTTCCGGGTGAAGATGAATTCTCCCGACTGTCCGTGAAAGCAGCACTGAGTGAAACTGCCAGCAGGAGCAGTCGAGAGCGGAGATCATTAGAGAGCAAATCCAGCTTCCTGGATGGAAAAGAAAGCAGAACCGACACACACCAGGACACACACACACACAAGCCAGGCAACAGCGAGCAGGACGCTTAGACATGCTTTTAGTTCCTTTTTAGGCCCGCTGCGGGTGTTAGAAAGGCGCAGTCGGTGCGGTCGCAGCGGCGTTAGGCATTGACAGCAGCTTGTTCCAGCAGCAGACTATATCAACACATGTGTTGATAGAGTCTGTGTTAGCAGTCAGAGCACTGCGGCTGTGCATCTGGACTCCTTCACCCAGCGGTCCACTGGCAAGGTAGGTCCCCCACCGTCATGTGGCTTTTCTCTGCATCACTGTGGACCATCCATCATTAAGGCTGTTTGTGAAATCACCATCATAAGGTGAACGCATTTTAAATTTTGACCTATGCGAGTGTGCAACCTTGAGGGGGATGCAGATGTGTCGTGTGGCTGAATGCACTGCAACAGATTCGATTTTAGTGGATAATAAACGTGCATATGTCATAGCAAGCTGGGAATATAACTACCTTTAAATCACATCTGTCACATTAAATCCCCTCCACAGTTATTGTGTTTAAGCAGATCTGCACTAGATCAAGACTTAGATTTTCAACTTTCTATCTTCATTTTGCACTAAATAACACACGCTGTCTATTAGGCTGGAGATCCTCAGTCAGACAGCAGACAGGGAGTGTCTGCAGCTGTACAAATGATGCCAGATGAATCCTGCTACACACTTCCCCAAGCACACACTCCCAGCTGCCTCTCTCCACAACACAGTGATAGTCTGTAGAAAAGTGGCAGCAGCTTTTCACAAGGCAGAACTGGTTTTCCGTTTCTGCCTCTCCGGTCAACAATGATGCTTTGACCCCCCCCCCCCCCCCCCATTACCCCCCCGTGTCTGGAATGCCACCTAGACCTTGATCCACGAGGACTACTAATCGCCGAATGGTCAGCTCCACACCTAAAAAGAAACCGTTAGCACACAGGGGTGTTTTGATTAACAAATTGCTCCAACAGTGGAGGCTTGAGTTTGAATGTGGGCTTTTTAGGGGCCGGGAATGCAACCAGGATGAGGTTTTGATATCAGTACTTAAAGTGATGTCTTTTGTTTTAAGATTCTGGTTGTTAAGGAGTTCGTATTGACAGTTAGTATGCTTAATTTCACTCGTTTGGGCTTCTGAATTAGCTTTCTAATTACGATCCAGTCCTCAAACTTCAATCTGATTGCTGGGTTGCACTCAATCAGATAACTCTGAAGCATTTATGACTTCTGTGTAGTTCATTTTTGGAGTCAAGCAGCCTATCAAACTACCTCATAGCTATCATGCAAAGGTGTTCACTAGTGATAAACACACTTGTACCAGTCTGATCTGTTGACGAATGGTTACCCAGGTAATCTCAAGTTCGTCTAAACTTTGAAGTTGCCCAGGGATGAAAGCGTTGCTCTGTTCTTAATTACACATCAGAGTTTCCATGGAGGAAAGTGAGCAGACAAGAAAGCTGTTATTTTCCCATGTACTAAAACAGGGTTGGTAATGTTCAGGCAGGACGGGACAGGCTGATGATGACTGCAGCCGGCTCAGCTCGTCTGTCCGTAAGTAGTGCCTGAGGATCGACTATGACTGTGCAGAAATAGCAACGTGAGCTGCTCCATACGCTCAACAAGCACTCCTGTCAGTGATCTGCATGTATGCCGCCGCTCATCGATAGCACATTATCAAAGAGCGCTCAGTGAAAAATTCAGGGCGCTGCTGGTGATGGTGGCTGTATTGATTGAGTCGCTCCAAAGTTTCCTGCCAACTTTAACAGTCTGCAGCAACAGAGAACATTGTGTGTGGGATAATGTGTGATTTCAACAGTTGCTCAGGCTTCACAGTGTGCTTTTAACGCCGCGGTTTCCTGTGTGACCCTGTTCTGTGTCCAAACACTGTTATCCACTGGATTAATCTCAAATCCCAGATTATGTTGTTGTTATTTCTCATGCTTTTTGGGTATGGACTGAACCAAAGGGACGATTTTTGGGTTTAGTAACTTTGGTTTCCTATACCACCAGGTTACATTTTTATCATCCATCCACTTGTGTCCTTCTGTCCCGAAATGTGTAACTAGTGCATAAAATCTGATAAGCAAAGAGGAAGTCACCTTAAATTTATGCATCATGCTGTAGTTGAAGAGATGTTTGTATAATTCTTCCACATTAGTCCATATTTATGTATGTTCCAATAAATGTTGTAAGTGTTGTCTTGAAATCATGGTCATCTTGCTTTTTCGTGTACGTAACAAGTCCTCAAACTTGCAAAACCACAAGTCTTCTTCAGAACGAGTTATTCTGTCCCATAGAAAACACTGCTCCTCATCTGCCTGCCAACTTGCTTTGACATATAGACAGAAGTGGTTGAATTCAGTTCTACTTTGACATGTGCTTGACCATTTTTTCAAACTTTTGCAGCCACGCAACCATTTTGATCAAGTTTTTAAAAATGGCGTGACAATCAACAGTCAATTCGTCCAGTCAGGATAACTGACAGCTGGTCAATAGCTGTAGGCTTGATAAACACAGACCTTGGACTCTAGCCTTAAAAATGACATCCATAAATAGAGAAACAACAAAGGATGATGTTTAAGAGTCAATATTATGCAGTTATTACACACAATTACATTTACTTAGTGCATGTTTAAACAGTGACTAATTCTTCTGTGAGGGAGCAAGACAATCACTGTGTATTATGCAGGGAGTTGGTATGCTAGAAGGAGTTTCTAGAAACCGGGTGCAGTGTTTTCTGAAGGGGAAGGGAAAGCAGAGTAACACCCTCACTGGACACACAAATACATCAGTGCTTCTTCTGCTTTTAGGAACATGGAGGATGTAGCTCCTCTCCATCCCCAGCAGAAGGGCTAGGAGTAGCCTGATTTCTCCATCCTTCTCTCCCTGCTTCGCCTCATCATGGCCAGCAGGAGTCCCACCCTGAGCCGGGAAGCCAGGGATTCGGCTCCGGAGACACCTGAGGCTGCCGCTGACCCCCAACCAGGGCCCGAGATCTTCTGCAAGCTGTGCCTCACTGAGCAACCATCTGCAGCCACCAAGGAGCTGCAGAGCTGCAAGTGCATCTTCTGCACATCGGTAGGTAGAGATGTCCAGTTTATTCAAGTTGTCTATATTGGGTAACGCTCATACCCAGGTTTTGTTTGAGCAGTTTAGGGCACATGAGCTCTTATGGCAGGCAAACCTATGAATTTCTGGTGCTGAAACAGAATAGGGCTGTTAGACTACATTCAGCTTGTATTGCTCAAGCTTTTAGTCATTTTGTGTAGGCAGCAAAGATTTCACAAAAGTGATCTAACACCAGACCTTTCAATTCGGGTAATTTAGACAAATGTCCAATGCTTAAATTACTTGGAATGGGATGGTCTCTTTTATTGTGGCACTGCTTCCCACTTTAAGATCTTAAAATAGATCCTGGGCAAGGCTTGCTTATTTCCATTTGAGTGAAACAAAGTGGTTTCAACACAGGAGAGACTTTCTCTCACACCTAGTCTCTTTGAGTTGTCCTTGGAATTTTTTTGTGATTTATCATTGCTGTTGACAGTTTCTTAACAACTGACAAACATGACCTGAGTTTCAATTTCAGTCCTTTTATGAGAACAGAAGTGCTATCTTTAGAATCCACAGCTGTATCATTTATAACAGGAGTACAGAGGTCTGCTGGCTGCTGCACTCTGCTCATCCAATGCGTTCCTGCCTGGCATATCAAAACTGAGTGGATTCCAGATAGAGGCAGGTGTTAATCTCTGTCCAAGCTAGCTAAGTTGTCAGCGCTGGGCACACAAGGTCACACGGATAAAGCACACATACACAGAAGAGCAGTGAGGGACATGGATATCGTAAACCCTGCTTATCTAAATTGTATGAATCTGAAACATCTCCTCCGGTGCGGTTCAAGAGAACACTCCATTGCTTGTGTTTTGATGTGGTCATTTCAGCTTGCTGCATGAGAACACAGCTGATGAGCACGTTTGCACATTCCAGACTTTTGCCAGAGATTTGTTTTTGTTCTTCCACAGAAAAGCGATATTTAAATGGTTGGATTTTCTGTTCCTCAAAACTGTCTGGCTTTGCGCAATGTTTGCTTAGTTCCTCCTACGTTTTCAGATTTCATGGTTGTAGCAACATATGACTTTTGACGTGTGAGCGCTGATAAGCAACTTGTGTTTATGTGACTTGTAGATTGCCCTGTTTTCACAACAGCTCGTTTTCCCTTTCCTCGCTTTGCACTTTACTCTTGTCCTGTTTGAATGTGTTGTTTATTATTTTTCACCCTGGATAGACAGTAAAGATAAACTGCTGCTTGCCAAGGCCATATTTACTTATGATGCATTGTGGTACAGTTCTCATTGTTCCATGAAAGTCTAATGCTGCCATCTTGTTCTTCCCTGTCCAGTGTTTGCAGCAGTATGTTCAGCTAGCCATAATGGAGGGTGGGGGTGCACCCATCACCTGCCCAGATATGACCTGCCAAAAGACTGGAGTGCTGCTGGACTCTGAGGTATGCCCTCTTTACAACCAGTGATATGTAGGTCATGAGGGAACCCAAAAACAGCAAGGAGTTCTAGATGAGGTAAAATGCAGATGCCATGTTGATGTGCAGATGTGCAGGAAACGGCAAACGTGTCTGACTTTTGCTGTAAAACATTCCTAGCATTTTAAAATAGCTGGTTTTACTGGTTAGTTTGCAGCCCTGAGTGCTGCTACCGTACTTCTGCAGAAACATGAAGTGGGATTTTCACCCTTGTGATTTTACAGTTGTGTGGGCTGGATTAAGAGTTGTGTAAATGCTGTGTCTGAGGAAAGTAAAGTGCAGTAAAGTGATGCCGCACAGTAAACACTGCAATGAAGAAGCTTAAACTGCTGACTGTAAAAGAAATGGAAATTCTTCTCTAATCTTTTTCTCGTCTGAAGGCATCTTGATTAAGACACTTACTGCAAGAGGAACCTCTTAACTAGAATTTGTTGTCCTTCAGTCTGAATTAGAATTGTTTGCCAGTAGTGAAGATAGGCAGGCATTAGACAAACACAAAGTTAAAAACATGCAGTGCTAGCTGTAATACTTGATTTAGTCTGTGTTTAGTCCTAAAAAATGATTTTTACTACAAATCACATTAAATTCCAATCAAATTTTGCAGTCTTTTTATGTCAAAGATATTAAAATCAGTACATTTTTTTTCACTCAGTGTCTATTCACTAACTGTTGAGGTGTGTTAGAAAATATGCAGCTAAATGCAGCTGTGCAGTTTAGTGTCTTTGTAGATACACTGTGATCTGTACATTTTAATACACAAATGATAAATTGAGCCACAAGAATGATAAAATTTCACTTATTTTTCCTAAGACATTTCAATGTCATAATGTTTTGTAAAAAGATTAATTTTGCACTAAAACAAAGGGAAATATTTGGAATGGTGGTTATTTATCGGTTATCATGCTGTGGTTTTACTCGTCCGGCCCACTTGAGATCAACTTGGGCTGTATGTGGCCCCTGAGCTAAAATGAGTTTTCCACCCCTGGCCTAGATGATCGGAAGCATTGTCTTCTCAGCAACAACACAAAACAGCCTCACTTTCATTTTGACCGCCCGGTATTTTTGTGTCTTGAAAAACATGCCCTGTTTTGCAAACTTCAGCATAAGCTGCATGAAGTTGAATACTGCCAGTGACCTCTCTATCATCAAAGCTCTGAGCAAATGAAGCGCGACTAAAGCTCCACTCTTTGCTCTGTGATTGCAGATAGCTGGCTTGGCTGCAGCAGATCAGGCTGAGCTGTATGAGCGTCTGAAGTTTGAGAGAGGTAGGTACTGTTGCATTAGCATACTGATGGCTGATGGCAGGCAGCGGGCT
This sequence comes from Amphiprion ocellaris, assembly GCF_022539595.1. Taxonomy (NCBI): domain Eukaryota; kingdom Metazoa; phylum Chordata; class Actinopteri; family Pomacentridae; genus Amphiprion; species Amphiprion ocellaris. The sequence goes on from NC_072774.1 coordinate 34,053,384, forward strand.
ATTTCAGGTCACACCAGCAGCCCCACTGAGTGTTGAGCTTCACATGCCTGGGATATTGTGGGGCCTTCTCTCCCTTTTTCTGTTCTGGTCCAGTCTTACCCCAGAGGTTACTGGAACTCTGCCTTTATTATCTTCAGTTGAACTAAAGATAACTGGCAGCATATAAGAATAATCAGAACAACAAACACTGCAATGTTACCGTTTTGATAAATCTGAAGTAATGACATTTTCAGTGCAAATAAATCATGTGACCACTATGTAACTGATTGCACCATAAATTGCAGAAATTTTTGTGTAGCCTAATAGTGTCTCTGCGCTGCACTCGAGGCCTGCGACTTGAAAGAATGTGGAAATAGCTTTCTGTTGACATTTATAAATTGCAAACTGAGGTTAGTTTGCCTTGCAGCTATATTGGTCTTTACCAGTTGCACAGTAACAATACGCTGTGAAGCCAATAATAGTTGTTGTTTACTGTAGCCATAAATCATAAGACTCGTATTATTGGAAGTATAAAGAAGTGCAAAGTACAGACTGTATTGCAACAGTGTTTCCCTTCAGTTATGATTCACAATGAAAGTATGAGCTGGTAAAGGGTCTGAGTCAACTTTCGGTGGCTGTTTTTTCTGTTTGGTTGACACTTCAGATTACATTTTAATTTATTTTTTACTTTGACATAATAAGTCGTATTCTTTAGAAGCCTTATAAACCCTTTCAGAAAATTGTTTGCATTGTAAGATACGAAATTATAAAGGAGAAGAATGAATTTGTTAGATGTTTCTAGTCATGCAGTAATGCTGTGGCTTATGTGTTTGTTTAGAAGCAAATGCTCACGAGCTAATGAGGAACATGATAAACGTTACCAGCCTAACATTACAATATCAGTATGAGCAATAAACAGGAACTCACTGAGCTGCTGGCATGGTTTTTATCAGTAGTCTGAGTTTTATTATCTGTTTTCTTCATCTGCGGGGATGGTGGTGATACGGATAGGAAACCAGTTTAATTGTCTTCTACTTTGTTTCTTAATACTATACAATAAATCTCCAATCACATCCCCTCTTTGTTGCTCCACAGAGGTGAAGCTGGACCCCGGTAAAGCCTGGTGCCCGGTGCTTGAATGCCAGGCGGTGTGCAGTGTGCATCCCAGCACCGAGGGCCAACCCGCCGCCGTGCCCTGCCCGACCTGTCACACCGTCTTCTGCTCGGGCTGCAGAGGACCATGGCAGGACGGCCACGCCTGCCCCGAGCGCCAGCCAATCATGTCCTCACCCTCTCATGAAAGCAGGTCAGTGAGCTGGCAGTTTGCTCAGCTGCACTCTGCCTGCAGCCACAGAGCGGCACCATGAAACTGATACTGTGCTAAAGATTAGATTAGGACACGGAGGGGTTGCTGTAAACAAATACATGTTTATCTTTTTTTTAAACATATGCTGTGCAGGAAAGTCCCATCCCTCCATTTCCAAAAAGACCTGACAGTTATTGGGTGAGGATATTTACAGCACATTGAATGGATTGTTTAAGTGATGTGTGGCTCCTCATCCCTCAGTAGAGACCGTGTGCTGAATAAAAACATTATTTCAGGATTAATAGTTTAGTATTCCTCAGCAGTGCCCTCTGTGTAGTCCCTGTTGTACAGCTACATTACTGTGCTGCTCTGAGCTGTGGTGCTGCCAGACTGACTGATGTCATTGGGGAGCCACTGAGTTATATTGGAATTCCATTGTCTCAGTGCCAAAGGGAGGAGGAGGATGGGCACCAAGCCAGTTAGTTCACTGTACAGCAGGAGCCTGATCACTGCAGTGAAGCAGTGGTCTCTGCAGTGTGCTGTGAGGGATGGAGCAGTGGGTGAGGAAAATGTAGCTTTTGATTTGTATTTTTAAGAGCATGATATACATTTGCCTCAACCAGCAGATCTGTTTGGTCACGTTTTTCCAACAACAGTTTAACCACGACTTTATAAAATGCTGTTGTCTAAAGTCTTCAGACACAGTTCACCCTGCATCAGAAAGCTCATTGTCTAAATGTTCAGTTTATTTATACATTTAAAGCTCACTATGTTCTGTAACTTTCATTTCCCTGCATAATGCTCCATTTGTTCTTTCAAAGGTCGCCCCATATTTGCTTTGAATGGCCATTTCACTTTCTCTTAGTTGTTTTTACTCTGACACTGTGTTCAAGTTTGTATTTTGCAGTAGCAAGTTGCACCTAGACGATGCTATTTTCTATGACAAGCAGTCGTCATGACCACATAACTTCTTATTTTTCATGTTAGCAAATAAGAATATCCTGATCTAAGAATGCCAGTGTACAACAATCTGCATGGGCTTGTTGAGTTTCTTGTCTCCATTGTTGTGCTACTTTTTTGGCTTATTCAATGGCAGGTGGTGACAGAGGTTGTGCTTTCAAAGTTTTGATTGGCTCAGGGAAACAGCCTTCAGTGGGCACAGATCTACAGTAATGGCTACTAAATTGGTAGCTGTGGCCAGTGTTTTATAGATCTGCTACCAGGCTAGCTCCACACTACCACACAGCAAAAGGAGGTCAAGTTTAAAGCTGCTTTAATCAATAGAAACATATGAGAGGTTGCTGAAAATACTACTAAATATATGAAATATGAAAGGTTCATCATCTGACTCTTCACTTCCACATTTCGTCTTATTGTTTTGTGCAACGCCTAAATTCTGAGGCTCAGATATTTACCGTTTTAGCTTAGTCTCGCAGCTCTCTCATAGTAGTTACCAGGTGCAACCTGCTTTCAGCAAGGAAGCTCATATCCACCTATTACACACTACCAGCCCAGCTCACAGGCAGAGATGCTGGCCACAGTGTCACATATTTACTTTATAGGTGACCCACACAGAGCTAAAAGGAGAGTGAATATTGGACCTACATTCATCCAGTGACCCGAAATATGACTCCAACTGCTTGTGTTAATGTGCAAATAGCCAACTAACCCCAACCCTTAGCCTTAACAGCTTGTTATGCCTACCAAAAATGTAAATGTTTAAAGACGGTGAGACTAAAATCATTTTAATCAGCCTTGTCTAATTAGTTTTTGAGCGTAGGATGTCACTTCATAGCAGTATTGGCATGACTTTAAGGTCAGTAGTAGATAGAGCCTTGCATTGTACTTGGAGAATACTACTCTCATACCTTTAGTTCCCAAAATAATTAACCCAGTTCAACGTGAGTGCTGACCCTTCACACTGCGGCTAAATAAAGATGTCACACATTGCCTGGAAGCTCCTGAGGCCTTCCTGGCTTCATACTCCAGCATGCTCCCATTAATGGCATTCCGAATGTGTCTTTCTCCAGGGCCCGCTCCGACAGTGACTCCGACATGCCCATCAAGCAGTGTCCTATGTGTGATGTCTACATCGAGAGGAACCAGGGCTGTGCACAGATGCTGTGTAAGAGCTGCAAACACACCTTCTGCTGGTACTGTCTGCAGAATCTGGATGTGAGTCTCTGCTGCTACCGTCCTCTCAGATGTGATTCATGGTGCTGAACACAAGTTGAAAAATAAATACACTACCCAGCCCCTAACGTGTGTGTGTGTGTGTGTGTGTGTGTGTGTGTGTGTGTGTGTGTGTGTGTGTGTGTGTGTGTGTGTGTGTGTGTGTGTGTGTGTGTGTGTGTGTGTGTGTGTGTGTGTGTGTGTGTTTGTGTGTGTTTGTGTGTGTTTGTTTGTTTGTTTGTTTGTTTAAATTCAGGGTGATATCTTCCTGAGACATTATGATAAGGGACCGTGCAGAAACAAGCTGGGACACTCCAGGGCCTCAGTTATGTGGAACAGAACGCAGGTGAGGCCACTTCCAGACAGCAGAGCAAACACACAGCATTAATTTCAGGCTTGTGGTGAGGCTGTCATTGTCTGTATGGATTAGCCTGCTGAACCACCCATCCATAAGGGCTAGACTATTGCATGCATGGGTTTCATTTTAGTGTAACTGTGCCATCACACCACCACAATTGGGCGTCTTCCCAACCCCACTGTTAGATAGAAACACCCACCAGTAAAATGACACAAATCTATGCTGGGCAGTAAGATTTCCGTGGCACGTTTCACTTTATTTAGAATTTCTGAAAAAAAATGACATTTGTGCATAACTTAACCCTCGTTTAGTATCAGACATGGTAAACACTTAGCTTCCCTCTGCTTATCATCTGCTACATTCAGTATTAAAGTTCCCCTTAAAGACAGTAAAGTATGTGCAGCTTGCTGTTATGGTTTATTTTCCACCAGTGTGACCAGGAGTTCCTTTATCAGACTTTAAACTGAAGTCTAATCTCAAATTCCTACCCTGCAATGACGTCACCCGTTCAACAAAACAGTTACAGTTGGCCACCAAACCTGCTTTGTTCCTGCTTTTCCCTGCTCTAATTCCATTATCACATGATTAGTATCAAGTTAGCTTGATCAGGAGGTTTCCTGATTCCGTCTCGGTGCGTACACTTTGTCAAGTGTCTGGAGAGTCAGAGTACAAGAGCACAGTTGTTTCTTGCCAAACAGCTCAACTCAGACACGGTTACACCCTTGCCTTACAGGCCCTCAAATGTTTACAGTCTGCTTGCCAGTAATTCCTTTTCCCACAATGACATTCTTTGCTGCTCAAAACACTTTGGTCGCTTTTATATGTATGTGTCATTTGATCCATGTGCCACTAGTTTTAGCTGAAAGCTATACATATGTGTATACTTTTTGAGGTATAACGCAATGCCAGCCCATATCAGAAGAAGAAGAAAAGCACTCAGAGAGCGTAGTACTCTGCTAAGGCTGCTCATTGTATAATTTCCAACGGATGAAATCTTGAAAAAAAAAAAAAAAAAACAGAAATCATGGCACCATAGAATGTGTCCATTTAATATAGATGTACCCACAAACAAAATGACCTTGCACTGAGCACAGGCGTGTGTTATGCATGTGTGTGTTATGTACAGATACTGAATCACGTGACCTAAATATGTAGCGAGCGGCAGGAATTGATGGGACTCAGAAACACCCCCACAATTTAATCAATTGTTCCTTGTATGATTTCTGACTGATAAGTCCTGATAAGTCCACAGCGGTGGATTTGTAGTAGGATCACAATCATGTGATCATCATCAGGCAGCCGACGTAGTGTTCACTTGTTGTCATGGTTACAGTGATGCCGTGCCGCTATCTCACAATGATACAGAAATATTTAACAAATCCGTCGATCCACACTATAAGCTGCATCACTGTCAGAATCTAATCACTTGGTCCTTGTGTCATTTCTGACCTTCCTTGGAAATTTCATCCAAATCCATTGTTCCGTTTTTGAGTAATGTTGCTAACAGACAAACGTACGCCGATCGCCACATAACTCCACCATTCCTTGGCGTTATGAAGCAAGACTATTTTAACCTCTTGATGCCTATTGTCGCGAATTCGCAACATACCACTTTCATTCAGACGGCTGAGAGCGTATCCATTCCCCCAATGCCGGTTTGTGCATATTCAATACGTACCGAGGAACCTTTTGCAAGCACTGGTTTCTTGTAGGACCGGTTGGAGTGGGACCTAATTATTATATATCTGTTGTTATTATTATATATCTATGTTCTATGTGTAATAGATAAATTAACAATCTCCACTTATTTTAGCATCAGCTGGAAAGCAAAAACACAACAAAAAAATGATTTTCATTTAATTGTAAATAAATTTAGGTGTCAAGGGGTTAATGCAAGGATCAATTTCATGTGTGTATATTTTGTCAAACTTAATTCCTTCAATAATTTAAAATGAAAAGTAAAAAAACACCTTTGGGAGCAGGAACAAATGCTGTAAACACTGACATTGTATCACTTTAAGAAGCATTGCTGCTCATTTTCACATCCAACTGACACAGAACAACGTTAGAGTTCATTAGGACTCATGTCTCAGTCTGCCTGATGGATGCAAGTTAAATATTCACTTCTATTTTGGTTCAGCACCTGAGACATGTATGTGTCTCTTTAGGTGCTGAATTCTCTGCATTGTTCACCAGCTAGTTGCAGCATTTGTATGTTTACTGTTGAATGTAGAGTGGGTGATGTTTGGAGGGTTTATATCACAACTGTTTCATCAAAGAAAAAACCATGAGCAGAAAGATGCTCTGTAGTCAGAATTTGCACACTGTTGTTTAAGCCAGTGTTGATATGAAAGTATGGATCGGTGCAGCTTTAAACATGTTGAAATGTTGTCATTCAGGTGGTGGGCATCCTGGTGGGGGTCAGCATCATTGTGTTGGTGACGTCTCCTCTGCTCCTGCTGGCGTCGCCCTTCATCCTGTGCTGTGTGTGCAAGCCCTGCAGAGGCAAGAAGAAGAAGAAGAAGAGGAAGAAGGACCTCAGCCAGCCAGACTCCTCCACATCATAGCAGCTCTCGCTCCCATCTGCCTGCCCAGGATCACGCCACTAACCTCATGAAAGCCAAGATAAGTGCTGCATGGTGGAAAAGAATAAAACTCATGGAACAATGGAGTACTTTTTTATTTCTCGACAGACTGAAACTGTAAGTGGATCACCAAGATCAACAAGTACAGACTTTTCTATGAAGCCTCAGTGAGAGAGCTGCTCAAAGATAACTCTGGAATTACAAGAGTACGTACTTCATACGACGGACGTGTAAATATATGGAGAATGAATGTAAGTCACTTGCCTAGCTAGTTTTCAGAGGCACAACAGATAGTAAGTAGATCGGCGGCTGTGAGAGTTTTCCTGCGCAGGGCTTTCTCTCTCTAATGCGTGCACGCACGCACGCACACACACACACACACACACACACACACACACACACACACACACACACGCACGCAGTTCAAAGTGCAACGCCACCCTCATGTGCCAGACGTCATGGTGCCAAACCAGAGGTGTTAGGTGCTCAAGTGCCTCGCTCTACAGTGCCTGGTGCTTGGTTCGATTTGTTTTGCCTTCCATTCTATCTTTATCTTATGCAAAATGTTTTTGGCATTCTGAAAACGGACGACCGTCAGGATCACACAGGGTTGTAAAATCTCTCAACAATGCGAAACATTCTCTGATAATGGGAGAAGGCAAATCTGAAGCAAGCATAAGTTATGGCAACTGGACTAACCTCATGTGAGTCGAAAACGTTTCACCTCTCATCCAAGAGGCTTCTTCAGTTCTGAAAGCCTGGTGGGGAGTACCAGATATTTATCCACCAGGAGGGTGGTGGCAAAAACAAGTGGACAAAGACCCGAAACCAACAGACTCGTTAGGTGTTAATGTGAGTCGTTAGCCTTTGATGGGCGGTCGTTACCCCTCCCAGCCCTCTAGGAGGGTGGTTGGGGGTCACCTGACTGCAAGTGGGACAGATGGCTGCACCTCCTTGGGAGGGCTCTAAGAACGGCGTTGTAAGTGGGAGACAAGTGGTGTCTGAGGCCCCCTCCTCTGTTCAAAGATGGCCGTTCTAGTTTGACATGAATGGCTTCTTTTACCCCTCTCTCAAACCATCTGTCCTCTCTGGCTAGAATGCGCACCTTGTGGTCATCAAAGGAGTGCCCCTTCTCCTTGAGGTGGAGGTGGACTGCTGAGTCCTGGCCTGTGGTCGTGGCCCTCCTGTGTTGTGCCATGCGCTTGTGTAATGGCTGCTTAGTCTCTCCAATGTACAGGTCAGAGCATTCCTCATTGCACTGCACTGCGTACACCACATTGCTCTGTTTCTCCCTTGGAATTTTGTCCTTGGGATGGACCAGCTTTTGCCTCAGAGTGTTGCTGGGCTTGAAGTGTACTGGGATCTGGTGGGTGTTAAAGATCCTCCTGAGTTTCTCTGAAATTCCTGCCACATAGGGGATGACAATGTTGTTTCTCTTTTTTTTTGTGGTCCTCGTCTTTCTTAACGAAGGCAAATGGCATCACGTGTGCACCGTTGATTCTGTGCTGATGTGAAACATGATAGGGCTGCAATGGTGCACAGAGAACTCTTCCTCTGCGGATGTTTGTTGTCTACACCTGGCGTATGTTGCAGACCAAAGGCTCTAAAGGATAATGTGTACTTTTCTAAAGTGTGTTAATATGTATTTATGGGTTATGTGTGTATGGCATCATTTCTACGTTTCTGTTGATGTTTCTGCATCAGATATTTTATAAAAGCATCATTGTAAATGAAAATAAACATAATGTGTTGAACATGCATCAGATGGTGTGGTTTGCCAGTGACATTTATCATTTCAGGACACAGATGGAAGCATCTACATATACTACAGCCTACATATCGTGTGTTTTTAGTTGAAACCAGAAGTTTACACACACTATTAAAAGACATCTTTTCTTCTTACTGTCAGACATTAAATCAGACTAAACTTTTCCTGTTTTAGGTTAGGATCACCAAAGTTATTTCTATTTGCTAAATGTCAGAAGAGTGAGAGAATTTTTATTACTTTCTTCAAAGTCAGAAGTTTACATACACTAACGTTACTATGCCTTCAAGGTACTTGGGAAGGCCCAGATAATGATGATGTCATGGCTTTGAAGGCTTTTGATAGGTTAATTGACAACATTTGTGCTAATTGGAGACACACCTCAAACACACTGCTTCTTTGTGTGACATCACGGAAACGTTTTTAAAAAATCAGCCAAGATAGAAGACAACTGTGGACCTCCAAAAGTCTGGTTCATCCTTGGATACAAAGTCAAGATGACTGAAGGTTCATGTTCATCTGTTCAAACAGTTATACGCCATGGGAATGTCCAGCCATCATACCGCTCAGGGTTCTGTGACCCAGAGATGATCGTGTTTTGGTGGGAAATGTGCGTATCAACCCCAGAACAAAAGCAAAAGACCTTGTAAAGATGCTGCCTGAAGCTGGTAAGAGTGTTATTATCCACAGTGAAATGAGTCCTGTACCAACACGGGCTGAGACATGTCCTCTGGTCTGAAGAAACTAAAATTGAACTGTTTGGCCATAATCACCATCGTCACATCTGGAGGAAAAAGGGGGAGGTAGAAAGCCTGAGTACACCATCCCAACTGTGAAGCACAGGGGTGGCAGCATCATGGTGTGGAAGTATTCTGCTGCACGAGGGACTGGTGCACTTCACAAAATAAATGGCATCGTGAGGAAAGAACATTATGTGAAAATATTGAAGCAACATCTCAAGACATCAGCCAGGAAGTTAAAGCTTGGGTGTAATGGGTCTTATAAATGAACAATGACCTGAAGCAGACCGCCAAAATAGTTACAAAGTGGCTTATGGACAATAAAGTCACAAAGCCCTGATCTCAATCTCATAGAAAATTTGTGAGCAGAACTGAAAATGTGTGTATGAGCAAGGTGGTCTACAAACCTGACTCAGTTACACCAGTTCTGTCCAGAGGAAGCTCGTGGAAGGATCCCCAAAACATTTGACTCAAGTCACACAGTTTAAAAGGCCACCAAATACTAAGGAAATATGTGTAACTGTCTGACTTTGAAGAAAATAGTAAAAAACTGTCCTAAAAATTCTCGCTCTCATTATTAATAATATTGAGAGATACAGTGAATGATATAATAATAATTTTGGTAATCCTGACTGATCTAAAACAGGAAAAGTTTAGTCTGATTTAATGTCAGTGGAAAAAAAGGTGTCTTTTTATACAGTGTATGTAAACTTCTGGTTTCAACTGTATATATGTGGACATATATTTTTTATTTGTTCTGCATACATCAGTATAGCTTATAATAAATCTCATGCATCTAAAATAGTGAATGGAAGCACAGATGTTGAGAAAGCTGCTGTCACTCATCCTCCTTATTTAATCAAAATTGTAGAGTCCATTGACAGAATCTATTTTGTTGAAACTTGTCTACCAAACTGTTTGCTGGTGCAGCCTTTGGTGCTGTTATCTCCCATTAAGAGGCTGCACTCAAATCCACAAAGCGGTGAAGATCAATACCTCATATATACTGTACAACTAGCCTATATTCACACTGAACAGCATGTAACTACGTACGTACTGTGTGTGACACTAAATATCCTGCTGATGTAGTAATGTTGATTAGGAGATACATGGACATCTACTACATAATGCATAGGTGCCCCATGTGTTAGATTTCTTTCATGGGATGGCAGCTCAGTGAATTGAAACAACTTAATTTTTACTTATGTAAATGTTCAGTTGACTCCAGCTGTTAAAATTAGGCCAGAGTCTCGTTTTAAAGTTATTGTTTTGGCCTTTATTATATAGAACAGTGTAGACAGAGCGACAGGAAGCCTGGATAGCAGAGTGGGGGAATGACACCCAGTAAATGGCCATGAGCTGGATTCGAACCCACAACCGCTGCGTCTGGAACCACATCCTCTGTTTATGGGTCACCCGCTCAGCCAGCTGACCTATGTGAACACCCAGAGTCTCGTTTTAAAGGGATTCAGCGACACCTTGTGGCCGAGGGGGGGGGGGCTCCTTGTTTTGCAACAGCAGAGGAAGGACGTGGACTAAATCGTGTTTGCAGGAACTGGAGAAGTCTGGACCCAGAAATGGCATCGCCGGAGGAATTCTTTGCAGGTAAATGACAGCGTGTCAGTGCTTAAAGGCGCTGTAAGTTGTGCTCTGTCAGCTGTGTGTGTGTATGTTTGTGTACAAATAAAGTGTCCCGTTTGTGCAGCGAGCCGTGAACAGCAACTCTGGTCTGTTTGTCCAACTCATACTGAAACAGAAGAAAAACGCTGAAGCTGCTGCTGCTGTCCTGCAGCTGTTTGAGGTCTGACAGGACAGAGGACTTTGTGACCTGATTCTGTGAAAACATGTTCTGCTTTACCATTTGATCAGTACTTTCAACCAGATTGCATTTAACTTACTTTCACTGCATTTCCCACGTACCACATGACTAAATGAGTTCTATACATCCACCTTTGTTTCATCAAATATTACTGCAGGCATCCCCAAGATCCAGTATGTTCCAGCTGCTGGACCCTCAGATGTCATGTGCTTCAGACACTACAATGCAGGAGAGGTCAGAGCCCCAAAGGCTTCCCAGCTTTGTTTCTGTATTTCATGCCGTCTCAGTCCATTTGATTTTTTGTTTGTTGCACCACATAGTTTTGGCTTGAGGGCTTCTCCAAGGGACCCTCTGTCAAAGTCTAATTTAAACCTAACTTCTTTTATATTGAGAACTATTTATGTGCAGTTGTTTTGTTGTGAAATAAGAATCCAGGGCCCCTCTCAGGAGGTTATGTCATGTGTTCATGTCATGGTTTTGAATGCAGATTTAGAGTTGTGGGTCTCTGTGTTTAGCTCAGTGTTCCTCTGTGCAGGTTCTAATGGGGAGGACGATGGAGGACTGGCTGAGGTTCTCCGTCTGTTACTGGCACTCCTTCTGTGGAACTGGTACTGTCTCATCTGAGCCAGCGCTAATCTTAGAACAGTCTGTGGAGGCTTACTTGAACCAATATGAAGTCGAGGCTTTGACAAACACTTGCTTCAGACCCCTTTCAAGTGTTTTAAAGCCCTACTTGAAACCACAGACTGTATTTAAGCTTGAAACAGATCATCACCAGAACCACTTCTCTAAATTCAGGTCTGCACATGTCTCCCTTGCAACATTGTCTTGTTTTCTGTTCGGTAGGTGCTGATCCGTTCGGGTTTCCAACCTTCCAGCGGCCCTGGAATCAAGGGACCCCCATGGAATCAGCCAAGAAGCGACTCCACGCTGCATTTGAGTTCTTCACCAAGCTTGGTGTGAGGAGATTTAGATGACTTTTAATAACATATGTCTGATCAACATGACTGTATACTTCTTTTCTGACATTTATGTTTCTTCATAGGTGAAGTATTACACGTTTCATGACAGGTCAGTCACTCAAAGCAATCCTGCTTTTACTCTTATGTTCTGGAAGAGTTGAGAAGAAAATGATACACTTAGAACTAGTTTAATATTTAAAAGTAATGAAGATGTGACAGTGCAAACGACAAATATTTGGACAGTTACACATTTTTTCTTCTTCAGATATAGCTATTTTCACATGCATTGGCCAAAGTTCAAAAGTAGGGAGACTCGTCCAGATTTTTCCTCTTCATCCTGAGAGTCTCCTCTAATGTTTTCTGTGTAAATTTTGGATTGTCTGATTGGATGAAATGTTGCTTTTGATGCATTTGGCTGAATATAAGCACAGAATTCACCTGTATACCTCCATCAAAAAAGTGTGAAAATCAGCCATTTATACCCAGATGATAACAGAATCATCACCATGTTTTATTTACGAATCAAGAATCAAGAGTCTTTATTGTCATTGTGTTTCCACACAGCGAAATTACGATTGGTGACTCGCAGCAATAGATAAAAAATAGAAAAAGGCACACTGAGATTACTTACTGAGACTTCACTGCAGTATCCAACTCTCCAAATATTTACAGTGTGCACTGTAAATGTAGATGTTGAGTTGTTTCAGTTAGCTGTGTTCTATTGTCCACAGAGATATGGCCCCTGAGGGCTCCACATTGGAGGAGTCCAACAGGAATCTGGATGAAATCACAGATATGGCTCTGAAGCTGCAGAGCCAGACTGGAATCAAGGTGCTGTGGGTCACCTGCAACCTCTTCACCCACCCAAGGTCAGCATTTACCCACATGGACAGTTAAGAACCCCAGAAACCTGAGTGTCAGCAGAATAAGAAGTTATAGCTCCAGCTTTAAATTCATTTCAAACATCATCATATTCAGAATAATGTGATTTTAGGCGTCAAGCAGGAGGGTCTAGGTTAGTACAACCAATCTGACAGTGTTCTATTTATTTCATGCACATTTAACCAGTGAACATCATGTGACAGGTATATGAACGGTGCAGCCACCAACCCAGACGGCCATGTTCTGGCCTACGCTGGTGCTCAGGTGAAGAAGGGTTTGGATATTGCCGAGAAGTTGAGTGCAGAAAACTTTGGTATGAGTCACTTGAGATGTAATACATGTGAACCATTGCTTTGAAAATGTTGTGTTCTCACTGTAATCAGCGTATGTTTGACTCCACAGTGTTCTGGGGAGGCAGAGAAGGTTTCCTCTCCATCCACAACACTGATGTCGCTGCTGAACTGAAGCACATGGCCAGCTTCTTCAAAATGGCCGTCAGTAAGTGAGCACATGAACATGGGATATACGTTGAGTTTTGTTTATTCAGTGAGGACTGACGACTTCCAGCTTCATGTCTGTTTATTGTTTTTCCAGAGTACAAAGAGAAGATTGGGTTGAAGTGTCAGTTTCTTATTGAGCCCAAACCTAAGGAGCCCTGCAAGCACCAGTACGACTACGGTATGTCTCCCACATTTAAAATCCTTCGTCATCTCACATTTTCAGTGCTGCAGCTTCTTTGCCCCTTTTCTCTTCTACAGATGCTATGAGTGTTATAGGATTCCTTAAGCATTATGGTCTGGAGAGTCACTTTAAGTTGAACATTGAGCCCAACCACACCACCCTGGCAGGACACTCCTATGAACATGATGTCGTCATGGCTTCTGCGTGAGACATCACAACTTTCATCACAACTTTTACTTTACATTTAATAGTGTTGCTAACTTTGCTGCCATTCCTTGCTATATGTTAAATGTTTTATATCATATTGTTTGCTGGTGGACAGTTTTGGCATGCTGGGTTCTGTTGACTCAAACACTGGTTCTCCTGACTTGGGATGGGACACCGATCAGTTCCCCATGGACATCAGGAACACCACCTTGGTCATGAAGGTAAGCTAATGGTCTATCCTATTCTCTCTCACACCAACTGGTCGAGGCAGATGGCTGCCTTCACTGAGCCTGGTTCTGCCGGAGGTTCTTTCCCCTGAAGGGTATATTTTTTCTGCACCACACATCAACTTGTCCCATGACCTTCACCTCACACCAGCTGCTTTGGCTTCAAGCAAAAAACCAAGAAGACATTTTTTAAATTGAATGTTTTTGAATGTGCCTTTCTGTGTTTTTGTGTTCTTGTGTTGTGCATAATAAATTAATCCACAGGCTTTTAATAGTGCAGGTTTAGAACAAAGGTTAGGTGCTGTATCTGATCCAGATGTGGAATGAAGATGGGGTTGTAAATGCTCACAGGGTCTGAGAATCAGACTAATTCCTGGGTAGGTTTTCTGTGGCTCAGACGAGGAAGAATCTGGGGTACCAATGAAATTACAATGTGAGGGATAACCTCCTTAAACAGTGTTCATTTTTGACAATTTGGTCAATATCTGTGCAATACTTCTGTCACTGAAATAGGAAATGCTCTTTTAAGATGTATTTTTTACATTGGATGTTTTGCACAGTTACTTTTGTAATGATCTCTTTATTGTTTTCCCCTAACTCTTATTGTCTGTTGCCAAAGAGCTGCTCAAAGGGAATTGTTTGCTTTCGTTGGATTTCTCTGTATAATCTTGTCCACCTTACTGTGTGAAAGCCTTGAGATAGCGTGTTGTAAATTTGTCCTGTATAAATAATACTATTTACTACAGGTAGATGTTAGAAAATTTTGCTGATATACTTTGGTGAAGTAGGACTAATCAGTTGGCAGATATTTCCCCTGTTGTGGGCAGTGGTACAAGCTGTACATACAATATATGACTTATCACCTGCAAAATTGATATGGGTAAAGTAGAGGCAGACAGATGCTAACTTGCATATACTGCAGATATGGAACCGTCATTGTGAGTTGTGTTTCTGGCCACTTGGCAAATGTAAATCCAGTAATTAGTCTGGAAAGTGAGATTAATTAAAGTAGATTTTGGAGGCCAGACAACCAAAACAATTAGCCAAAGTAAGCTAATACAAGTGGAAGAATTAAAAACTGTAGAGTCTGTGGTAATTCTCACTTTGTGTGAGTGAACCCCTACACAATAATCATTTAAGGCATTGTTAATAGAACGTTTTTGATTAGTGCAGCTTTATTTTTTTTAATACAAACAACTAAAAACAATCAAGCTTCATTCAGGTAAAGAAGGATTTTTCAATGAATTCTTTGGCTCGCTAGCAGCAGTAGATGAGGACAGTGATAATGGAACCAGTTATTCTTCAGTGTCTACTCTGCTCCAGACCATCATTGAACAAGGTGGCCTGCAGCCAGGAGGCCTGAACTTTGATGCGAAGGTTCGCCGGGAGTCCACTGATCTTGAGGACCTTTTCATCGCTCATATTGGAGCTATGGACGCCTTCGCAAGAGGACTCAGAAATGCTGTTCGCATCATTGAGGACGGGCTTCTAGCTGGTATGCTGAAGGTATGTGTGCAGCTGCTTGAACGTAATATAGATTTTAATTCAGATGCACTGGATTATTGGTGATCGATTATGTCTGATGTTAAACAGGAGCGATACTCAAGTTTCCATCATGGCCTTGGACAGAAGGTAGAGGATGGTTCTGCCACCTTAGAGGAGATGGAGGTAAGACTCCAACTTGAGCTTTTCCAGTGGGATTTTCATTAAATGTATAAGACACACTACCGTTCAAAAGTTTGGGGTCACCCAGACATTTTCATGTTTTCCATGAAAACTCACTTTTATTCATGTGCTAACATAACTGCACAAGGGTTTTCTAATCATCAATGAGCCTTTCAACACCATACTCACTGTATCATGAGAACATAGAAGTGATGGTTGCTGGAAAAGTTCCTCTGTACCCCTATGGAGATATTCCATTAAAAATCAGCTGTTTCCAGCTAGAATAGTCATTTTACCACATTAACAATGTCTACACTGGATTTATCATTCATTTTATGTTATCTTCATTGGAAAAAAACTGCTTTTCTTTCAACAATAAGGACATTTCTAAGTGATTCCAAACTTTTGAACAGTAGTGTATATATGATATAGTTTATGTACTGGAGATCTGAGTGAGAATGGACGATCCCCCATATCAAAATGTTGTGTGTTTGTTATTTCAGGCTTTCATCAAGCAGAACGGTGAACCGAAAGTAACTTCAGGAAAGCAGGAAAAATATGAGACCATCTTTAATCACTACATTTAATAAAAACATTGTCTCTCTGTATTAGCATATAACTTTGGACCTGCTGTATTACTGATAAAGAAGCACCAAGTCCTGCTGGAACTAATACTAATTAATGTAGTTAACCATGTAAAAATGCTGGACATGTCATTTGACAAGTTAAAATGGTGAAATATATATTAGTTTCAATGTGTAATTCCATTGACCTACAATGTCATCTGGCCATATTCATATGAACTATTGACTAAGTTTACTATTTAGCAAAACACATCATCAGATTGAAGTTGATCATGTGCACTTATATAATTCACACAGTTCTACAATGGTTAAATCTAACAAATATCCAAAAAAAAACATTTTTTGTAATTAATAAAGACAGCACAAAATACCTTATTGTTTGTGGCGTAGTTTCTGCTGTTTTACTACCGTAAATATTTTTCTATGACAGAATAAAAGGAATCCATATAAAAACAGAAAAACTGGCATTTACGTCATTATATATCAATATACATTATGTTTGTACCACCTCTTATAACTCAAACAATAGTTGTAGGCTTCATAATATAATAATTCCTTCCATTTCCCTCTACATCTGGCTTTGGTAAATTGGAAATTAATTGAAACTGCACCTAAAGTCTCAAAAGTAAAAGTAGTTTATACAGAAGAATTGTACGTTCCACTGTTATCCGTACATCATACATGTAAACAGCATTTTACTGATGTTAGATGAGGTAGGTTAATGTTTAACTGATCATAAAAGGCTGCAAACAGTAATTATTTTCATTGTGCATAATCCTGCTGGTCAGTTTCTTGATTATTTGATTTAGAAATTTCTTAAAATATTGAGAGATGCACAAATATAACAGTTGCTCAGAGTCTTAAATGACACCTTCAAACAGAATTGTTTAAATAATTACAAGGAAAACATAGATTTGAGTCTGGAACAATGAAATGGTGACATTTCTACATTAAAAAGACAAACTAGCTTTAAATGAAGTCATTTAAACTTTTTAACTCCACAGATTTCATGTAACAAACTGTAGTTTTAAAAAGTTGATTAGGACATCTATTGTTAGGTAGATTAATGTATAATGTACTGCTATCACTACGTGTTGGATACAAGGTGTACGTGAACATAGATTAACAGCAAGCCAAACTCATTTCATGAGCCAGGTAGCTTGAGCGTCTTGCTCCTCTTATTCATTACAATGTTGACTCTTAGAAAAGACGACTGAAAACTGAAAACAAACAGAAATAAACATATATTAGCGCCTTGGTATAACAAATACAGGCCTACAGAAAGGCTCAGCCTCATACGGAGGTCATTGACACATACTGGCGATCTATTGAAATGCTAATAGCGTCGTAAGCGCCGGCATTGCTATGCTAATGCTACTAGCAGAGCAAATAGATACAAAACGATCTCTATACAAGCTAAGAACACACTCAAACTAGTCTTTAAACACAGGATACACTTACAGCCATTGCTTTCGATGGGAAGAAAAAATGATTACAGCAGGACATGAGCAGTATGGGGCATTTGTGAGCGTGAGGAGGATTCAGCACGTTGTTACCCAATGGCTGTTACTGAGTAGCTAGGCCGGACTTCCTGTTACACACAACTACGGTGAATGGCTTCAAAATAAAATACCTTGAAATGACTGTAGGCAATATAAATATATAAATTAATTACTTTTAACCTTTGTAGCTCTAAATCTCGCACATGAAATGATGTTTTATGACTAACTTATTAAGAACATATTTTTAAACCTTTTAATAAAACACATGAATTAAACAGTTTCACTGGGGGCAGAACATATAACAAAGCAGTTTGCAGACTTTTCATATGTTTTGTGCCGAGGAATAAGGAGAAGAAGTTGGAGAATTAACTTATATAAAATAATTTATAATCTATGTGGTTATCTTCCACTGCTGATATCTGGAGTCATTTACTGTAAGTAGTAGTTTTTTGCATTTTTTAAAATTATATAATTTTTAATATGTAGAAAGATTAAAATGAACACATTGGATTCCTTTTCTTCATTAGGATAGATCTATGGAGTCACTGGAGTGCCACAATAAAATAAATAAATAAATAAATAAATGTGGAAGTATAAAGAGAAATAAATAAATGTAGAAATATAAAGAGAAATAAATAAGGAAATAAGTGTGGAAATAGGATTCCTGCCTGATGCCAGCTCCTAGCACGGCTGAAGTCAAGTGATGGCACTGTGGCGCTTTGGCTAATTCTACCAGCAGGGCTCTGATAGTTCAGTAAGTTTATGTTTATTTTCTTATTGGTGCCAGCTTTAATGCACTTCATATACACCTGTAGTGTCAGATATAATTTGTACGGTGCACTCCAGATGTCGATGGAGTTTATTTGTGTGTGTGTTGACCAGAGAAGAAAGTTAGCATCCAGTAAATATTAGCTTTGATGTGAATTAGCGATGCTAACCGAGCTAGCTGCTCAGTCGTCGCCTGATTAAAGCTAACGTAGCATTAAGCTAACGTAGCATTAAGCCAACGATGTTTGTGTTGTGTCATGTAAACAGCTGAAGCGTGTTGTGTCACTGTAATGTGGTACATTTAGTTAATAAAACTGTCAGTGGAGACACTGGTTCACATTAATGTAACATTTAGAAAACATAAATGTGATTAAAACAGTGAGATTAAGGTTCTGTGTTGTCAGTAGTCCTGAATATCTGCTAAGTCTCCAAAGTTAAACTGGAGAAAGCAGTAAATCTGCTCTCTAGTCGTTAACATTGTTTAATGACTGATTTACATATTTTAGTACGTATTCCTGCAGTGTAGATTGGAAAAATAAACTCCCAGAATATGATCAAAGTCAACAGATAAAGCAAAGAAGACTGGAGTTCCCTCCACCCAGAATCTATATCTGTCCCTCTATGCTCATCAGGAAAAGAAAAGGTCTTAAATTACAACGTTTTTGACTTCTTCAGAGACCCCTCTTGCTATTTGTGCCTCGAGTTTCACGGGATTCATAGGAAGAGAACTGACTGATCAGTAGGCACTGGTTTTATATGCGCTGATTTGTTGTTACCATAACCTGCTCCAGAGTATGTGTGGAGCATAAGTTACCATAACGATACTTCTAGGTAAGAACTGAGCCATTGTTGTGGATATGAAAACAAGGGTCAGACCCAAAGTTTAGACCCCTCTCTAACTCTAAACCTTGCTTTGCAGTACAGGCCTCTGGTCATGCCGGCAACATCAAAACTTTAATCCAGGACAATGCAACAAATCGACAAAACACTTAGGTATACACATAAAGCATATCTAAAAATCAGGTTACTGTGTGATAATGTAAGCACATGCATTTAGTCAGGGATGTAATCTAAAAGCCAGTTCCATTGTGGGTCTAGTTCTAGTATTTTGGAAATTTTGACAAATGTTAGAGATTTGAAAAAATTCCAATTTTTTAAGTGAATTTGGAACTGAATTTTAGTTTGACAAAATTTTCTCAATATATCAGTTTTGTTTTTAGGGCATTGTAGGAATCTTAATTTGTTTTGTGTAACTTTACATTGACAGTGAAATGCAATGTTCAAAATTGTCTGTGAAAAAAGAAAGAGCAATAAATGAAATTGTCTATTAACAGACTATAGACATTCCCACAAGGCAAGAATAGCAGCAGATTGTCTCCAGAAGCCGCCGTACAGTTGAATCCAGTGATTTGTGCTGTACGACACTTCAAATATCACCACAGTCAGTGGTCCTAACCTACATTTCTTCTTCTTAGCACAAGTCGGATTCACGGTTGTGGCCCTACGTCTACCCCAGTAAATACTCAGAAGCTCCAAAACTACAGGAAGAGGAAAGGTGGAAGGACGAGAGGGAGCGAGAACGAGACAGGAAAGGGAAAGAAGAGAGGCTATGACCAAAGGAGGGACTCCAGAAAGAGGAGGGGAAGGATGGCCAAGAGGGCAGGACACAGCTGCCCCTGGAGGAGCACCGAGGGGAAGGGAAGGAGCCACGACCCCCCCACATACAGTTTCCATCTTCTTTGGCCCAGCACCAGGGATACATGCAATACATGCATGGACTTTATGCCTACAGCCAGGGCTACGAGCCCAGCCACCCTGGGTACAGAAGCATGCCCTCGGGTGTGATGCAAAATTATCCAGGTAATAAGAGAAATAATTATTGGAATTAGGTGCCTTATTTTTTCTTGAAAGAGAATTGTTTTTGCAGCACAGTAATATAAAAACACAGACACATGAAGCGTAAATGCAATGAAAACACCAGAAGAGAAGTGAAGACACTTTTACTATGCACAGAGTTAAAGTGTGTATGGTGATAAATGAAACTTGGGATAAGAATCTAGAAGAGTATTTTTGGTAATAATACTTTTTATTCAAACAAGCAAGCGTGCAGGACACAGGATTAATACTTGAAACATTAAACCCATTAACTGACTAATTGCGAGCAAACATAAAGCGCCTGAAATCAGTTTTAAAAGACTGAAAACAGCAAAACAGGCACTTCAAAAATACAGTACACCTATTGACACATAATCACACAATCTTCTTTTCGAAAACCTTAGAAGAAAATAAACTTCAATTCGGACAAGGAAAGCGGCGAAGTGCAGGTGAACTCGCTTCTATACTCTATGGGGAGAGATGCTGAACCCATTTATGGCTCGTTTGTGTTTCCTGCTGCCACTGATGCTAGGCCACATCCAGAGTATGACTATGACCTAGTTATTGGACAGTTTGATGAACACTTTGTCCCTAAAAGAAACGTTATCCACGACTGTGCCTGTTTTCACAGAAGAAGCCAAAGGGCTGGTGAGACAGTCGAAGCTTTTGTGCGGAGCCTGTATGAGCTCGCGCAGCACTGCAAGTTTGGCGTGGGGAAGGATGAGCAGATCCGGGATCGGATTGTCATCGGAATAATGGACAAAGAGGTTTCCCACAAACTACAACTAGAGGCAGACCTGACTCTGGAGAAAGCCATCCAGTTAGCACATCAAAGTGAGCAAGTAAAACAGCAAAATGCAGAGCGTGTGGAAACAACGGTGAATGAGGTGAGACAAAAACACTACAACAGCACAAAAAGAAGCTACGAGAAACGTCAGGCACCAGGACAGAAATACAGTGAGCACAAGCAAAACTGTCAAAGATGCAACAGGATGCATGATAAAAGGGAAAACTGTCCAGCTCGAAATAAAAGATGCAGAAAGTGCAATAAAATGGGACATTTTGAGGCTGTGTGCAAAACTAAAATGCTGGAAGAAGTCAGAGCAGAAGCTGGCATGGATTCAGATGAGGATTCATTTTTCATTGGAGAACTGTTCCAGAGAGCGACTACAAAGTCAAAGGCAAATGTCATTGAGGAGTCAGATTCAGACACTGACTGGGACATTAAGCTACAAGTGAATGGCAGCCCAGTGGATTTTAAAATTGACACTGGTGCAGATACCACTGTTATGACAGAAATGACTTTCAATAAGCTACAACAAAAACCAAAGTTAAGCAAGTCCAGGTCAACAGTGTACAGCCCAGGTGGAAAAGTCAGATGTGTGGGGAAGTTTCTTGCAACCACCACATACAAAAGTCAGAAATACCAGTACTGGATTACAGTTATTAAGGAACAGTACGCAAGCAACTTGTTAAGCAAAACTGTGGCAAAACGCATGGGACTAATAGCAAGAGTCAATGCTGTCAGTACGGATCTAACAAGCGAAGTGTTTGGAGAAATAGGACTACTGAACTGTGAGCCTGTTAAGATAGAGCTGACTGAGGATGCAGTCCCATATAGTGTCAACACGCCACGCAGAGTACCTTTTCCACTTCTCCCAAAGGTTGAGAAAGAGTTAAAGCGCATGCTGAGCCTTGGGATCATTGAGGAAGTTACAGAGCCCACGGACTGGTGTGCGCCAATGGTGCCCGCTCCAAAACGCAACAATGACCAAGTCAGAGTGTGCGTCGATTTGAAACGCTTAAACAAGGGAGTAAAGCGTGAACGTTACATTTTGCCCACACTGGATGACATAACACCAAAGCTCGCTGGAGCTAAGGTTTTCTCCACTCTGGATGCATCTAGCGGTTTTTGGCAAATTCCGTTAGACCCCAGCTGTCAAAAACTAACCACGTTCATAACCCCAATGGGTCGGTTTTGCTTCAAGCGACTGCCATTTGGCATTACATCAGCGCCTGAGATTTTCCAGCGGCTGATGAGTAATCTGCTGAAAGGCCTGGATGGAACTGTTGTTGTGATGGACGATATTCTTGTTTTTGGGTCAAGTGAGGAGGAGCATAACCGCCGTCTGAATGCTGTATTGCGGACCGTCAAAGCGTCCGGTCTCAAGCTCAACAGGGCTAAGTGTCACTTTAGAAAGACTGAACTGCAGTTCTTTGGACACATTATAAGCGCAGATGGTGTGAAGCCCGATGAAAGTAAAGTGGAGGCCATTGCTAAAATGCCCAGTCCCTCAAATGTGGAGCAACTGCGACAGGTGCTTGGGCTCGTGAACTATGTTGGGAAGTTTCTGCCAGGCCTGTCCACTGTAATGCATCCACTTACCAACCTGCTCAAAAAGGAAACTGCATGGGTTTGGGACGAGCCTCAAGAGCAAGCATTTAACAAAGCAAAAGCAATGCTTATAGCTGCTCCCGCCTTAAGTTACTATGACGCCAACAAGCCGACAGTGGTCAGCGCCGACGCCAGCAGCTACGGCCTTGGTGCTGCCCTGTTGCAAGACCATGATGGAGAGTTCAGGCCAGTTGCCTTTTGCTCGCGCACACTCACGGATGCGGAGAAGAGATATTCGCAAATCGAGAAAGAGTGTCTGGCATCAGTTTGGGCTTGTGAACGTTTTGCCCGTTACATCCAAGGTATGGGCCATGTTCGTTTACAAACTGACCACAAGCCACTGGTACCATTGATCAACTCGTACGACCTTGACAAAACGCCACTAAGATGTCAGAGACTGCTTATGCGATTAATGCGATTCAATGTTACTGCTGAACATGTTCCTGGCAAGCAGCTTGTAGTCGCAGACGCTCTCTCCAGGCACCCACTAAGTGACAGCCACGTGCCAGAAACCGAAAAACAAGTGAAGGCATATGTGAACACTATTGTGGCCAGCAAACCAATCATGTCACAGAAACTTGAGGAGATTCATCAAGTTACAAAAAGGGATGTGGAACTTCAAAAAGTTATCACTTACATCAGAAAAGGGTGGCCCTGGAAAATGCCTGAGAGCTCATCACTACACAAATACCAAGCTGCCAGAAATCATCTATCAGAGTCAGATGGCCTGGTTCTGTATCAAGATCGCATCGTTGTTCCTGCAACACTCAGAGCTGATGTCTTGGACCAACTACATGAAGGTCACCAGGGCCTCACCAAGTGTAGGGAGCGTGCCAAGTTGACGGTATGGTGGCCGAACATTGGAGCACAGATCACACACAAAGTAACATCTTGTGATTTTTGCAGAGTGCACAAACGTACTCAGAGACGGGAACCACTGGTAACAACTCCACTGCCCAGCAGCCCATGGCAACGGATTGCAGTGGATCTGTTCGAATTAGAGGGTAAGAATTATCTTACAGCTGTTGATTATTTTTCAAGAGACATTGAAATTGCTTCCCTCTCCACCACTACCAGCAGACAGGTTATTAACAAACTAAAGAGCATGTTTGTCAGATGGGGCATTCCACTGGAACTGATCAGTGACAACGGGACGCAGTTTACGTCAGCTGAATTCCAAGAGTTCAAGCAGAGGTATGGTTTCACTCACACCACCTCTAGTCCCCATTACCCACAGTCAAACGGAGCTGCAGAGAGGGCCGTTCAGACTGCCAAGCACATCCTCAGACAGCCTGATCCCTGTTTAGCTCTCATGAGTTACCGCTCCACTCCAATAGCAGCTACCGGAGCAAGTCCAGCGCAGCTCATGACAGGTAGACAAATACGCACTACTTACCCTGTTCTGGAAAAGACATTATTGCCATGTCCAGTTGACCCAGACAAAGTGTACAAGAAGGACAGTGTTGCAAAAGACTCTTACAGATTCTTCTACAACCGCAGACACTCAGCACGTACACTACCTGAGCTTCAACCAGGTCAAAGCGTAAGAGTGAAGCATGACGGACAGAAAGGATGGACGACTCCGGCCAAAGTCATCGGAAAGTCCAAGGAGCCGAGATCCTACCTCGTGGAGATGGCAAACGGAAACGTCGCTCGTCGCAACAGACGTCACCTCCAGCTTGTTCCTGGGACTGAAATTCCTGCAGAGCAACACAGTCCTGAGCGAACAGCACCACGGCAGGACTCCAGTTCCCCAGCTGCAGATGTGGCTATTCTACCAGAACCACCATGTAGCCAACCACCAGCAGATACTTCTCAGGGAGTTCCTCTTCCACCATCAACTCCTGTCAGGACGACTTCCAGGGGCCGCGAGATCAAGATACCTCTCAGGTTCAGAGACTGATAAATGGGGCAGAATAATCCCCTTCAGGACTGAGGGCAGTCTACCCCTGTGATGTCCTGCATCGTTCTATGTTTCAGTGTTTTCCTGACTTATAATGAAAAAAAAAGTATTGTTGCATGATTAAAAGAAAGTGTTGAACTGTTGTGGAACATAAAAGCTAAATTTAAGTTTAACTAAGTAACTAGAGGTAACGGAACAGAAATAATCGAATATGCTAAAATGTCACAGCGTTCTTTTTGTCATGTGTCTTACACAGCAGATGTTTGGGATCTAGCTTTCAAAAGGGGGAGACGTTGTGAGATTGGTGTTTATTGTCCCTCTGGAGTTGCTATAGTTGGATCACAGTGACCACTAGGGGGCACTGCAAGACAGTTAAGCAATGAGATCCAGTATATGAGCCGTGTTGTTGTGTGTCTGACGTTGCGGCTAATAAAAGCAGTTAAATGAGGACTTACACCCGTGTCTTGCCTCATATCATGACAGTACAGTTCAAGACAGTTCACAGAATTGTAACATACATCTTGAGAGAACAAGTGGAGAACAGTTTTTTTCTTTCTTTTTAAAATTAGGCACACTAAGGCAAGGTATTACACTTATTTAGTTAAAAAAGCAAGGATCTTTTAATACTATTATATAATACTGAGGATTTCCTGTTTATATCACAAGCAAATTTTAAAGACTTGAAATACTCTGAGAAATAGTTTCGAAATACAGCAAAAATAGGAGTGGAGCTTCTCCATTTACAGGTATGAATAAAAAATTTACCCATTACAATAACAAAATTAACAGTATCTGAAATTGTCAAGTCCAAATTGTCCATATAATAGATGACATCATTCAAAATAAAAGGGGGTACATTTGGAATTTTTAATGATATCCAACCATGTATAGCAGTCCAGAAGTCCATAGCATGTTGACAGTTGAAAAATAGATGTTCAATTGTCTCTTTTTCAACTGAGCAAAAAGTACAGAGGTCTTCCAGTTCGGTATAGATCATACATTTAACTTCATATCGACGTCTGTCACGCACATGCGCGTGCGTGCGTCATCTTAACGCCATGGAAACAACGATGACGCGCAGCCGAACTCCTATAAAAGACCTGCTGCTCTTTCGACTGTCATTCTGCACTTGGATTTGGAGCTGAGCTGTTAGAGAAACTGGGAGCTGGACTCTGGACATTTGAAACGCTGGAAAGCATCCGAAGAATGGACCTTGCTGAAGAACAAACTCAGTGGATTACTGACAGAAGAAGAAGAAAACCGACCCGCTGGACAAACGGATCAGACAGAAGAGCAGCTGCTGTTTGGAGGCCTGACAAACCTGGAGAGTCAGCACACAGGTAAGAAAATACAACTGGTGTTTCTGCTGAGCATGACTCCTAAACTGACCTTCAGAAACACCTTGGACGCGATTTCAGGAGAAATTTTAGAATAAATTGTTGAATTCAAAGTTTGTTAAGTAACGTAATGTTTGAGGACCTGTTTGAAAAACTGTTTTGGTGATACAGACGGTTTCTTGGTGTAATTTCCGTATTTATTTTATGTGAAAAGTTGAGGGAAATGTATGGAATGTGCTTTTAATGCTGTAGTCATTTGGGAAAACTGATATTTCGGTTTGAGGACATGGATTTTTCTCGAATTTGGTGTTGAAACTTTTGGAAACAAAATGGCGTCGAGGCCATTTTTCAAAAAATGCTCCAACTGTTTATTTGTGGAATCCGTGGAACGGTCAGCAGAAGTGTTCGTAGAGGCTTTATGACGTCACAGCGTCCAGGCTCAGAGATCGTAGCTGAGTTTAGCTGGTTGTTGAAAATGTTGTTGGACATCGGGTCTTTTTCAGTTCAGAGCTGATCCTGTCTGTGAACGGATGTTACAATGTTGTTTAAAACGCACAGTCAGGTTTGTGTTGTTCTGAACTCAGAGCTGAACTGAACCAGTGTCGGTCTGATGCTCCACCTGTTATTTCATCTCTCCGAGTCAAACCGAGCTGTTCTGCTGTTTTCTTTCATAACCGTGTGAGTAACTGCGTGTTTCCTGCCTCCTGTCCGATGTTTGATTTCCAGTTTCTAAGCTGGAGAATAAGAGGCTGTCACAGTAGCTCACACTTTTGTGTGCTTATTTCGGATGAGGCCTGTTGCTGACTGCTCATAATGTCAACAAGGTTCAGCGTTATTCTGAGTGGTTTTGTTCACTGCAGCTGATTGACTGTATCAGTGTTTCATAGCTGATGGAGAATGTGGCCTCATAAGCTGACCCTCTCTTCAAACTCTCGGATTCCTAGTTGATTTGTTAAACAGTAATATTCAGATTTGCTAGAATTTAATTGTGGATTTTTCCGAAACATCATTATACCTACAGATAACCTATTTACTGCCTAAAGCTGACTGTGGGTGACATTCTTTCTTTTGACTATTAAATACCTGCAGCTTTATTCAGCATCAGAAACTGTAAGTGCTTCTTCAAACTGATAGTGGTGATTGTATTTACACACTTTAACACTGGTCCTGATGGTAAATAATGTTCTTGTTCTGGATGAATCCTGAACTCCATCAGAGATTCCAGGAGAGTTTTTATTCAGATAAAACGTCATTACACTCTAAAGGACTTTTCAGTGTTTTAAATGTGTGACTGCAGCTTTGCTCAGCATCAGAAACGATAAGTGATTCTTCAGACTGAAAATGATTGCGTTGAATGGTCTGGAAACCCGTGTTTTCCCTGAGACCTTTTCCGGTGGGTTCTTTATTTAACTTTCTGTCCCTGTAGCTGCTGACAGCCATCCAGACTGAAGAATGTTGGCATAATACAAATATGAAAGGACATGGCATCATTTTGGTGAATCAAAACACAGACCTCAAATTCATCAGCTTTGGCTTTGAGTCCTCCAAGCTGCTGAAGCAGAGCTATCATGTAGATATTGGATAAGGGTGGGTTTGAAACATTACAACTCTTTAATGCTATGCAACCAACGATTGTTAACATGTGAAACTGTCCAGGAAGTCATTGTGTTTGACTTTTGTTTTCCACCCTCAGGACTCCTGATGTGATTGTGGACCTTCCCACCTCTGAGACGACAGATAGGTGGCCTTTGAATGCTGTTCTGTACACGTTTTATAAAATGCACTAATTTTTTGTTCTTATTCTTTGCCTTGTCTTCTCTTTTATTGTCTTCCTTTTTTCATCATGTTTTCCACCTTCTTCCTCTTCTACTACTCTTCTTCTTGTCTGTTTTCTAATCCTTCTTCTCTTCTTCCTCCCTCTCCTCCTTTTTCTCCCCCTCTCGTCATCTCATCCCTTTCCTTTCATTGTTTTGTCCTCCTCTTTTCCCCCTTCCTTCTGCTTCTACTGCCTCCAGTTTTTTCTCCATTTTCTTCTCCTTTTCTGTCTTTTTCTCCCCTTCCTTTGCCTCCATTCTGCTTTTTTCTTCATGTTCTCTTCCTTTCTCTTAACTACTTTTTCTTCTTCACCTTCTTCTCTCCCTCGTTCCACTCATTATTCTTTCGATTCTTTCTTTACCTCCATGTTCTTTTCCTTCTCCTTCTGTCATCTTCATCATCTCTTCATCCCTCTACTTCTTGTTTTCCTTTATCCTTTTCTCCACCTCCTTCACTTCCTCCTTCTTTCCTCCTTTCTTTTCCTTTTTCTCCTCTTCCTATTCTGTCATCTTCTTAGCCTTTTCTCTTCTTCTGTCTTCTTGTCCTTCCTTCTCCTCCTGTCATTTTCCTCTTCGTTCATCTCCTCTTTCCTCCACCCTTGTTCTTCTTCTTCCTTCTCTATTACTCCTACTTCCATCTTTCTCTTCTTTCTCCTCTTCCTTCTGTCTTTGTCTCCTTCTTTCTCCTCCACTGTTTTATTTGTTTCTTTGTCATTCTTTTCATTTTTCTCATTCTTTTAGTCTCCTCCTCTCTTCATTGTCTCCTTACACAACTTCCTTTACTCCTTGTTCTTGCATTTTCTTTCTGTCCATCTTCAGTCTCCTTCATTCTTTTGTTCTTCTTCTCCTTCTTTTTTCACTCTTGTCTTCTCCTCATCCTTCTTTTTCCTCTACTCTTTTCTCTTTGCCTTTTACTTCCTCTTCTACTTATTCTTTTTCATTTCTTCCTCTGTTACTCCTTGTTCCCCCTCTTTCTACTCTTCCTCACTCTATTTTTTTGTCTCCTCCTTCTCTTGTCTTCATTCTCCTTCTGTCTAGTCATTTTCTTATCCCATCTTCCTATTTTTTTACTCCTTCCTCCTCTCCTTTTTTCTTCTTCTCTTCCCCTTTCTTCTTGAGTTGTCCTCCTCCTTTCTCTCCTAGTACTGCTTCTTTTCCAACTCTTCCCCTCTTTCCTTGTTGTTCTTTCTCCTTCTCTTCCTCATTCTTTCCTTTTGTCTTCTGTTTTTTCTCCTTCTTTTGGCTTTTTCTTTATTCTCCTTCCGTTTTTCCTTTTTTTCTCCTCCTACTCCTCTGTCTTCCATTTATTTCTCCTTCTGTCGTCTTTTCCAGCTTCTGTCTTCTCATTTTTCCTCCCTGTGCTCCCTCATTCTTTTCTTCTTCTCCTTCTTTTGCTTCCTCCCTTTTCTGTCTTCTTTCTCCTTCTTTGTCTTGTTCTTCTTCATGTCCTTCTTTCTACCTCCTCTGTCTTTTTATCCTTTCTCCTCCTCCTTTCTCTTCTTCTCCTTCTTTCTCATTTTCCTTCTTTGTCTACTCTGCTCTTCCTCATTCCTCTCTCCTTCTGTCTACTTTTAATTATTCTTGTCTTCCTTGAGTTTTCTTTCTCCTTCTTTTTTCTTTTTCTATTCCTGTTTTTCTTAGTCCTCTCGTCTTTGTCCTTCTACATTTTATTTCCTCTGGCCCTTTCTCCCTCCCTCCTGGTTATCCATCTCTTCCTCACTTTACTCCTTCTGATTCTTCCTCCTCATTCTCTTCTCCTTTTCTACCTTCTTTTTTCTGCTCCCCATTCCGTCTTCTCCTTCTTCCTCCTTTTCTCCTCCTGTCCTCTCATTCTTTCTTCTCCTTTTCATTCTTGTTAATGATCTTCCCGTCTTCTTCTCCTCCCTGTTTTTCTCTTTCCTCCTCTCTGTTCCCCCTTTTTCTTTGTTCTCCTTCTTTCTCTCCCACTGTTTTCATCTGTTCATCCCTTTTACTCGTTGCTTTTTCCTTATTCTTCTCTTCTTCCTCTTGTTTTAGATATCTTGTGCTTCCTCCTTCCCAATCTACTCTCCCTCATTCTTATCTCCTCTCCTCTTCATCTCCTCATTCTTCCTCTTCTCTGTTCTCCTTTCTTCTCCTCTTCCTCCTTCATCTACTCCTGTTTTCTACTTTCCTCTTCTACTCATTCTTCTTAATCTCTTCCTCCCTTTACTCATTGTTCCTCTCCTTCCTTCTTCTCCTTCTCTCCCTCATTCTTTTAGTCTTGTCTTCTTCTACTCCTCTCATTCTTTTCTTGTGTCTTGTCATTCTTATCCCATCCTTCTATTTTTTCTCCCTCCTTCTCTTCTTCTGTTTTCTTCCTTTCTATCCCTTTTTTCTTCATCCTCTACTGCTGCTAGTTTTCAAACTCTTAATCCCTTTACTCCTTGTTCATCCTCCTTCTCCTTCACTTTCTGTCCTCTCCCTTCTTCTGCTCTTCCTTCTGACTTCTACTTCTTTCTCCTGTCTTCTCCTTCTGCCTACTAGTTTTTTCCTCCTTCTGCTCCTTGTTCTGTTCTCTCCCTCATTCTTTTATTCTTCTTCTGCTTCTTCTTTCTTCTCCCTTTTATTCTTTCTCATAGTTCTCCTCTATTCTACTACACTTATATTTTTCTCCTTCCTTCTCTGTTCTCCTGTTTTCTTCTCTCCCCCCTTTATGTTCTACTCTGTTCTCTCCTACTACATTTCCATCTCTTTTCCCTCTGCTCCTTCTTCCTCCTCTTCCTCATTCTTTTCTTCTCCTCCTTCTTTTCTTCATTTTTTCTTTTCCTCTTCCTTCTATCTTCCTCTTCTACTCCATCTCCCAGTTTTTCCTTCCTCTTTCTGTCTTGTACTTTCTCCTCCTCCTTTGTATTTATCTCCTTTGTCCTCCTTCTCTGTGGCCTTTTCCTCGTCTTTTTCATCTCTTGCTTCTCTTCCTCCTTCTTCTTAGTCTTCTCATCTCCCCCTTCTCTTCTTCTTCTCATTCCTGCTCCTCCTTGTCTTTTGTCTTCTTTCTCCTCTTCTTGCTTTCTCCTCTGCTTTTCCTCATTCTTTTCTTCTTCTTCTGTCTTGTCATTTTTATCATCCTCCTTCTGTCTTCTTCTTCTACTCCTCCCCTCCTATTTTTCTTTTCCTTTTCCTTTTGCCTTCGTGTCCTTCTCTTCTTCGTTCTGCTCATTCTTCTTCCTTTTCTATTCCTATTCTGTCTTTTTCTTGTCCTTCTTCTTCGTCGTGTTTTTTCTATCTTTGCCTCCTTGCACTACTCCCTCTTCTCGTCTTTTTCCCTTTTCTCCTTCCATCTTAATTTTCTCCTCTTCCTTCTCCATTTTTGTTCTCCTCCTTCCTCTTCTATAACTCATTTTTCTTCATCTGTTCCTCCCTTGACTCCTTGCTTCTCTTCATCTTCTTCTCCTGCTCTCCCTCATTCTCTCCTTATGCTTTTCATCTTGCCTTTCTCTTCTCCTACTCCTTGTATTCATTCTTTCCTTCTCCTCCTTTTCTTTTTTCTCTTACTCAGTCTCACCTTCTGGTTTTCTACCTCATTCTTTTCTATACCCTCCTCCTTTCTCCTACCTTGTCATCTTCTCTTCCTAATCGTCTTTGTCTCCTTACAGTACTCCCTTTTCTCATCCCTTCTTCCCTTTACTCTTTTTTCTTCCGTATTGTTTTTCATTCTTTTCTTCTCCTCCCTGTCATTCTTGTCTTCTCCTCTTGCTTATTGCTTTTCTTCTCTTCCATCTTTTTCTACTTCTCCTTTTTTCTTTGTTTCCCCCTTCCTCTTCTACTACTCATTCTTCTTCATCTATCCTTCTCCTTTCTCCTCCTCCTTTTTGTCTACTTCTTTCTCCTTCGTTGTCTTGTCCTTTCTCCATATCCTTCCTTCTACCCTTTCTGTCTCCTGTCTCCTCCTACTTCTCTGTTGCCTTCTTCCTCTTCTTTTCATCCCTTCCTCCCTGTGCTCCTTGCTCATCTTGCTTCTCTTTCTGCTCTTCCTCATCCTTCTCCTTTCCTTTCCTTCAGTCTTGCCATTCTTTTCTCATCCTTTTTCTACTCGTCCTCTCCTATTTTCCTCCTTCCTCTCCTCTTTGTTCTTCTTTATTTCTCCTCTGCGCCTTTTATCTTTTCCTCTCCTACTATTTCTATTATTTTTTCATCTCTTCCTCCTTCTACTCCTTGTTCCTCTTCTTATTACTCCTCCTCCTCTTCTCCTTTTCCTCATTCTTGTCTTGTCCTTTTCTACCTCATTCTCCAATTCCTTTTTCATGTCCTTCTCCTACTTTGTCCTCCTCTTTTTGCTGTTTCCTTCTCTTCCTCCTTTTGTTTTTGTCTCCTTTCTTCTCCTTCTGTTGTCTTCTTCATCTCTGCATCTCTCTACTCCTTGCTCTTCTTCCTCCTTCCTCCTTTTTTCTAATTCTCTTTCTTGTAAGAAAAAGGAAAAGATTCTTCTCCTTCATTCTCCTTTGTCAACTCCTTCCTCTTTCCTTCTCCTCCTCCTCATCTGATTGCTTCTCCTTTATTGTCCTTTTGTCTTTTCTTCCTTCTGTCTCCTCTTTTTTCTTCTTTATTTGATTCTCCTCCTCCTGCATCTTCTCCTTTCTCCTCCTCTGTCTCAAACTCCTTGTTTTTCTTTCTCCTCCTCTTTGTCTCATTTCTCCTCACCCTCCTATCTTCTCCTCCCTCCTCTTCCCTTTTCACCTGTTACTTCATCTTTTCCTTG
Organism: Amphiprion ocellaris; assembly: GCF_022539595.1. Lineage (NCBI taxonomy): Eukaryota > Metazoa > Chordata > Actinopteri > Pomacentridae > Amphiprion > Amphiprion ocellaris. Next base: position 34,085,627 of record NC_072774.1, read on the forward strand.
GTCTTCTTCCCTCTTCCTCTCTCCAGCATGCTTTTCTACTCCATCTCTTGTCTTTCTGTCCTTTATCTTCTTTTTCCGTCTTCTTTTTCCTCCTCCTTGTCTGTGTTGTTCTTTCTCCTCCTATCTTCATTTCATTCTTTCTCTTCCTTCTGTATTTGTCTCCTTCTCTGTTGTTGTCTCCACTTTGCCGTTCTTCTTACTTTTTCTCCATCTCCTTTTTCTTCTCCATTTACTGCTCCCTTTTCTCATCCCATCCTCCCTTTCCGCTTTCTTCATTGGATGCCATCTTCTCCTTCTTTTTTCTTAGTTTTTTCTTCTTCTACTCTTCCTGCTTCTCTTGTCCTTCTGTCTTGTTCTCTTCCTGCTTTCTTGTCCTCCTTTCTCTTGCTACTACTACTTTTTCCTCGTGTTCTCCTCCTTCTTCTATGACTCATTCTTCTCCATTCCTTCCTCCCTCTGCTCCTTGTTCCTCTTCCTCCTTTTTCTCCTTCTACTCTTCCTCATTCTGTCCCTCATTCATTTCTCTCATCTCATTTCTTCTCCTTTTCATTCTTTTTAATAGTTCTCCTCTCTTCTACTACTTTTTTCTCCTTTCCCCTCTCTGTTCGCTTTTCTTCTCCTCCCCCTTTATGTTCTCCTCCTTCTTCCTCTCCTACTACATTTCCATCTCTTCGCCCTCTACTCCTTGTATTTCTTCCTCTTTCTCATTCTTTTAACCTCCTCCTTTTCCTTGTTTTTTCCTTCTCCTCTTCCCTCCATCTTCCTCTTCTACTCCATCTCCTAATTTTTCTTTCCTGCTTCTATCTTCTCCTACTTTCTCCTCCTCTTTTGTATTTATCTTCTTTGTCCTCCTCCTTCTGTCACCTTTTCCTCTTGTTTTTCATCTCTTCCTTCTCTTCCTCTTCCTTTTCTGTCCTTTTGTCTTTTCCTCCTTCCTTCTTTTGTCTTTGGGTCCATCTCTTCTTCCTTCTACTCATCCTTCTTCCTCTTCCCTTTCTATTACTGTTCCTTCTGGCTTTTTGTTTTCCCTCTTTTTCTCTTTCTTTTCTTCTTCTATCTTTATTGTCTCCTTATGCTACACCCTCTTATCTCTTCCTCCCTTTTCTCCCATCTTCTTTTTGTCCTTTTTCATTCTTCCTTCTTGTCATTCTTGTCTTCTCATCCTCCATTTTCTCCCATTTTTTTCTTCATTTTTGTTCTCCTCCTTCCTCTACTACAACTCATTTTTCTTCATCTGTTCCGTCCTTTACTCTTTGCTCTTCTTCTTCTCCTACTCTCCCTCATTCTCTTCTCATTCTTTTCACACTCTCTTTCTCTTCTCTTCCTCCCTTTAGTCCTTATTCTTCTATATTCTTTTTCATTATTTTCTTCTTCTCCTACTACTTGTCATTCTTGTCTTCTCCTCTTGCTTAATGCTTTTCTTCTCTTCCTCCTTTTTCTTCTACTACTCAATTCTTCATGCTCTCCTCCCTCTTCCTCTTCTACTACTAATTCTTCTCCATATCTTCCTCCTTTTACTCCCCATTCCTGTTCTTTTGTCTTTTTCTACTCTTCCTCATTGTTTTCTTCTCCTTCTTTCTCCTCCTCCCTTTTTGTCTACTTCTTTCTCTTTCTTTGTCTTGTCCTTTGTCCATATTCTTCCTTCTACCCGTTCTGTCTTCTCCTTTCTCCTCCTCTTTCTCCGTTGTCTTCTACTTTCTCCACCTCCTTCTTTCTCATCCTCCTTCTGTCGCCGACTCCTACTTTTCCTCCACCTTCTTTGTCTTCCTCTCCTTCTGTCTTCCTTATCTTCTTCTCATTCTTCTTCATCTCCTCCTCCCTTTATTCCTTGTTCCTTCCCCTCCTCCTCTTTCTCTTCCTCATTCTTTTCTTCTACTTCTTTCTCCTGCTGTCTTCTATTCATTTTTCCTCCCTCTGATTCTTGTCCATCTTTCTCACTTATTCTTTTCTTCTGTCTTCTTCCTTTTCCACTTCCCTCTTTCTCCTCCTTTTCTATTCTTCTTCTGCTTCTACTTCTTCTTCTGTCATCGTCTATCTTCTTCTATTCTTTCATCTCATTCTTTTAATTCATCAGTCTTCTCCTTGTTTCTCCTTCTGTCGCCCCCCTTTTTCATCCCTTTCTTCCTCTACTCCTTGTTTTTCTTCCTCCTTCTGTCTTCCTTTTCTACTCCTTTTCCTTCTTTTTTCTTGATCTATCATTCTTCTGTCTTCACCTACTCTGTCTCTCTCTCTGCCTCCTCCTTCTCTGTTGCCTTCTTCCTCTTCTTTTCATCCCTTCCTCTCCTTGCTTCTCTTTCTGCTCTTCCTCCTCCTTCTCTTCTCCTTCTATCTTGCCATTCTTCTCTCATCCCAGTCTTGTTTTTCTTCTCCTCCCCTCCTATTTTCCTCTTTCCTCTCCTCTTTGTTCTTTTTTTATCCTCTGCGCCTTGTTTCTTTTTTCTCTTCCTCTCCTACTATTTCTACTACTGTTCCATCTCTTCCTCCTTCACTCCTCGTTCTTCTTCTTACTATGTCTCCTCCTTCTCTTCCTCATTCTGTCCTTCTCCTCCACTTCTCCTTTTTTCTCTTCCTCATTCTTGTCTTGTCCTTTTCTACCTCATTCTTTTCTCCTCCTTTTTATCTCCTCCTACTTTGTCCTCCTCTTTTTGTTGTCTCCTTCTCTTCTTCCTCTTGTTTTTGTCTCCTCCTTCTGTTGTCTTCTTCATCTCTGCCTATCTGTACTCCTTGCTCTTCTTCCTCCTTTTTCTAATTCTCTTCCTTGTAAGGAAAAGAAAAGTTTCTTCAGTCTTCTCCTTCATTCTCCGTTGTCATTTTCTTCCTCTTTCTTCCTCTTCCTCCTGATTGCTTCTCCTTTATTGTCCTTTTGTCTTTTCTTCCTTCTGTCTCCTCATTGGTTTTTCCTTCTCCTGCATCTTCTCCTTCTTTCTCTATCTCCAACTCCTTGTTTTTCCTCCTTCTACTCTTTGTCTCCTTTCTCCTCATCCTCCTATCTTCTCCTCCCTCCTCTTCACTTTTCAGCTGTTAATTAATCTGCTCCTTGTTCTTTTCCCCATCATTCTTTTGTGTGTCATTTATCTTCTTTCCATCTTCTTTCTCCTCCTCCTTCTGTTCTCCTTACTCCTCCTATCTTCATTTCATTCTTTATCTCTTCCTTCTGTATTTGTTTCTGCCTTTATTGTCGTTGACTCATCTTTGCCATTCTTCTCTTCCTTTACTGCTCCCTTTTCTCATCTCTTCCTCCTTTACTCTTTATTCATCTGACGCTATCCTCTTCTTCTTTTCCTTAATCTTTCTCCTTTTACTCTTCCTCCTCCTTCTCCTTCTGTCTTCTCTTCCCGCTTTCTTGTCCTCCTTTCTCTTGCTACTACGACTTTTGTCCTCGTTCTCCTCCTTTCTCTTGTACAACTCATTCTTCTCCATCTCGTCTTCCCTCTACTCCTTGTTCCTCTTCCTCCTTTTTCTCCTTCTACTCTTCCTCATTCTGTCCCTCATTCATTTTGTCTCTTCCCCCTTCTTCCCGTTCTTATTTTCTCCTCCTGTTCCCTCTCTGTCTTCTTTCTTTCTCCTCTTCCTTCTCTTCCTCATTCTCCTCCTGTCTCCTTCTTCTACTCCATTTTTTCTCATCCCTCTTCTCTCCTCATTGTTCCTCTTTCTTCTACTTCTGCTACTTTTCCTCCCTTGACTCCTTGTTTTTCTTGCTTCTTCTCTTCCTCCTTTCCTTCTTCTCCTCTTCTTTATTCTTCAGCCATTGTGTTATTATTTTCCCTCCTTATTCTTCTCTTTTCCTCCTTTCCCTTATTCTCATCTTCTCCTTCTGTCTTCTCCTTTCTCCTGTCTTTATCGCCGTCTTTCTTCCTTCGCCTCCTGATATCTCCTTTCTTCTCCTCTGTCTCTGTCTGCATCTCCTGCTTCCTCCTGCTCCTTCTCTGTCACTTTCTTTTTCATCTCTTCCTTCCTCTTTTCCTTGTTTATCTCTGTCCTTATTCTTTTCTTCTCCTCATTTTCCTTCCCTTTTCTCATCTTTTTGAAGATGCTTCCTTCTTTTTCTACTCGTCCTTCTACACGTATTTGCCTTTTCCCCAGTCTTTGCTTCTCCTCTTGTCGTCTCCATCTTTCTTCTCCTCCTGTCTTTTTCTCCTTTCTCCTCCTCTATTCTGTCGTCTTCTACTTTGTCATTCTCTATATTCTTTATCTTCTTTCTTCTTCACATCTTTCTCCTTTTATTGGCCTTTTCCTGTCCTTATTCTTTTCTACATTTTCTCCTGTCGCTTCGTTCTTTCTCCTCTACCTTCTCTGTCCTCTTCTTCCTCCTACTTTTCATTTTCTCCTTCTTTTCCTTATTCTTTCCTTCTCTTCTTTGTTCTTTTCCATTGCTTCCTTTTTTCCTTCATGTTCTCCTCTTCCTTCTACACTGTAAACCCGGATAAGTTCATTGTACTTAAACCATTTGCGTCAAGTGATTGCCTCAAATGGTTTAAGTTATTGACTGCAGAGAAATTTAATTTGTTTAAGTATAGTCAACTTAAATGTACAATAGGCGGAACTTAATATTATACGTCAAATACACTTAAAAATTCTAGTTTTATTAAAATTCTTAATATATTAAAAAAATTATAGTTGGGATAAAAAAAAAATCCAATTAAGTTCTTTTGTCAATAACCACACAATGCAGCACATTTAATTCATTTTATTGAAACATAACAAAACAACAAATATTGTTCAACATGCAGTGAGGACAAGAATGGGTTTAAAAAAAACTGCAACTTTCTAAAATATGTCCTCTGTGGAATAATTTTAGTAAAATAAACAATACTAGATGCATCTTGTACAAGAGGAATCACATACAAAATGAGCAACAGCATGAATATTTGTTTCAGTCAGTGCAATTTAACGGTGCAATAATCCAGACATGGGCTTGAAGAGTTGTGCCTTGCACTGCAAGCTCATTCTTCAGCTTTTGAGTCTTTGGAGGTAGCTCTCTTCGGCCTGAATTTATTATGACCTGCTGAATGAAGGTAAAGGTGTTCATGCTCCTCAGGTAGTGCAGGTGGAGTGTGGAGGTAAAGCCAAACAAGAGGCACATTGCTTGAGGTAGGTTGGTGAGTGTGTCCATTACAGGGCTGCCCTCTAGGATGATTCCCACTCATGAAGGGTTTAGTTGTGGTGATGCTGGGCTTGCAGCGCTGTTGTCCTCATAGCAGAGTAATGCCACTGGAATGTCGCCGGAGTCTCCCTCATTAAGATTCTATATAGTGCAAGAAATGAGACAAAACAAGGATATTTAGGTTAACAACAATTTCTCTATGACCTTCTTTAATATTGCAATTTTTCTAATTCATTGTGGTTGTATTTTAGGTTGTGTTGTGTAAACAAGTTGTTAGAGCCATTTTTGTGTGTGTTCTATGGGTGTCTGTTGGTGTATAAATTTCATGTTTTGACAGTAGCTGGTATATTGGACAATGTAAATGAATGGTATAAACAGAAGAAGGGTTAATTCAGGTGTGCTGCTGACTGGGGAGAAGCACACAGTTTTTTAATCAGAGTTTTAGTGGCCGAAATTAAGCCTTTTAGTTTATTTTGCATGTAAGTACAAATTAGTGGAACAAGAGCGTGTAGATCAATAAAGGCGATATTGGAAATACGCTCAAGATCTCTGGATTCCTTCAATGGAGCCAGCACAAAGTATGCCTTACCTGGAAGTTCCAGCAGCAGCCCCTCACTGGTTTAGGTTTTTTTGTAGAAATCAAGTCACTATACAAGCCCTTTTAATGTTTGCATACTTTGCGGTATAAAACGCAATAATTAGTTTTGCCTTGCTTACAAGGAAGGCATATTATCAAGTTAAATTCAACTTGAGTTCAATGAAACAACTTCAAAAAAACCTAATTATAATAACCCATCATCCCAAATAAACAAAACCTGAAAATGGCAAAACTGATTCAAACACTTATCAAAAAACATTACTCACCAAATTGCTCTGAAAGAACATGGATGCATTGTCCCTAAGAATGACTTTAAGTCCTCTCAGGACAAGGCTTCTAATGGCTGTTGGCTCAGTGCTCTGCAAAGGTATAAAGGTATAGCACGCACTTAATGTAGGACAATGAAATATATCTTATATCACTTTATTTATCCATATAAAGAAACACCTAAATGAAAGAGAGTTAGTTTATGTAATATGGATGAACTAACCATCAATATCATTAAAGAAAACAGGAATATCAACCCACCGTTGTCTGTTGTAGCAGGTCAGCTAACTGCTTGCCTCTCCGACCCATCTTCCTCTTGAAGATTTCCATGAAATTAGAAAGAATTTTTCTTGAAGATTTCAACCCTGTTAAACTCCAACCTGAAAATTTTGAAAAAAAAATACATTTGTCATGAGACAAAATTACCATGACAAACAGCAAAACTTAATTCTAGAGTCTGCAGTTTGCATTTGACCCACATTTATGATGTGAAAGCAGGATAAATAGCTATGGAGTGCATTAAGAGACTTAAATGTACACATACATTCCTGGTGTAAGCAAGAAAGAGTTCAGTTCTGGCAGAAGTTCCATGTTTTAGCCGACAATGTTTGATAAGCTGTGTTTCTTCTCACAGATGACAGGGCAGTACTTGCATTTCCAAGGCATTATAATGAGGCTTTATACAAAAATAGGACAATAAATGGGGCTAATGTTAAAAATGGGCATTTACTTTTCAAAACTACACTGAAGTAATTTGAATTCTACTCTGTTTCAAAACTGTATGTAGAGAACACACAGGTCGAGAGAAACTCTACAAACAAAATGATTATCAAAGTCTTACTATTCACCTTACCCACGTTCACATGTACACATTTCAAGCTAGAAAAATACCAGCAGTTTCCGATTAGTACTGGAATAGAGAAAACAACTCACCTTGTTCAGACAGAAAATGGCAACTGCTTTACTGGAGACAAATGTCCTTTGAAAGGGTCCAAACTTGTAAAAAATTGAAAAATGCAGGCAGAAAACATATTTTCCAAGAAGCATGAAAGGTGCAAAGGCCTTACATTGCTCTGTGAAAATGAGAAAAAGGCGCAAACTTCTCTGTATCCTCCAACGGACAAGCCCAGACTTGTTTTGACTTGTGAGCCAAATAATCTCCTCAAATAAATATCGAGTACGGTAAGTATGGACTTCCAGACTTGACAGTGACGTCTTTGAAGTGCAAACTCCTGAGGATGGGAGGATGAATGGTGACTATTCTGCAATCTGAACATCAGCGTCCTTGATGATGTTGCATCTTGGTGGTGGACTTGCCTGTATTTTCACCTTCATGTTTACTGTATTATACCGATATTTACAATAAAAGAGCATGCACACCAACAAAATATCTGTCTATTTTCATTTGAGTACTACAGTTGGATATTAAAATATTGCCATAAAACCACTTTGAAGCTAAGGAGGAAGCAGCACAACTATGGAGGCAGATCTGGGCAGGAAGAATCAGTATGTGGAGGAGAAGAAGGGGAGGAGCCCTGTTAGCTTGTCTCTCTAAAAACATGTTCCTTATGTTCATCTCAACCAGGCATGTCCAAAGTCCAGCCTGTGGTCAGAGTTTACACAGCCGCTGTCATATAATGTATAATTTGTGGCCCGTCAGTGCTGTCAAAGAGAATATGCATATCTCTGAGAGACAAAATGCAATTGTGTGTTGTTGAATGATGGCAGCAATGCTCTGTTGCCTCCCTCTGACTATGTGACTTCTCTGCGACCCTTTCCAGACGATTTCTTAAATGGAAACTGCAGATTGTTTTTTTTTTTTTTTTTTTTTTTTTTTAAAAAGAAAGGAAAGACACTACCAGTCAAAACATTCTAGTGCATATGACAAGTTACCCAGGAGCAACCGCACTAAGAAGGTGAAGCAACTGGAAGCAGTCTTTGCTTCACAGCAATGCTTTTTCTGTCTTAGTGAGAAAAAAGGACAGTTCCTGGCAAACAAGGGACAATGCATGCCACAACTATCAGATCCTGTACGGCTGGCAGATTTGGCATTTTTAGTTGACTAAATAAAGCATCTGAATGTGCTCAACATGAGACTTCAAGCATAAGATGCAGCGGTGAGCCAGTTGTCTGCACACATCAAAACCTTTGGAACCAAGCTACAACTTTTCCAAAAACACTTGTCACAAACTGAGCCCGACACTGCACATTTCTCAGCTCTACAGTTTTCCACAGGACAATATTAATACATAAACAATGAGTTTACCAACTCTCAGCTATTGAAAATGAGATGTTGCTTTTTTTCTTCTCCTTTCTCTGTGGACCCTGATGATGCTCCTCATCAACTGGAGCTCATTGAGCTGTATGTGAACTGGTTATCTGTTTTGAATTTGATAGTTGACAGACAGCATTTCAGTGTCCATACTAAGTCGTGTTAAAAATGAACCTATTATGATATTTATAAGCTTCCTGGAGGTTTTTTCTTTATGTAGCTGGGCCCTCCCGATATGAGACGTATTGATTTTAGGACCTGTTTATGTCTGGGTAACTTACGTTTATTTGCATTCCCATGTGAATAAATGAAAATTGTCATCCATAAAACTTATACAAAACAGTGCATTTGAATTTAGGTTTAATGGTTCAAAGAATGTGAGACAGGATGGTTGGCCCTCGGGCATTATCTCATTATCAAATGTGATCCAGATTCAGACTGAGATATACAAGAACGACCCAGTAGAGGGAGCATTTAAAGTCTATGAAGACTTTGTATTGTGCAAGTCTGGCAAGAACACATGCACCAGTAAGAGATGTAATGCAAACACGCATTACACTGAATATTGAGTACAGGGTGAACCCTAACTGCATATTCTGCTCAGTGATTGTGTACAGTGTTGCTTGCGACCTCGTGGTTCCCACTTGTGTTTCTTGCGTCCTCTTCCTGTCTCCAGGTGTGTATCAGCACGTTTCAGGCTCTGCTGTGGGTAGACATACCATCAAGATCCTGGGCTGGGGAGAGGAGGATGGTGTTTCCAACTGGCTCTGTGTCAACTCCTGGAACACTGACTGGGGTGATAATGGTAAGCAGAGACATGTATTTTACTACTTTCAAGTTGCACAAAATAATCACTTTCATTATAAACAGTAGCGCTTCTACACTAAGACAGTGGGATATTAGAATCACTGCAGTATAACACACCACCTGCAGCCTTAAGTGACCACACTGCTGAACCAGCATTTTTCTCACGGTGTCTCAGAAACATAACCTTCATAAAGACTTAGATTGTCTTAGACTGTGATAGGGATTCTCAGATAAAACCTAAGGTAAGACAACAAACCAGCATGTGATAAGGATGTGAAGTATTTTCCATGAACAAGTCTGTGAATATTTTGTACCTTGAAAGCATAACTCTGCTATTGTGTTGCAGTAATTTCTCTTAACCCAGATTGGCTTGCATCGTATTGGAGCACAAGCCTTGCTGGTCTTAATTGACAGTGAATGAATAAATGCCTTTTTCCCGCCCCTGTAGATCCGATTTCAAGTTTTGAGGTGCAGCGTCGTTACATCATCACTAGAGGGGGGACACACTCCTTTTGTCTGTCATAGAACTGTGACCGCAATTTCCTGCTTTTAGTCCCTTTAGAGCCGACTGATGGCTTTGCTGTCTAAAGAAAGCCCCATGTTATGTGTGCAAACGTAAAAAGTCAAGCAGCCTTCACTTCACTCAGGTGGATTTGCAGATGTATTAGCAAAAATAGCAAGAATGTGCCTGCACACAAATCTCCATTGTTGAACGGATGATGTGTCTCTGTGAGAGGACATAAGAAAAGGTTAGACAACAGCTTACACAGGAAGATCATTTTCAAAGACACACCTGTGCAATTAATTATATCTCTGCTGCTTTGATGCCAGTTGTCACTGTCTTAGAAGTGATTGAATTGTTTTGAATGAAATAAAAAAGCAATGAATCTTTGGTCCTTTTGTGTTTTTACTCAATCTCCAACATTTTTTGACTGATTTCAAATCTTACAAGCCTTCCTCTGGATTAAAATACACAACGCACACACTCAAAGGTTTGGACACACTTTCTCATTTAATGGTTTTTCTTTATTTTCATGACTGTTTACATTGTAGATTCTCACTGAAGGCATCAAAACTATGAATGAACACATATGGAATTATGTACTAAACAACAAAGCATGTTTTATATTTTGGATTCTTCCAAACAGCCACCCATTGCTTTGATTACTGCTTTGCACACTCTTGTCATTCTCTCAATGAATGAACCTGAAATGGTTTTCCAACAGTCTTGAAGGAGTTTCCAGAGATCTATTATTTTATTTTTTCAGTGGTTTGTTTCGTTTTTTGGTTATGTTATTTTTCCAGTTGTTTATTTTTTTCCTGGTTATTTCATTTTTCCAATTATTTGTTTTCCTTGCTGGCTGTTTGTTTCATATTGTAATTGTTTAATTTTGGCAGTAGTTTATTTTATTTTCCAATTGTTTATGTCATTTCTTCAATTGATTATTTTTTTCCCGGTTGTTTACTTTATTTTTCCAGTTGATTTTGTTTTGGTGTTTGTTTATTTTATTTTTCCAGTTGTTTATTTTATTTTCTGGTTGTTTATTTTATTTTTCTGAGTCTTTATTTCCCCCAGCTGTTTATTTTATTGTTCCGGTTGTTTATTTTATTTTTCCAGTTGTTATAAGAAAATGTTCCACCCAACAAGCTTAATGTCGTCTCCTCTTCCTTCACTGTTCACCAAACTTTCTTGTGCGCTGTCATTACTCAATACATCCTGTGTATCTTCTTCGAGGCTGGCAAGACCCTGATGTGTTTCTATTAACGTCTCCGTGCTTTTATATTGATAGGCTGGCATCCTACAAAGTAAACAAAATGGCGTCGAGGCCATTTTTCAAAAAATGCTCCAACTGTTTATTTGTGGAATCCGTGGAACGGTCAGCAGAAATGTTCGGAGAGGCTTTATGACGTCACAGCGTCCAGGCTCAGAGATCGTAGCTGAGTTTAGCTGGTTGTTGAAAATGTTGTTGGACATCGGGTCTTTTTCAGTTCAGAGCTGATCCTGTCTGTGAACGGATGTTCCAATGTTGTTTAAAACGCACAGTCAGGTTTGTGTTGTTCTGAACTCAGAGCTGAACTGAACCAGTGTCGGTCTGATGCTCCACCTGTTATTTCATCTCTCCGAGTCAAACCGAGCTGTTCTGCTGTTTTCTTTCATAACCGTGTGAGTAACTGCGTGTTTCCTGCCTCCTGTCCGATGTTTGATTTCCAGTTTCTAAGCTGGAGAATAAGAGGCTGTCACAGTAGCTCACACTTTTGTGTGCTTATTTCGGATGAGGCCTGTTGCTGACTGCTCATAATGTCAACAAGGTTCAGCGTTATTCTGAGTGGTTTTGTTCACTGCAGCTGATTGACTGTATCAGTGTTTCATAGCTGATGGAGAATGTGGCCTCATAAGCTGACCCTCTCTTCAAACTCTCGGATTCCTAGTTGATTTGTTAAACAGTAATATTCAGATTTGCTAGAATTTAATTGTGGATTTTTCAGAAACATCATTATACCTACAGATAACCTATTTACTGCCTAAAGCTGACTGTGGGTGACATTCTTTCTTTTGACTATTAAATACCTGCAGCTTTATTCAGCATCAGAAACTGTAAGTGCTTTTTCAAACTGATAGTGGTGATTGTATTTACACACTTTAACACTGGTCCTGATGGTAAATAATGTTCTTGTTCTGGATGAATCCTGAACTCCATCAGAGATTCCAGGAGAGTTTTTATTCAGATAAAACGTCATTACACTCTAAAGGACTTTTCAGTGTTTTAAATGTGTGACTGCAGCTTTGCTCAGCATCAGAACAATAAGTGATTCTTCAGACTGAAAATGATTGCGTTGAATGGTCTGGAAACCCGTGTTTTTCCTGAGACCTTTTCCGGTGGGTTCTTTATTTAACTTTCTGCCCCTGTAGCTGCTGACAGCCATCCAGACTGAAGAATGTTGGCATAATACAAATATGAAAGCACATGGCATCATTTTGGTGAATCAAAACACAGACCTCAAATTCATCAGCTTTGGCTTTGAGTCCTCCAAGCTGCTGAAGCAGAGCTATCATGTAGATATTGGATAAGGGTGGGTTTGAAACATTACAACTCTTTAATGCTATGCAACCAACGATTGTTAACATGTGAAACTGTCCAGGAAGTCATTGTGTTTGACTTTTGTTTTCCACCCTCAGGTCTCCTGATGTGATTGTGGACCTTCCCACCTCTGAGACGACAGATAGGTGGCCTTTGAATGCTGTTCTGTACACGTTTTATAAAATGCACTAATTTTTTGTTCTTATTCTTTGCCTTGTCTTCTCTTTTGTCTTCCTTTTTTCATCATGTTTTCCACCTTCTTCCTCTTCTACTACTCTTCTTCTTGTCTGTTTTCTAATCCTTCTTCTCTTCTTCCTCCCTCTCCTCCTTTTTCTCCCCCTCTCGTCATCTCATCCCTTTCCTTTCATTGTTTTGTCCTCCTCTTTTCCCCCTTCCTTCTGCTTCTACTGCCTCCAGTTTTTTCTCCATTTTCTTCTCCTTTTCTGTCTTTTTCTCCCCTTCCTTTGCCTCCATTCTGCTTTTTTCTTCATGTTCTCTTCCTTTCTCTTAACTACTTTTTCTTCTTCTCCTTCTTCTCTCCCTCGTTCCACTCATTATTCTTTCGATTCCTTCTTTACCTCCATGTTCTTTTCCTTCTCCTTCTGTCATCTTCATCATCTCTTCATCCCTCTACTTCTTGTTTTCATTTATCCTTTTCTCCACCTCCTTCACTTCCTCCTTCTTTCCTCCTTTCTTTTCCTTTTTCTCCTCTTCCTATTCTGTCATCTTCTTAGCCTTTTCTCTTCTTCTGTCTTCTTGTCCTTCCTTCTCCTCCTGTCATTTTCCTCTTCGTTCATCTCCTCTTTCCTCCACCCTTGTTCTTCTTCTTCCTTCTCTAATACTCCTACTTCCATCTTTCTCTTCTTTCTCCTCTTCCTTCTGTCTTTGTCTCCTTCTTTCTCCTCCACTGTTTTATTTGTTTCTTTGTCATTTTTTTCATTTTTCTCATTACACAACTTCCTTTACTCCTTGTTCTTGCATTTTCTTTCTGTCCATCTTCAGTCTCCTTCATTCTTTTGTTCTTCTTCTCCTTCTTTTTTCACTCTTGTCTTCTCCTCATCCTTCTTTTTCCTCTAATCTTTTCTCTTCGCCTTTTACTTCCTCTTCTACTTATTCTTTTTCATTTCTTCCTCTGTTACTCCTTGTTCCCCCTCTTTCTACTCTTCCTCACTCTATTGTTTTGTCTCCTCCTTCTCTTGTCTTCATTCTCCTTCTGTCTAGTCATTTTCTTATCCCATCTTCCTATTTTTTTACTCCTTCCTCCTCTCCTTTTTTCTTCTTCTCTTCCCCTTTCTTCTTGAGTTGTCCTCCTCCTTTCTCTCCTAGTACTGCTTCTTTTCCAACTCTTCCCCTCTTTCCTTGTTGTTCTTTCTCCTTCTCTTCCTCATTCTTTCATTTTGTCTTCTGTTTTTTCTCCTTCTTTTGGCTTTTTCTTTATTCTCCTTCCGTTTTTCCTTTTTTTCTCCTCCTACTCCTCTGTCTTCCATTTATTTCCCCTTCTGTCGTCTTTTCCATCTTCTGTCTTCTCATTTTTCCTCCTTCTCCTCCTTTCCTCCTTCCTTTTTTGCTCCCTCATTCTTTTCTTCTTCTTCTTTTGCTTCCTCCCTTTTCTGTCTTCTTTCTCCTTCTTTGTCTTGTTCTTCTTCATGTCCTTCTTTCTACCTCCTCTGTCTTTTTATCCTTTCTCCTCCTCCTTTCTCTTCTTCTCCTTCTTTCTCATTTTCCTTCTTTGTCTACTCTGCTCTTCCTCATTCCTCTCTCCTTCTGTCTACTTTTAATTATTCTTGTGTTCCTTGAGTTTTCTTTCTCCTTCTTTTTTCTTTTTCTATTCCTGTTTTTCTTAGTCCTCTCGTCTTTGTCCTTCTACATTTTATTTCCTCTGGCCCTTTCTCGCTCCCTCCTGCTTATCCATCTCTTCCTCACTTTACTCCTTCTGATTCTTCCTCCTCATTCTCTTCTCCTTTTCTACCTTCTTTTTTCTTCTCCCCATTCATCTCTTCCTCCCTTTACTCATTGTTCCTCTCCTTCCTTCTTCTCCTTCTCTCCCTCATTCTTTTAGTCTTGTCTTCTTTACTCCTCTCATTCTTTTCTTGTGTCTTGTCATTCTTATCCCATCCTTCTATTTTTTTCTCCCTCCTTCTCTTCTTCTGTTTTCTTCCTTTCTATCCCTTTTTTCTTCATCCTCTACTGCGGCTAGTTTTCAAACTCTTAATCCCTTTACTCCTTGTTCATCCTCCTTCTCATTCACTTTCTGTCCTCTCCATTCTTCTGCTCTTCCTTCTGACTTCTACTTCTTTCTCCTGTCTTCTCCTTCTGCCTACTAGTTTTTTCCTCCTTCTGCTCCTTGTTCTGTTCTCCCCCTCATTCTTTTATTCTTCTTCTGCTTCTTCTTTCTTCTCCCTTTTATTCTTTCTCATAGTTCTCCTCTATTCTACTACACTTATATTTTTCTCCTTCCTTCTCTGTTCTCCTGTTTTCTTCTCTCCCCCCTTTATGTTCGACTCTGTTCTCTCCTACTACATTTCCATCTCTTTTCCCTCTGCTCCTTCTTCCTCCTCTTCCTCATTCTTTTCTTCTCCTCCTTCTTTTCTTCATTTTTTCTTTTCCTCTTCCTTCTATCTTCCTCTTCTACTCCATCTCCCAGTTTTTCCTTCCTCTTTCTGTCTTGTACTTTCTCCTCCTCCTTTGTATTTATCTCCTTTGTCCTCCTTCTCTGTGGCCTTTTCCTCGTCTTTTTCATCTCTTGCTTCTCTTCCTCCTTCTTAGTCTTCTCATCTCCCCCTTCTCTTCTTCTTCTCATTCCTGCTCCTCCTTGTCTTTTGTCTTCTTTCTCCTCTTTTTGCTTTCTCCTCTGCTTTTCCTCATTCTTTTCTTCTTCTTCTGTCTTGTCATTTTTATCATCCTCCTTCTGTCTTCTTCTTCTACTCCTCCCCTCCTATTTTTCTTTTCCTTTTCTTTTCCTTCTCCCCTTCCTTTAGCCTTCGTGTCCTTCTCTTCTTCGTTCTGCTCATTCTTCTTCCTTTTCTATTCCTATTCTGTCTTTTTCTTGTCCTTCTTCTTCGTCGTGTTTTTTCTATCTTTGTCTCCTTGCACTACTCCCTCTTCTCGTCTTTTTCCCTTTTCTCCTTCCATCTTAATTTTCTCCTCTTCCTTCTCCATTTTTGTTCTCCTCCTTCCTCTTCTATAACTCATTTTTCTTCATCTGTTCCTCCCTTGACTCCTTGCTTCTCTTCATCTTCTTCTCCTGCTCTCCCTCATTCTCTCCTTATGCTTTTCATCTTGCCTTTCTCTTCTTCTACTCCTTGTATTAATTCTTTCCTTCTCCTCCTTTTCTTTTTTCTCTTACTCAGTCTCACCTTCTGGTTTTCTACCTCATTCTTTTCTATACCCTCCTCCTTTCTCCTACCTTGTCATCTTCTCTTCCTAATCGTCTTTGTCTCCTTACAGTACTCCCTTTTTTCATCCCTTCTTCCCTTTACTCCTTTTTCTTCCGTATTGTTTTTCATTCTTTTCTTCTCCTCCCTGTCATTCTTGTCTTCTCCTCTTGCTTATTGCTTTTCTTCTCTTCCATCTTTTTCTACTTCTCCTTTTTTCTTTGTTTCCCCCCTTCCTCTTCTACTACTCATTCTTCTTCATCTATCCTTGTCCTTTCTCCTTCTCCTTTTTGTCTACTTCTTTCTCCTTCGTTGTCTTGTCCTTTCTCCATATCCTTCCTTCTACCCTTTCTGTCTCCTGTCTCCTCCTACTTCTCTGTTGCCTTCTTCCTCTTCTTTTCATCCCTTCCTCCCTGTGCTCCTCGCTCATCTTGCTTCTCTTTCTGCTCTTCCTCATCCTTCTCCTTTCCTTTCCTTCAGTCTTGCCATTCTTTTCGCATCCTTTTTCTACTCGTCCTCTCCTATTTTCCTCCTTCCTCTCCTCTTTGTTCTTCTTTATTTCTCCTCTGCGCCTTTTTTCTTTTCCTCTCCTACTATTTCTATTATTTTTTCATCTCTTCCTCCTTCTACTCCTTGTTCCTCTTCTTATTACTCCTCCTCTTCTCCTTTTCCTCATTCTTGTCTTGTCCTTTTCTACCTCATTCTCCAATTCCTTTTTCATGTCCTTCTCCTACTTTGTCCTCCTCTTTTTGCTGTTTCCTTCTCTTCCTCCTTTTGTTTTTGTCTCCTTTCTTCTCCTTCTGTTGTCTTCTTCATCTCTGCATCTCTCTACTCCTTGCTCTTCTTCCTCCTTCCTCCTTTTTCTAATTCTCTTTCTTGTAAGAAAAAGGAAAAGATTCTTCTTCATTCTCCTTTGTCAACTCCTTCCTCTTTCCTTCTCCTCCTCCTCATCTGATTGCTTCTCCTTTATTGTCCTTTTGTCTTTTCTTCCTTCTGTCTCCTCTTTTTTCTTCTTTATTTGATTCTCCTCCTCCTGCATCTTCTCCTTTCTCCTCCTCTGTCTCAAACTCCTTGTTTTTCTTTCTCCTCCTCTTTGTCTCATTTCTCCTCACCCTCCTATCTTCTCCTCCCTCCTCTTCCCTTTTCACCTGTTACTTCATCTTTTCCTTGGTCTTCTTCCCTCTTCCTCTCTCCAGCATGTTTTTCTACTCCATCTCTGTCTTTCTGTCCTTTATCTTCTTTTTCCGTCTTCTTTCTCCTCCTCCTTGTCTGTGTTGTTCTTTCTCCTCCTATCTTCATTTCATTCTTTCTCTTCCTTCTGTATTTGTCTCCTTCTCTGTTGTTGTCTCCACTTTGCCGTTCTTCTTACTTTTTCTCCATCTCCTTTTTCTTCTCCATTTACTGCTCCCTTTTCTCATCCCATCCTCCCTTTCCGCTTTCTTCATTGGATGCCATCTTCTCCTTCTTTTTTCTTAGTTTTTCCTTCTTCTACTCTTCCTGCTTCTCTTGTCCTTCTGTCTTGTTCTCTTCCTGCTTTCTTGTCCTCCTTTCTCTTGCTACTACTACTTTTTCCTCGTGTTCTCCTCCTTCTTCTACGACTCATTCTTCTCCATTCCTTCCTCCCTCTGCTCCTTGTTCCTCTTCCTCCTTTTTCTCCTTCTACTCTTCCTCATTCTGTCCCTCATTCATTTCTCTCTCATCTCATTTCTTCTCCTTTTCATTCTTTTTAATAGTTCTCCTCTCTTCTACTACTTTTTTCTCCTTTCCCCTCTCTGTTCGCTTTTCTTCTCCTCCCCCTTTATGTTCTCCTCCTTCTTCCTCTGCTACTACATTTCCATCTCTTCGCCCTCTACTCCTTGTATTTCTTCCTCTTTCTCATTCTTTTAACCTCCTCCTTTTCCTTGTTTTTTCCTTCTCCTCTTCCCTCCATCTTCCTCTTCTACTCCATCTCCTAATTTTTCTTTCCTGCTTCTATCTTCTCCTACTTTCTCCTCCTCTTTTGTATTCATCTTCTTTGTCCTCCTCCTTCTGTCACCTTTTCCTCTTGTTTTTCATCTCTTCCTTCTCTTCCTCTTCCTTTTCTGTCCTTTTGTCTTTTCCTCCTTCCTTCTTTTGTCTTTGGGTCCATCTCTTCTTCCTTCTACTCATCCTTCTTCCTCTTCCCTTTCTATTACTATTCCTTCTGGCTTTTTGTTTTCCCTCTTTTTCTCTTTCTTTTCTTCTTCTATCTTTATTGTCTCCTTATGCTACACCCTCTTATCTCTTCCTCCCTTTTCTCCCATCTTCTTTTTGTCCTTTTTCATTCTTCCTTCTTGTCATTCTTGTCTTCTCATCCTCCATTTTCTCCCATTTTTTTCTTCATTTTTGTTCTCCTCCTTCCTCTACTACAACTCATTTTTCTTCATCTGTTCCATTTACTCTTTGGTCCTCTTCTTCTGCTACTCTCCCTCATTCTCTTCTCATTCTTTTCACACTCTCTTTCTCTTCCCTTCCTCCCTTTAGTCCTCATTCTTCTATATTCTTTTTCATTATTTTCTTCTTCTCCTACTACTTGTCATTCTTGTCTTCTCCTCTTGCTTAATGCTTTTCTTCTCTTCCTCCTTTTTCTTCTACTACTCAATTCTTCATGCTCTCCTCCCTCTTCCTCTTCTACTACTAATTCTTCTCCATATCTTCCTCCTTTTACTCCCCATTCCTGTTCTTTTGTCTTTTTCTACTCTTCCTCATTGTTTTCTTCTCCTTCTTTCTGCTCCTCCCTTTTTGTCTACTTCTTTCTCTTTCTTTGTCTTGTCCTTTGTCCATATTCTTCCTTCTACCCTTTCTGTCTTCTCCTTTCTCCTCCTCTTTCTCCGTTGTCTTCTACTTTCTCCACCTCCTTCTTTCTCATCCTCCTTCTGTCGCCGACTCCTACTTTTCCTCCACCTTCTTTGTCTTCCTCTCCTTCTGTCTTCCTTATCTTCTTCTCATTCTTCTTCATCTCCTCCTCCCTTTATTCCTTGTTCCTTCCCCTCCTCCTCTTTCTCTTCCTCATTCTTTTCTTCTTCTTTCTCCTGCTGTCTTCTATTCATTTTTCCTCCCTCTGATTCTTGTCCATCTTTCTCACTTATTCTTTTCTTCTGTCTTCTTCCTTTTCCACTTCCCTCTTTCTCCTCCTTTTCTATTCTTCTTCTGCTTCTACATCTTCTACTTCTGTCATCGTCTATCTTCTTCTATTCTTTCATCTCATTCTTTTAATTCATCAGTCTTCTCCTTGTTTCTCCTTCTGTCGCCCCCCTTTTTCATCCCTTTCTTCCTCTACTCCTTGTTTTTCTTCCTCCTTCTGTCTTCCTTTTCTACTCCTTTTCCTTCTTTTTTCTTGATCTATCATTCTTCTGTCTTCACCTACTCTCTGTCTCCTTTCTCCTCCTCCTTCTCTGTTGCCTTCTTCCTCTTCTTTTCATCCCTTCCTCTCCTTGCTTCTCTTTCTGCTCTTCCTCCTCCTTCTCTTCTCCTTCTATCTTGCCATTCTTCTCTCATCCCAGTCTTGTTTTTCTTCTCCTCCCCTCCTATTTTCCTCTTTCCTCTCCTCTTTGTTCTTTTTTTATCCTCTGCGCCTTGTTTCTTTTTTCTCTTCCTCTCCTACTATTTCTACTACTGTTCCATCTCTTCCTCCTTCACTCCTCGTTCTTCTTCTTACTATGTCTCCTCCTTCTCTTCCTCATTCTGTCCTTCTCCTCCACTTCTCCTTTTTTCTCTTCCTCATTCTTGTCTTGTCCTTTTCTACCTCATTCTTTTCTCCTCCTTTTTATCTCCTCCTACTTTGTCCTCCTCTTTTTGTTGTCTCCTTCTCTTCTTCCTCTTGTTTTTGTCTCCTCCTTCTGTTGTCTTCTTCATCTCTGCCTATCTGTACTCCTTGCTCTTCTTCCTCCTTTTTCTAATTCTCTTCCTTGTAAGGAAAAGAAAAGTTTCTTCAGTCTTCTCCTTCATTCTCCGTTGTCATTTTCTTCCTCTTTCTTCCTCTTCCTCCTGATTGCTTCTCCTTTATTGTCCTTTTGTCTTTTCTTCCTTCTGTCTCCTCATTGGTTTTTCCTTCTCCTGCATCTTCTCCTTCTTTCTCTATCTCCAACTCCTTGTTTTTCCTCCTTCTACTCTTTGTCTCCTTTCTCCTCATCCTCCTATCTTCTCCTCCCTCCTCTTCACTTTTCAGCTGTTAATTAATCTGCTCCTTGTTCTTTTCCCCATCATTCTTTTGTGTGTCATTTATCTTCTTTCCATCTTCTTTCTCCTCCTCCTTCTGTTCTCCTTACTCCTCCTATCTTCATTTCATTCTTTATCTCTTCCTTCTGTATTTGTTTCTGCCTTTATTGTCGTTGACTCATCTTTGCCATTCTTCTCTTCCTTTACTGCTCCCTTTTCTCATCTCTTCCTCCTTTACTCTTTATTCATCTGACGCTATCCTCTTCTTCTTTTTCTTAATCTTTCTCCTTTTACTCTTCCTCCTCCTTCTCCTTCTGTCTTCTCTTCCCGCTTTCTTGTCCTCCTTTCTCTTGCTACTATGACTTTTGTCCTCGTTCTCCTCCTTTCTCTTGTACAACTCATTCTTCTCCATCTCGTCTTCCCTCTACTCCTTGTTCCTCTTTCTTCTACTTCTGCTACTTTTCCTCCCTTGACTCCTTGTTTTTCTTGCTTCTTCTCTTCCTCCTTTCCTTCTTCTCCTCTTCTTTATTCTTCAGCCATTGTGTTATTATTTTCCCTCCTTATTCTTCTCTTTTCCTCCTTTCCCTTATTCTCATCTTCTCCTTCTGTCTTCTCCTTTCTCCTGTCTTTATC
Source organism: Amphiprion ocellaris (assembly GCF_022539595.1). Classification (NCBI taxonomy): domain Eukaryota; kingdom Metazoa; phylum Chordata; class Actinopteri; family Pomacentridae; genus Amphiprion; species Amphiprion ocellaris. The sequence goes on from NC_072774.1 coordinate 34,105,938, forward strand.
GCCGTCTTTCTTCCTTCGCCTCCTGATATCTCCTTTCTTCTCCTCTGTCTCTGTCTGCATCTCCTGCTTCCTCCTGCTCCTTCTCTTTCACTTTCTTTTTCATCTCCTCCTTCCTCTTTTCCTTGTTTATCTCTGTCCTTATTCTTTTCTTCTCCTCATTTTCCTTCCCTTTTCTCATCTTTTTGAAGATGCTTCCTTCTTTTTCTACTCGTCCTTCTACACGTATTTGCCTTTTCCCCAGTCTTTGCTTCTCCTCTTGTCGTCTCCATCTTTCTTCTCCTCCTGTCTTTTTCTCCTTTCTCCTCCTCTATTCTGTCGTCTTCTACTTTGTCATTCTCTATATTCTTTATCTTCTTTCTTCTTCACATCTTTCTCCTTTTATTGGCCTTTTCCTGTCCTTATTCTTTTCTGCATTTTCTCCTGTCGCTTCGTTCTTTCTCCTCTACCTTCTCTGTCCTCTTCTTCCTCCTACTTTTCATTTTCTCCTTCTTTTCCTTATTCTTTCCTTCTCTTCTTTGTTCTTTTCCATTGCTTCCTTTTTTCCTTCATGTTCTCCTCTTCCTTCTACACTGTAAACCCGGATAAGTTCATTGTACTTAAACCATTTGCGTCAAGTGATTGCCTCAAATGGTTTAAGTTATTGAGTGCAGAGAAATTTAAGTTGTTTAAGTATAGTCAACTTAAATGTACAATAGGCGGAACTTAAAATTATACGTCAAATACACTTAAAAATTCTAGTTTTATTAAAATTCTGAATATATTAAAAAAATTATAGTTGGGATAAAAAAAAATCCAATTAAGTTCTTTTGTCAATAACCACACAATGCAGCACATTTAATTCATTTTATTGAAACATAACAAAACAACAAATATTGCTCAACATGCAGTGAGGACAAGAATGGGTTTAAAAAAAACTGCAACTTTCTAAAATATGTCCTCTGTGGAATAATTTTAGTAAAATAAACAATACTAGATGCATCTTGTACAAGAGGAATCACATACAAAATGAGCAACAGCATGAATATTTGTTTCAGTCAGTGCAATTTAACTGTGCAATAATCCAGACATGGGCTTGAAGAGTTGTGCCTTGCACTGCAAGCTCATTCTTCAGCTTTTGAGTCTTTGGAGGTAGCTCTCTTCGGCCTGAATTTATTATGACCTGCTGAATGAAGGTAAAGGTGTTCATGCTCCTCAGGTAGTGCAGGTGGAGTGTGGAGGTAAAGCCAAACAAGAGGCACATTGCTTGAGGTAGGTTGGTGAGTGTGTCCATTACAGGGCTGCCCTCTAGGATGATTCCCACTCATGAAGGGTTTAGTTGTGGTGATGCTGGGCTTGCAGCGCTGTTGTCCTCATAGCAGAGTAATGCCACTGGAATGTCGCCGGAGTCTCCCTCATTAAGATTCTATATAGTGCAAGAAATGAGACAAAACAAGGATATTTAGGTTAACAACAATTTCTCTATGACCTTCTTTAATATTGCAATTTTTCTAATTCATTGTGGTTGTATTTTAGGTTGTGTTGTGTAAACAAGTTGTTAGAGCCATTTTTGTGTGTGTTCTATGGGTGTCTGTTGGTGTATAAATTTCATGTTTTGACAGTAGCTGGTATATTGGAAAATGTAAATGAATGGTATAAACAGAAGAAGGGTTAATTCAGGTGTGCTGCTGACTGGGGAGAAGCACACAATTTTTTAATCAGAGTTTTAGTGGCCGAAATTAAGCCTTTTAGTTTATTTTGCATGTAAGTACAAATTAGTGGAACAAGAGCGTGTAGATCAATAAAGGCGATATTGGAAATACGCTCAAGATCTCTGGATTCCTTCAATGGAGCCAGCACAAAGTATGCCTTACCTGGAAGTTCCAGCAGCAGCCCCTCACTGGTTTAGGTTTTTTTGTAGAAATCAAGTCACTATACAAGCCCTTCTAATGTTTGCATACTTTGCGGTATAAAACGCAATAATTAGTTTTGCCTTGCTTACAAGGAAGGCATATTATCAAGTTAAAATCAACTTGAGTTCAATGAAACAACTTCAAAAAAACCTAATTATAATAACCCATCATCCCAAATAAACAAAACCTGAAAATGGCAAAACTGATTCAAACACTTATCAAAAAACATTACTCACCAAATTGCTCTGAAAGAACATGGATGCATTGTCCCTAAGAATGACTTTAAGTCCTCTCAGGACAAGGCTTCTAATGGCTGTTGGCTCAGTGCTCTGCAAAGGTATAAAGGTATAACACGCACTTAATGTAGGACAATGAAATATATCTTATATCACTTTATTTATCCATATAAAGAAACACCTAAATGAAAGAGAGTTAGTTTATGTAATATGGATGAACTAACCATCCATATCATTAAAGAAAACAGGAATATCAACCCACCGTTGTCTGTTGTAGCAGGTCAGCTAACTGCTTGCCTCTCCGACCCATCTTCCTCTTGAAGATTTCCATGAAATTAGAAAGAATTTTTCTTGAAGATTTCAACCCTGTTAAACTCCAACCTGAAAATTTTGAAAAAAAATACATTTGTCATGAGACAAAATTACCATGACAAACAGCAAAACTTAATTCTAGAGTCTGCAGTTTGCATTTGACCCACATTTATGATGTGAAAGCAGGATAAATAGCTATGGAGTGCATTGAGAGACTTAAATGTACACATACATTCCTGGTGTAAGCAAGAAAGAGTTCAGTTCTGGCAGAAGTTCCATGTTTTAGCCGACAATGTTTGATAAGCTGTGTTCTCTTCTCACAGATGACAGGGCAGTACTTGCATTTCCAAGGCATTATAATGAGGCTTTATACAAAAATAGGACAATAAATGGGGCTAATGTTAAAAATGGGCATTTACTTTTCAAAACTACACTGAAGTAATTTGAATTCTACTCTGTTTCAAAACTGTATGTAGAGAACACACAGGTCGAGAGAAACTCTACAAACAAAATGATTATCAAAGTCTTACTATTCACCTTACCCACGTTCACATGTACACATTTCAAGCTAGAAAAATACCAGCAGTTTCCGATTAGTACTGGAATAGAGAAAACAACTCCCCTCGTTCAGACAGAAAATGGCATCCGCTTTACTGGAGACAAATGTCCTTTGAAAGGGTCCAAACTTGTAAAAAATTGAAAAATGCAGGCAGAAAACATATTTTCCAAGAAGCATGAAAGGTGCAAAGGCCTTACATTGCTCTGTGAAAATGAGAAAAAGGCGCAAACTTCTCTGTATCCTCCAATGGACAAGCCCAGACTTGTTTTGACTTGTGAGCCAAATAATCTCCTCAAATAAATATCGAGTACGGTAAGTATGGACTTCCAGACTTGACAGTGACGTCTTTGAAGTACAAACTCCTGAGGATGGGAGGATGAATGGTGACTATTCTGCAATCTGAACATCAGCGTCCTTGATGATGTTGCATCTTGGTGGTGGACTTGCCTGTATTTTCACCTTCATGTTTACTGTATTATACCGATATTTACAATAAAAGAGCAAGCACACCAACAAAATATCTGTCTATTTTCATTTGAGTACTACAGTTGGATATTAAAATATTGCCATAAAACCACTTTGAAGCTAAGGAGGAAGCAGCACAACTATGGAGGCAGATCTGGGCAGGAAGAATCAGGATGTGGAGGAGAAGAAGGGGAGGAGCCCTGTTAGCTTGTCTCTCTAAAAACATGTTCCTTATGTTCATCTCAACCAGGCATGTCCAAAGTCCAGCCTGTGGTCAGATTTTACACAGCCGCTGTCATATAATGTATAATTTGTGGCCCATCAGTGCTGTCAAAGAGAATATGCATATCTCTGAGAGACAAAATGCAATTGTGTGTTGTTGAATGATGGCAGCAATGCTCTGTTGCCTCCCTCTGACTATGTGACTTCTCTGTGACCCTTTCCAGACGATTTCTTAAATGGAAACTGCAGATTGTTTTTTTTTTTTTTTTTTTTTTTTTTTATAAAAAGAAAGGAAAGACACTACCAGTCAAAACATTCTAGTGCATATGACAAGTTACCCAGGAGCAACCGCACTAAGAAGGTGAAGCAACTGGAAGCAGTCTTTGCTTCACAGCAATGCTTTTTCTGTCTCAGTGAGAAAAAAAGGACAGTTCCTGGCAAACAAGGGACAATACATGCCACAACTATCAGATCCTGTACGGCTGGCAGATTTGGCATTTTTAGTTGACTAAATAAAGCATTTGAATGTGCTCAACATGAGACTTCAAGCATAAGATGCAGCGGTGAGCCAGTTGTCTGCACACATCAAAACCTTTGGAACCAAGCTACAACTTTTCCAGAAACACTTGTCACAAACTGAGCCTGACACTGCACATTTCTCAGCTCTACAGTTTTCCACAGGACAATATTAATACATAAACAATGAGTTTACCAACTCTCAGCTATTGAAAATGAGATGTTGCTTTTTTTTCTTCTCCTTTCTCTGTGGACCCTGATGATGCTCCTCATCAACTGGAGCTCATTGAGCTGTATGTGAACTGGTTATCTGTTTTGAATTTGATAGTTGACAGACAGCATTTCAGTGTCCATACTAAGTCGTGTTAAAAATGAACCTATTATGATATTTATACGCTTCCTGGAGGTTTTTTCTTTATGTAACTGGGCCCTCCCGATATGAGACGTATTGATTTTAGGACCTGTTTATGTCTGGGTAACTTACGTTTATTTGCATTCCCATGTGAATAAATGAAAATTGTCATCCATAAAACTTATACAAAACAGTGCATTTGAATTTAGGTTTAATGGTTCAAAGAATGTGAGACAGGATGGTTGGCCCATTATCAAATGTGATCCAGATTCAGACTGAGATATACAAGAACGACCCAGTAGAGGGAGCATTTAAAGTCTATGAAGACTTTGTATTGTGCAAGTCTGGCAAGAACACATGCACCAGTAAGAGATATAATGCAAACACGCATTACACTGAATATTGAGTACAGGGTGAACCCTAACTGCATATTCTGCTCAGTGATTGTGTACAGTGTTGCTTGTGACCTCGTGGTTCCCACTTGTGTTTCTTGCGTCCTCTTCCTGTCTCCAGGTGTGTATCAGCACGTTTCAGGCTCTGCTGTGGGTAGACATACCATCAAGATCCTGGGCTGGGGAGAGGAGGATTGTAAAGTATGGATAGGTTATAGGGTGGTTTAGGGTTGGGAACACTACAGATGAACTCCGGTCAGAGAATCCTTTAAACAGCTTTACTTCCACAGCACAGAATGGTGATTGATTGAGGATGAGTTGTTTACATTGATGTGGGTGTGTGTTTATGTGTGTGTGTGTGTGTGTGTGGTCTAAACAGGAAAAAACAGAAAGAAATAATATACAATTAGAATAGTCGTTTCAAAATAAGCCATGAAATAATAAGCTAATAACGGTAAAATAACATTAGCCTAAGAATATTAAGTTTGGCCTTATTTATGTTTATATTTATGATTGCTACGATGACAATACAGACCAGGCATGACATAAGGCTATAACATTGTGACCTACTAATTAAGCATGCAAACAACAAAGGAAAACTTAGCACTCAATAAACTAACCAGTGTTCATCACAAAGTCCCAGAAACATGCAACAGCATTATTAAACTTACTTTTGTCCATATAACGCACACAAACTAGGAAAAACAGTTCACCGTGGCAGTATCCATCCTCCTGGAGCAGGAACAGCTGATCATCACGCTGCCTCTCTGCATGCAGGCACAGTTCACGTGAGATGAGCGTGAGAGGCGTTCAAGTGCATCTCGGAAATCCCAGCACTGTCCAAATAGGCTTTCAGACAAGGCCGCCCCCAACTGTCCGCAGGGCAGTTGAAAGAGAAGAAGAAAGTCTATTTGGTGGCATCTTCTTCATCCTTGTCCTCAAGTGCTGGGAGCAGGATGAGCCGGGCAACTGGACGAACGTAGGTACGATCCTTCACTTGAACACTGGCAGTTCGGATGCGTCCATCTGCTCCTGGATGGGCCCCGGTGACCCGTCCTACAGGCCACGATGCTCGGGGAAGTTGGGGATCAATGATTAAGACAACGTCACCAATGGAGAGTGCATTACCGTCCTTCTTCCACTTACTGCGCTCTTGCAGCCCCGGCAGATAGTGACTGATAAAAGAGGACCAGAAGCGATCAGCGATAGCTTGACTGTGCCTCCAACGTCTTCTCCCAAGCTCACTAGGGTCATAGACTGCTTGAGGAAGCGACAAGTCGTGTCGGCCCATAAGGAGTAGGTTTGGCGTAACCGGGTCTGGATCAGAGGGATCTGAAGACAAGTAGCCTAAAGGTTTAGCATTCAGTATGCCTTCGACCTCCACCAGAGTGGTTAACAAGACAGGTTCAGGAACGATCTGATCTTTGAGAACGACGCGAAGTGCTGTCTTGATAGATTTCACTTCCCTCTCCCAAGTGCCGCCGAAGTGCGGCGCGCTCGGAGGATTGAATCGGAAGGATATCTGTTGTTCAGCAAGTTGCTCTCTCAAGGGAGATGCCATGGCAGCGACTGCTTCACGTAACTCTCGCTCTCCACCGACGAAGTTGGTACCATTGTCCATAAGGAGTTCGAACGGTTTGCCACGTCGGGAGATGAATCTTCTCAATGACAGAAGGAAAGCATCCGTATCAAGGCTCTCCAACAACTCCAGATGCACCGAGCGAGTTGTCATGCATTTGTAGACTATGCCCCATCTCTTTTCAGTGCGGCGACCGATCCTCACTTGGAAAGGTCCAAAGCAATCAACTCCGGTTGAATAAAACGGTGGCTTGTGGAGTCGTAGTTGAGCAGGTGGATAATCAGCCATTTTAGGAACATCAGGTTTCGCTCGCCATCGTCGACACTCCAGACATGAGTATTGATGCTTCCGAATGGCCTCTCTGCCTCTGATGATCCAGAATCGATGTCGGAGCTCAGCAAGAACTCGTTCCGGCCCCGGATGCAGTAGTGACTCATCGATGTCTTTAATGATAAGCTTCGTCACAGGGTAACTCGGGTCCAAAATGACAGGGTGGATCGTATCCATAGCCAGTCCCTCTGCATGCCTCAGCCTACCACCAACTCTTAGTAGACCAGTGGCGTCTTCATATTCTGGTGATAGAGATGCAAGTCGACTGCCTGATGGAAGAGCACGTCCAGCTTTCAAGGCTCTCAATTCTTCAATAAAGGAGTCTTCTTGAGCCCTTTGGAGCAACAGCTTCTCTGCTTGCAGAAAATTAGCAGCCGTGGTCGAGGTAGAGTTGGCATCAGCCGCCCCATGAAGGGAGCTAGCGGTCTCCTGGAGAAGCTCTTTCCAGGTGGAGAACTTACTGGAGTCAGGAAGTTGTGAAGGCGATGTGGTGGAAACTGTTCCCACGAAGGCAGACTTCCTTAGCTCTGTGGGATCTGGATCTATTTCAGATGAAGGCACTGTGGGCCATTCTTTCTCTGGCAGGTAGAGGAAAGGTGGACCTTTCTTCCAGCGATGGTCCTGCACCATATCTTGGAGAGTGAGTCCGCGGGTAATGTCGTCTGCTGGATTACTTGGGGAGTCAACATATTGCCATTGAGCCGGGTTAGTCAGGCTCTGGATTTCTGCGACGCGTGTGCCCACAAACACTTTGTAACGGCAGGAGTCCGATTTTATCCAGTACAGTACGGTCGTGGAGTCTGACCAGAGAGTGATGTGCTCAGGCGGTATAGCAAGCTCTGTCTCAAGCACTCTAGCCAGCTGTGCTCCTGTGAGTGCGGCACTAAGCTCTAGACGTGGGATGGACAGTTGCTTTCGGGGCGCGACTCTTGATCTGGCAAACACAAAGGACACATAGACGTGTTGATTGTTGGCAATTGTCTGCATGTAAGCTACTGACCCATAAGCTCGTTCCGAAGCATCGCAGAATATATGAATGCGACGGGTTGCAGTGGCAGGATTGGCAGTGTCTGGAGCATAGGGACGTGGCAGCTTGAGATGTTGCAGAGCAGGAATTTCTTGCACCCAATTCACCCACTTGTCCAGAAGATCTGCAGGTTGGATCTGGTCATCCCAGCCGATGTTGGACTTCCACATGTCCTGAATAAGCACTTTACATCTAGTGGTGAAAGGCACAATGTAGCCCAAAGGGTCATAAAGCTTGGCGAGGACACTGTAGACATTTTGAAGAGTGGCGACTGAAGATTCAGCATGGCGATGCTTGTAACTGAAGGTGTCGTTCAAACAATCCCAGCAGAGCCCAAGTGTGGGCTCAGTGAGGTTGGCACTGGCTTTGGACAACCATAGCTCACTGCTAGCTGACCGTGCTTCAGGCAGTAAGTGGGCAACAACTTCAGGCACATTACTAGCCCACTGGCAGATGTCGAAGCCTCCTTTGCTTAAAAGGGCTCGTAGGTTGTCGATCAAAGTCTTGGCATCTTCAGCTTTAGTCATACTGTGTAGGCAATTGTCCACATAGAACGACTGCTCAATCACTCGCATGAGCAGAGAGTCAGGTGGTTCATGGTCCCTGGCGTGCTGCTGTAGGGCATAGACTGCACAGCAGGGACTGCACGTTGTTCCGAATGGTAAGACCTCCCATTGGAAGATACGGGGTTCAGAGGTTCTCTCCATGTTCCGCCACAGGAATCGTAGAAGTGGTTTGTCACTGGGCAGTAAGCGGATCTGGTGAAACATTGACTTAATATCTCCACTAATGGCCACTGCATGACATCGGAACCGCATCAGGACCCCTATCATGGTTGGACCCAAAGTAGGCCCAGGCAGGAGTTGGTCGTTTAGGGATAGACCATTGCAGGAGAAGGAACAGTTGAAAACTACTCTGTCCTTTCCATTGTGGTGCACCATATGATGCAGCACGTACCACGATTCTGTGGACTTCATAGCCTCCTCTGTAGAAATCTCCGTGACATAGCCAGCCTGGATGAGCTTATCTATCTCTTTACAGTACGAGGCTGATCGAGCAGTGTCTTTGGCCAACCTGCATTCAGTGCTGCGAAGGTTGGGCATCACAGCATCTGGCGGTAAACAGAGTGTGACGGCTGGTTGACGGGCGTAACAACGGTGTAGCATAGCGTTGGATACCATTGACAGACACATGTTGAGATGCTGTCTGTAGGAGACTGAGCGCTTGCTGGTCTTGTTTGGAACGAGATGCGGTTTTCTCACTGACGTAAGGAAGGGTGTCAATATGCCAAAGGCGTTCCACATTCCTTAGAAGGTCCGTATATGAAGAATCAGTGACGATGTGCAGGCAGGAAGGCTTGTGGTAGGAGACGGGCATGATCTCGGAAGGCCCTTGTAAAGACCAGCCTAGCCTTGTGCAGATGGCTATGGGACCTCCAGATGGGCCTGCTCTGACTGGCTGTGTCGGAGTGAGGAGCTGAGGCATATCTGAGCCAATGAGGAGCAGTGGTTGAGCTCTGTGGATAGGGGGCAGAGGAAGACCTTTTAGATGCTCATAGCGTTTCTGAAGAGCTGCAACTGGATACGTGTGCTCAGATAAGCTCAGGCTGTCTGCAGTGAAGGCATGTTCAATCCGATACTTCTTGTTTGGCTTGAAAATGGGGGACACGTGAAGGCTAACTGAGGAACCTTTCAACTCCTTAACCTCTTGCTGAACTGTTCTCAGATGAAGTGTTTCAGGTTGCTGAGTAAGTTGTAGCTGTTCTACAGCTTGAGGGAGAACAATCGTTCTTTCGGAACCATCATCGAGCACTGCAAAAGTCTCCAGTGTACGATCTCCATGGTGCAGAAGCACTTTGACAACTTTAAGCAGAACTCTTTGCGGGCTTCGTGGCTGCTCAATGTAGACAGTAGGTTTCTGATGACTAACCATCAGCACTTTCTGGGATGACTCTTGAATAATGTCATGCAAGATTGTGAGATGTTGCTCCTTACATGTCTTGCATGGGCGCTTGAGCGTGCAGGCTGTAGCTTTGTGGCCGCAGCCGCATTTCCAACATCTGCCTCCCTCCTGGATCCACTGCTTAACCTCTGCAGTAGACAGCTTCTTGAAGTCAGAGCATGAGTTAAGGTAGTGCTCCTTATTGTTGCAGAATGGGCAATAAGGACTGGGTTTAAAAGTCTGGGACTTCGGCAGAGTAGTCTCTTTGTTGGTGGTTGTCTCCCCAGAGCAGTGGAAGATGGATGCTGACTTGCCTTTGGTCTTAAAACTATGCTGTTCTCTCTTAAGAGGTGTAGACCCTGTGGAGTTGTAGAGGAGCGTAGCTCTGCTGGCAAGGCGCTTGGCTTGAGCTTTCATCTGGAGCCACGCAGCAAGATCAGGCAGGGTATAGGTGAGCTCAGAACCTGGCTGCAGGATGCCGCGCACCAGACAATATTCCACAAATCCATCTCTGTGAGCAGGAGACATTTTGCATAAAAGACAGTCGACATGGGAACCACATCTCAGCTCGTATCCAACAGGTCCCTCTAAGGTCCGCAGCATACCAATGAGTGACTGCACTGAGAGGGCAAAAGAGTCAAAAGCTTCTGCATCTCCTGACTTGATAACTGGGGAGTTGAGAATGGCTCCAAGTTCACTTTGGACCAGTTGTCTCGGCTGACCGTATTTGTCCTGAAGAGCACCCAGGGCAGCTGTGTAAGGAGCTGGGTCATACATATATGATTTGGCCAACTGTAGAGCACTTGGGAGTTTAAGCTGACTGAGGAGAACTTGATATTTATAGTGTTCACTAAGATGAGGGTGACTATTCATCAAGTTGTCGAGCGCCATCTTCAGAAGTGCGAAATCGCTCTCTTTGCCGCTCTCAAAGAGGGGAAGTGTCGGTTTGGGGATGCCATACGATGTAGCAATCAGAGTCTCCATTCCTGGGTAGGTCCAATGTGGTGCCTCTGGGGCTGGGGCAACAGCTGGTAAGGTTGGTGGAGTATATTGCACCGTAGGAGGAGGTGGAGTCACTGTATCTGCTTGTGGTGGCATATTCACTCCAGTGCTCATAACTGGAAACTGTAGGTATTGAGAGGGGTAACTAGTTGTGACAACAGACCGCGTTGTCTGTGGCACTCCAGATGCCTGCGCAGTGGTCGCATTGTAACTGGATGTAGGGAGGACAGGACGATATTGACCTGCAGATAAGACAGGAACGGGTGGGGGTACTGAGACGGGTACAGCAGAAGGAGCTGTGGTGACAGTAACAGTGATCTGGGCACTTGTGACTGGATTAGCTATCGGCGCTAAAGGCTGTGTGATAGCAACAGTGGCAGGAGGTGGTACCTGAGCTGGTGCTGGATTCTGCTGTGGTACTGCTGGATGCTGCGTGAGAACCATAGGCCTGGGAGATGACTGTTGGATGGAATGTAATGGCTGTGGTAGCTTGGAGAATGTGGCGGGAGCTGACACGGTAGACAAAGCATCCTCTTCAGCCTCTGTCCAGTAGGATTTGACAAGGCTGGCAATGTGTACCTCTTTCTCCAGCTTCTGCAAAGCGTCTACGGCGTCCCATCTCTTTAGCTATTCTCTCCTTAGCCAGATGAGCTTCCTCTTGTAGCCGCTGTCCCTCTCTGGTTTGAGCATCCAACGCTGCAGCCTCCAAGTCAGCTTTCCTTTCCTCCTCTATTTCCTGTTGTAGGTCTGCAAGCTCCAATTCTTTGATCTGTTCCTCCAGTGCAGCTGCTTGGAGATCATGTGAACTTTGAAGCAGTTGGAGTCTGTATGATGAGCGAGAGGACCGTCGTGAGTGTGCAGATGACCGATAGCTTGTCAAACTCTTAGCTTTGGTTGATATAGCCTGGCCGGGTGGTCCTACAGTGGTCGAGGAGGCTTGGGCATTAGGCTTCTGTGAGGGCAGAAGAGTGACGTCATATTGGGCCAAATGCTGGGGTGGACGATGATCCCTCTTGGGTTGGGCAGATGACTCGTGATGCTGATCATCAGATGCTGTCTCCATAGTGTCGTGGAAACCCCAATCCTGCTCGAAGGACCAATGTAAAGTATGGATAGGTTTAGGGTTGGGAACACTACAGATGAACTCCGGTCAGAGAATCCTTTAAACAGCTTTACTTCCACAGCACAGAATGGTGATTGATTGAGGATGAGTTGTTTACATTGATGTGGGTGTGTGTTTATGTGTGTGTGTGTGTGTGTAGTCTAAACAGGAAAATACAGAAAGAAATAATATACAATTAGAATAGTGGTTTCAAAATAAGCCATGAAATAATAAGCTAATAACGGTAAAATAACATTAGCCTAAGAATATTAAGTTTGGCCTTATTTATGTTTATATTTATGATTGCTACGATGACAATACAGACCAGGCATGACATAAGGCTATAACATTGTGAACTACTAATTAAGCATGCAAACAACAAAGGAAAACTTAGCACTCAATAAACTAACCAGTGTTCATCACAAAGTCCCAGAAACATGCAATTGCATTATTAAACTTACTTTTGTCCATATAACGCACACAAACTAGGAAAAACAGTTCACCGTGGCAGCATCCATCCTCCTGGAGCAGGAACAGCTGATCATCGCGCTGCCTCTCTGCATGCAGGCACAGTTCACGTGAGATGAGCGTGAGAGGCGTTCAAGTGCATCTTGGAAATCCCAGCACTGTCCAAATAGGCTTTCAGACAAGGTTGGTGTTTCCTACTGGCTCTGTGTCAACTCCTGGAACACTGACTGGGGTGATAATGGTAAGCAGAGACATGTATTTTACTACTTTCAAGTTGCACAAAATAATCACTTTCATTATAACAGTAGCGCTTCTACACTAAGACAGTGGGATATTAGAATCATTGCAGTATAACACACCACCTGCAGCCTTAAGTGACCACACTGCTGAACCAGCATTTTTCTCACGGTGTCTCAGAAACATAACCTTCATAAAGACTTAGATTGTCTTAGACTGTGATAGGGATTCTCAGATAAAACCTAATGTAAGACAACAAACCAGCATGTGATAAGGATGTGAAGTATTTTCCATGAACAAGTCTGTGAATATTTTGTACCTTGAAAGCATAACTCTGCTATTGTGTTGCAGTAATTTCTCTTAACCCAGATTGGTTTGCATCGTATTGGAGCACAAGCCTTGCTGGTCTTAATTGACAGTGAATGAATAAATGCCTTTTTCCCACCCCTGTAGATCCGATTTCAAGTTTTGAGGTGCAGCGTTGTTACATCATCACTAGAGGGGGACACACTCCTTTTGTCTGTCATAGAACTGTGACCGCAATTTCCTGCTTTTAGTCCCTTTAGAGCCGACTGATGGCTTTGCTGTCAAAAGAAAGCCCCATGTTATGTGTGCAAACGTAAAAAGTCAAGCAGCCTTCACTTCACTCGGGTGGATTTGCAGATGTATTAGCAAAAATAGCAAGAATGTGCCTGCACACAAATCTCCATTGTTGAACGGATGATGTGTCTCTGTGAGAGGACATAAGAAAAGGTTAGACAACAGCTTACACAGGAAGATCATTTTCAAAGACACACCTGTGCAATTAATTATATCTCTGCTGCTTTGATGCCAGTTGTCACTGTCTTAGAAGTGATTGAATTGATTTGAATGAAATAAAAAAGCAATGAATCTTTGGTCCGTTTGTGTTTTTACTCAATCTCCAACATTTTTTGACTGATTTCAAATCTTACAAGTCTTCCTCTGGATTAAAATACACACGCACACACTCAAAGGTTTGGACACACTTTCTCATTTAATGGTTTTTCTTTATTTTCATGACTGTTTACATTGTAGATTCTCACTGAAGGCATCAAAACTATGAATGAACACATATGGAATTATGTACTAAACAACAAAGCATGTTTTATATTTTGGATTCTTCCAAACAGCCACCCATTGCTTTGATTACTGCTTTGCACACTCTTGTCATTCTCTCAATGAATGAACCTGAAATGGTTTTCCAACAGTCTTGAAGGAGTTTCCAGAGATCTATTATTTAATTTTTTTAGTGGTTTGTTTCATTTTTTGGTTATGTTATTTTTCCAGTTGTTTATTTTTTTCCTGGTTATTTCATTTTTCCAATTATTTGTTTTCCTTGCTGGCTGTTTGTTTCATATTGTAATTGTTTAATTTTGGCAGTAGTTTATTTTATTTTCCAATTGTTTATGTCATTTCTTCAATTGATTATTTTTTTCCCGGTTGTTTACTTTATTTTTCCAGTTTATTTTGTTTTGGTGTTTGTTTATTTTATTTTTCCAGTTGTTTATTTTATTTTCTGGTTGTTTATTTTATTTTTCTGAGTCTTTATTTCCCCCAGGTGTTTATTTTATTGTTCCGGTTGTTTATTTTATTTTTCCAGTTGTTATAAGAAAATGTTCCACCCAACAAGCTTAATGTCGTCTCCTCTTCCTTCACTGTTCACCAAACTTTCTTGTGCGCTGTCATTACTCAATACATCCTGTGTATCTTCTTCGAGGCTGGCAAGACCCTGTGTTTCTATTAACGTCTCCGTGCTTTTATATTGATAGGCTGGCATCCTACAAAGTATTATGGTAACTTCCTCTGACTACCTACGTGTTTTTTTCTTCTTGAAATCTGGCAAACCCCTCCTGTCCAAAGATCCATGTCAAGATGCCACGCGATGGCAGACATCATCTGAAATGTAAAACAAAACCCCAAAAAAAAGCATTTTAAAGCCAGGATATTACACAAACCCTGGTAATTTCCTTTTTCGTCTGTTTTTTTTTTTTTTTTTTTTTTTTGAGCATACTTCAACGAGCCTTGGTAGCTCCCTGTCACTGCCGGGATTTTTCTTTGGTCATGAAAAAAAAGAACTAAGAAAAAATAATAATAATGGTCAAGGTTAAAGTAGAGCCTCTTACTAAGCTTCATTACTAGGTGTAGGCTCTTATTTTGAAGGTGAACCCAAACAAACAGATGGTTTGTACATCAATACATGATCGTTCAGAGTCTGATCTTGTTGGAAAAATTTAATTTACTGGTTGTTCAAGATAAATTTGGGCCCCGTATATTTTTTTAATACTGGTGCATATAGGTGGAAAATATTATTTAGAAACAAATAATCTGACGGTATAGATCATACATTTAACTTCATATCGACGTCTGTCACGCACATGCGCGTGCGTGCGTCATCTTAACGCCATGGAAACAACGATGACGCGCAGCCGAACTCCTATAAAAGACCTGCTGCTCTTTCGACTGTCATTCTGCACTTGGATTTGGAGCTGAGCTGTTAGAGAAACTGGGAGCTGGACTCTGGACATTTGAAACGCTGGAAAGCATCTGAAGAATGGACCTTGTTGAAGAACAAACTCAGTGGATTACTGACAGAAGAAGAAGAAAACCGACCCGCTGGACAAACGGATCAGACAGAAGAGCAGCTGCTGTTTGGAGGCCTGACAAAACCTGGAGAGTCAGCACACAGGTAAGAAAATACAACTGGTGTTTCTGCTGAGCATGACTCCTAAACTGACCTTCAGAAACACCTTGGACGCGATTTCAGGAGAAATTTTAGAATAAATTGTTGAATTTAAAGTTTGTTAAGTAACGTAAATGTTTGAGGACCTGTTTGAAAAACTGTTTTGGTGATACAGACGGTTTCTTGGTGTAATTTCCGTATTTATTTTATGTGAAAAGTTGAGGGAAATGTATGGAATGTGCTTTTAATGCCGTAGTCATTTGGGAAAACTGATATTTTGGTTTGAGGACATGGATTGTTCTTGAATTTGGTGTTGAAACTTTTGGAAACAAAATGGCGTCGAGGCCATTTTTCAAAAAATGCTCCAACTGTTTATTTGTGGAATCCGTGGAACGGTCAGCAGAAGTGTTCGGAGAGGCTTTATGACGTCACAGCGTCCAGGCTCAGAGATCGTAGCTGAGTTTAGCTGGTTGTTGAAAATGTTGTTGGACATCGGGTCTTTTTCAGTTCAGAGCTGATCCTGTCTGTGAACGGATGTTCCAATGTTGTTTAAAACGCACAGTCAGGTTTGTGTTGTTCTGAACTCAGAGCTGAACTGAACCAGTGTCGGTCTGATGCTCCACCTGTTATTTCATCTCTTCGAGTCAAACCGAGCTGTTCTGCTGTTTTCTTTCATAACCGTGTGAGTAACTGCGTGTTTCCTGCCTCCTGTCCGATGTTTGATTTCCAGTTTCTAAGCTGGAGAATAAGAGGCTGTCACAGTAGCTCACACTTTTGTGTGCTTATTTCGGATGAGGCCTGTTGCTGACTGCTCATAATGTCAACAAGGTTCAGCGTTATTCTGAGTGGTTTTGTTCACTGCAGCTGATTGACTGTATCAGTGTTTCATAGCTGATGGAGAATGTGGCCTCATAAGCTGACCCTCTCTTCAAACTCTCGGATTCCTTGTTGATTTGTTAAACAGTAATATTCAGATTTCCTAGAATTTAATTGTGGATTTTTCCGAAACATCATACCTACAGATAACCTATTTACTGCCTGAAGCTGACTGTGGGTGACATTCTTTCTTTTGACTATTAAATACCTGCAGCTTTATTCAGCATCAGAAACTGTAAGTGCTTCTTCAAACTGATAGTGGTGATTGTATTTACACACTTTAACACTGGTCCTGATGGTAAATAATGTTCTTGTTCTGGATGAATCCTGAACTCCATCAGAGATTCCAGGAGAGTTTTTATTCAGATAAAACGTCATTACACTCTAAAGGACTTTTCAGTGTTTTAAATGTGTGACTGCAGCTTTGCTCAGCATCAGAAACGATAAGTGATTCTTCAGACTGAAAATGATTGCGTTGAATGGTCTGGAAACCCGTGTTTTTCCTGAGACCTTTTCCGGTGGGTTCTTTATTTAACTTTCTGTCCCTGTAGCTGCTGACAGCCATCCAGACTGAAGAATGTTGGCATAATACAAATATGAAAGCACATGGCATCATTTTGGTGAATCAAAACACAGACCTCAAATTCATCAGCTTTGGCTTTGAGTCCTCCAAGCTGCTGAAGCAGAGCTATCATGTAGATATTGGATAAGGGTGGGTTTGAAACATTACAACTCTTTAATGCTATGCAACCAACGATTGTTAACATGTGAAACTGTCCAGGAAGTCATTGTGTTTGACTTTTGTTTTCCACCCTCAGGTCTCCTGATGTGATTGTGGACCTTCCCACCTCTGAGACGACAGATAGGTGGCCTTTGAATGCTGTTCTGTACACGTTTTATAAAATGCACTAATTTTTTGTTCTTATTCTTTGCCCTGTCTTCTCTTTTATTGTCTTCCTTTTTTCATCATGTTTTCCACCTTCTTCCTCTTCTACTACTCTTCTTCTTGTCTGTTTTCTAATCCTTCTTCTCTTCTTCCTCCCTCTCCTCCTTTTTCTCCCCCTCTCGTCATCTCATCCCTTTCCTTTCATTGTTTTGTGCTCCTCTTTTCCCCCTTCCTTCTGCTTCTACTGCCTCGAGGTTTTTCTCCATTTTCTTCTCCTTTTCTGTCTTTTTCTCCCCTTCCTTTGCCTCCATTCTGCTTTTTTCTTCATGTTCTCTTCCTTTCTCTTAACTACTTTTTCTTCTTCACCTTCTTCTCTCCCTCGTTCCACTCATTATTCTTTCGATTCCTTCTTTACCTCCATGTTCTTTTCCTTCTCCTTTTGTCATCTTCATCATCTCTTCATCCCTCTACTTCTTGTTTTCCTTTATCCTTTTCTCCACCTCCTTCACTTCCTCCTTCTTTCCTCCTTTCTTTTCCTTTTTCTCCTCTTCCTATTCTGTCATCTTCTTAGCCTTTTCTCTTCTTCTGTCTTCTTGTCCTTCCTTCTCCTCCTGTCATTTTCCTCTTCGTTCATCTCCTCTTTCCTCCACCCTTGTTCTTCTTCTTCCTTCTCTATTACTCCTACTTCCATCTTTCTCTTCTTTCTCCTCTTCCTTCTGTCTTTGTCTCCTTCTTTCTCCTCCACTGTTTTATTTGTTTCTTTGTCATTCTTTTCATTTTTCTCATTCTTTTATTCTCCTCCTCTCTTCATTGTCTCCTTACACAACTTCCTTTACTCCTTGTTCTTGCATTTTCTTTCTGTCCATCTTCAGTCTCCTTCATTCTTTTGTTCTTCTTCTCCTTCTTTTTTCACTCTTGTCTTCTCCTCATCCTACTTTTTCCTCTACTCTTTTCTCTTCGCCTTTTACTTCCTCTTCTACTTATTCTTTTTCATTTCTTCCTCTGTTACTCCTTGTTCCCCCTCTTTCTACTCTTCCTCACTCTATTGTTTTGTCTCCTCCTTCTCTTGTCTTCACTCTCCTTCTGTCTAGTCATTTTCTTATCCCATCTTCCTATTTTTTTACTCCTTCCTCCTCTCCTTTTTTCTTCTTCTCTTCCCCTTTCTTCTTGAGTTGTCCTCCTCCTTTCTCTCCTAGTACTGCTTCTTTTCCAACTCTTCCCCTCTTTCCTTGTTTTTCTTTCTCCTTCTCTTCCTCATTCTTTCATTTTGTCTTCTGTTTTTTCTCCTTCTTTTGGCTTTTTCTTTATTCTCCTTCCGTTTTTCCTTTTTTTTCTCCTCCTACTCCTCTGTCTTCCATTTATTTCTCCTTCTGTTGTCTTTTCCTGCTTCTGTCTTCTCATTTTTCCTCCCTGTGCTCCCTCATTCTTTTCTTCTTCTCCTTCTTTTGCTTCCTCCCTTTTCTGTCTTCTTTCTCCTTCTTTGTCTTGTTCTTCTTCATGTCCTTCTTTCTACCTCCTCTCTTTTTATCCTTTCTCCTCCTCCTTTCTCTTCTTCTCCTTCTTTCTCATTTTCCTTCTTTGTCTACTCTGCTCTTCCTCATTCCTCTCTCCTTCTCCTTCTGTCTACTTTTAATTATTCTTGTCTTCCTTGAGTTTTCTTTCTCCTTCTTTTTTCTTTTTCTATTCCTGTTTTTCTTAGTCCTCTCGTCTTTGTCCTTCTACATTTTATTTCCTCTGGCCCTTTCTCGCTCCCTTCTGCTTATCCATCTCTTCCTCACTTTACTCCTTCTGATTCTTCCTCCTCCCTTTCATAGAAAAGGAGAAGTCCTTTTCTACCTTCTTTTTTCTGCTCCCCATTCCGTCTTCTCCTTCTTCCTCCTTTTCTCCTCCTGTCCTCTCATTCTTTCTTCTCCTTTTCATTCTTGTTAATGATCTTCCTGTCTTCTTCTCCTCCCTGTTTTTCTCCTTCCTCCTCTCTGTTCCCCCTTTTTCTTTGTTCTCCTTCTTTCTCTCCCACTGTTTTCATCTGTTCATCCCTTTTACTCGTTGCTTTTTCCTTATTCTTCTCTTCTTCCTCTTGTTTTAGATATCTTGTGCTTCCTCCTTCCCAATCTACTCTCCCTCATTCTTATCTCCTCTCCTCTTCATCTCCTCATTCTTTTCTTCTCCTTCTGCCTTTGTCTCATTCATTTTTCTCTGCGCTTCCTCATTCCTCTCTTCTCCTTTTCCTTCTGTCTACGTCTTATTCGTCTCTTCCTCGTTCTTTTCTTCTTCTACTCCTTATTTTTCTCCTTCCTCTTCTCTTGTCCGTTTTCCTTCTCATTCACCGCTTTTTCCTTCATGTTCTCCTCCCCCTCCTAATGCATCTACTACTTTTCCATCTCCTCCTCTTCTCTTCTTCTCCTTTGTCCTTCTTCTGTCTTCTTCTTCCTCCTCTTCTGTCTTCCTTTTCCTCCTTTTCATTGTTTTATTGTCCTGTCTTCTACTCCTCCTATTTTCTTCCTCTTCTCTGTTCTCCTTTCTTCTCCTCTTCCTCCTTCGTCTACTCCTGTTTTCTACTTTCCTCTTCTACTCATTCTTCTTCATCTCTTCCTCCCTTTACTCATTGTTCCTCTCCTTCCTTCTTCTCCTTCTCTCCCTCATTCTTTTAGTCTTGTCTTCTTCTACTCCTCTCATTCTTTTCTTCTGTCTTGTCATTCTTATCCCATCCTTCTATTTTTTCTCCCTCCTTCTCTTCTTCTGTTTTCTTTCTTTCTATCCCTTTTTTCTTCATCCTCTACTGCTGCTAGTTTTCAAACTCTTAATCCCTTTACTCCTTGTTCATCCTCCTTCTCCTTCACTTTCTGTCCTCTCCATTCTTCTGCTCTTCCTTCTGACTTCTACTTCTTTCTCCTGTCTTCTCCTTCTGCCTACTAGTTTTTTCCTCCATCTGCTCCTTGTTCTGTTCTCTCCCTCATTCTTTTATTCTTCTTCTGCTTCTTTCTTCTCCCTTTTATTCTTTCTCATAGTTCTCCTCTATTCTACTACACTTATATTTTTCATTTCCTTCTCTGTTCTCCTGTTTTCTTCTCGCCCCCTTTATGTTCTACTCTGTTCTCTCCTACTACATTTCCATCTCTTTTCCCTCTGCTCCTTCTTCCTCCTCTTCCTCATTCTTTTCTTCTCCTCCTTCTTTTCTTCATTTTTTCTTTTCCTCTTCCTTCTATCTTCCTCTTCTACTCCATCTCCCAGTTTTTCCTTCCTCTTTCTGTCTTGTACTTTCTCCTCCTCCTTTGTATTTATCTCCTTTGTCCTCCTTCTCTGTGGCCTTTTCCTCGTCTTTTTCATCTCTTGCTTCTCTTCCTCCTTCTTCTTAGTCTTCTCATCTCCCCCTTCTCTTCTTCTTCTCATTCCTGCTCCTCCTTGTCTTTTGTCTTCTTTCTCCTCTTCTTGCTTTCTCCTCTGCTTTTCCTCATTCTTTTCTTCTTCTTCTGTCTTGTCATTTTTATCATCCTCCTTCTGTCTTCTTCTTCTACTCCTCCCCTCCTATTTTTCTTTTCCTTTTCTTTTCCTTCTCCCTCCTTTTGCCTTCGTGTCCTTCTCTTCTTCGTTCTGCTCATTCTTCTTCCTTTTCTATTCCTATTCTGTCTTTTTCTTTTCCTTCTTTTTCTCGTGTTTTTTCTTTGTCTCCTTGCACTACTCCCTCTTCTCGTCTTTTCCCCTTTTCTCCTTCAATCTTAATTTTCTCCTCTTCCTTCTCCATTTTTGTTCTCCTCCTTCCTCTTCTATAACTCATTTTTCTTCATCTGTTCCTCCCTTGACTCCTTGCTTCTCTTCATCTTCTTCTCCTGCTCTCCCTCATTCTCTCCTTATGCTTTTCATCTTGCCTTTCTCTTCTCCTACTCCTTGTATTCATTCTTTCCTTCTCCTCCTTTTCTTTTTTCTCTTACTCAGTCTCACCTTCTGGTTTTCTACCTCATTCTTTTCTATACCCTCCTCCTTTCTCCTACCTTGTCATCTTCTCTTCCTAATCGTCTTTGTCTCCTTACAGTACTCCCTTTTCTCATCCCTTCTTCCCTTTACTCCTTTTTCTTCCATATTGTTTTTCATTCTTTTCTTCTCCTCCCTGTCATTCTTGTCTTCTCCTCTTGCTTATTGCTTTTCTTCTCTTCCATCTTTTTCTACTTCTCCTTTTTTCTTTGTTTCCCCCCCTTCCTCTTCTACTACTCATTCTTCTTCATCTATCCTTCTCCTTTCTCCTCCTCCTTTTTGTCTACTTCTTTCTCCTTCGTTGTCTTGTCCTTTCTCCATATCCTTCCTTCTACCCTTTCTGTCTCCTGTCTCCTCCTACTTCTCTGTTGCCTTCTTCCTCTTCTTTTCATCCCTTCCTCCCTGTGCTCCTTGCTCATCTTGCTTCTCTTTCTGCTCTTCCTCATCCTTCTCCTTTCCTTTCCTTCAGTCTTGCCATTCTTTTCTCATCCTTTTTCTACTCGTCCTCTCCTATTTTCTTCCTTCCTCTCCTCTTTGTTCTTCTTTATTTCTCCTCTGCGCCTTTTTTCTTTTCCTCTCCTATTTTTATTATTTTTTATCTCTTCCTCCTTCTACTCCTTGTTCCTCTTCTTATTACTCCTCCTCCTCTTCTCCTTTTCCTCTTCCTCATTCGTGTCTTGTCCTTTTCTACCTCATTCTCCAATTCCTTTTTCATGTCCTTCTCCTACTTTGTCCTCCTCTTTTTGCTGTTTCCTTCTCTTCCTCCTTTTGTTTTTGTCTCCTTTCTTCTCCTTCTGTTGTCTTCTTCATCTCTGCATCTCTCTACTCCTTGCTCTTCTTCCTCCTTTTTCTAATTCTCTTTCTTGTAAGAAAAAGGAAAAGATTCTTCTCCTTCATTCTCCTTTGTCAACTCCTTCCTCTTTCCTTCTCCTTCTCCTCATCTGATTGCTTCTCCTTTATTGTCCTTTTGTCTTTTCTTCCTTCTGTCTCCTCATTGGTTTTTCCTTCTCCTGCATCTTCTCCTTCTTTCTCTATCTCCAACTCCTTGTTTTTCCTCCTTCTACTCTTTGTCTCCTTTCTCCTCATCCTCCTATCTTCTCCTCCCTCCTCTTCACTTTTCAGCTGTTAATTAATCTGCTCCTTGTTCTTTTCCCCATCATTCTTTTGTGTGTCATTTATCTTCTTTCCATCTTCTTTCTCCTCCTCCTTCTGTTCTCCTTACTCCTCCTATCTTCATTTCATTCTTTATCTCTTCCTTCTGTATTTGTTTCTGCCTTTATTGTCGTTGACTCATCTTTGCCATTCTTCTCTTCCTTTACTGCTCCCTTTTCTCATCTCTTCCTCCTTTACTCTTTATTCATCTGACGCTATCCTCTTCTTCTTTTTCTTAATCTTTCTCCTTTTACTCTTCCTCCTCCTTCTCCTTCTGTCTTCTCTTCCCGCTTTCTTGTCCTCCTTTCTCTTGCTACTATGACTTTTGTCCTCGTTCTCCTCCTTTCTCTTGTACAACTCATTCTTCTCCATCTCGTCTTCCCTCTACTCCTTGTTCCTCTTCCTCCTTTTTTCTCCTTCTACTCTTCCTCATTCTGTCCCTCATTCATTTTGTCTCTTCCCCCTTCTTCCCGTTCTTATTTTCTCCTCCTGTTCCCTCTCTGTCTTCTTTCTTTCTCCTCTTCCTTCTTTCTTCTCTTCCTCATTCTCCTCCTGTCTCCTTCTTCTACTCCATTTTTTCTCATCCCTCTTCTCTCCTCATTGTTCCTCTTTCTTCTACTTCTGCTACTTTTCCTCCCTTGACTCCTTGTTTTTCTTGCTTCTTCTCTTCCTCCTTTCCTTCTTCTCCTCTTCTTTATTCTTCAGCCATTGTGTTATTATTTTCCCTCCTTATTCTTCTCTTTTCCTCCTTTCCCTTATTCTCATCTTCTCCTTCTGTCTTCTCCTTTCTCCTGTCTTTATCGCCGTCTTTCTTCCTTCGCCTCCTGATATCTCCTTTCTTCTCCTCTGTCTCTGTCTGCATCTCCTGCTTCCTCCTGCTCCTTCTCTTTCACTTTCTTTTTCATCTCTTCCTTCCTCTTTTCCTTGTTTATCTCTGTCCTTATTCTTTTCTTCTCCTCATTTTCCTTCCCTTTTCTCATCTTTTTGAAGATGCTTCCTTCTTTTTCTACTCGTCCTTCTACACGTATTTGCCTTTTCCCCAGTCTTTGCTTCTCCTCTTGTCGTCTCCATCTTTCTTCTCCTCCTGTCTTTTTCTCCTTTCTCCTCCTCTATTCTGTCGTCTTCTACTTTGTCATTCTCTATATTCTTTATCTTCTTTCTTCTTCACATCTTTCTCCTTTTATTGGCCTTTTCCTGTCCTTATTCTTTTCTGCATTTTCTCCTGTCGCTTCGTTCTTTCTCCTCTACCTTCTCTGTCCTCTTCTTCCTCCTACTTTTCATTTTCTCCTTCTTTTCCTTATTCTTTCCTTCTCTTCTTTGTTCTTTTCCATTGCTTCCTTTTTTCCTTCATGTTCTCCTCTTCCTTCTACACTGTAAACCCGGATAAGTTCATTGTACTTAAACCATTTGCGTCAAGTGATTGCCTCAAATGGTTTAAGTTATTGAGTGCAGAGAAATTTAAGTTGTTTAAGTATAGTCAACTTAAATGTACAATAGGCGGAACTTAAAATTATACGTCAAATACACTTAAAAATTCTAGTTTTATTAAAATTCTGAATATATTAAAAAAATTATAGTTGGGATAAAAAAAAATCCAATTAAGTTCTTTTGTCAATAACCACACAATGCAGCACATTTAATTCATTTTATTGAAACATAACAAAACAACAAATATTGCTCAACATGCAGTGAGGACAAGAATGGGTTTAAAAAAAACTGCAACTTTCTAAAATATGTCCTCTGTGGAATAATTTTAGTAAAATAAACAATACTAGATGCATCTTGTACAAGAGGAATCACATACAAAATGAGCAACAGCATGAATATTTGTTTCAGTCAGTGCAATTTAACTGTGCAATAATCCAGACATGGGCTTGAAGAGTTGTGCCTTGCACTGCAAGCTCATTCTTCAGCTTTTGAGTCTTTGGAGGTAGCTCTCTTCGGCCTGAATTTATTATGACCTGCTGAATGAAGGTAAAGGTGTTCATGCTCCTCAGGTAGTGCAGGTGGAGTGTGGAGGTAAAGCCAAACAAGAGGCACATTGCTTGAGGTAGGTTGGTGAGTGTGTCCATTACAGGGCTGCCCTCTAGGATGATTCCCACTCATGAAGGGTTTAGTTGTGGTGATGCTGGGCTTGCAGCGCTGTTGTCCTCATAGCAGAGTAATGCCACTGGAATGTCGCCGGAGTCTCCCTCATTAAGATTCTATATAGTGCAAGAAATGAGACAAAACAATGATATTTAGGTTAACAACAATTTCTCTATGACCTTCTTTAATATTGCAATTTTTCTAATTCATTGTGGTTGTATTTTAGGTTGTGTTGTGTAAACAAGTTGTTAGAGCCATTTTTGTGTGTGTTCTATGGGTGTCTGTTGGTGTATAAATTTCATGTTTTGACAGTAGCTGGTATATTGGAAAATGTAAATGAATGGTATAAACAGAAGAAGGGTTAATTCAGGTGTGCTGCTGACTGGGGAGAAGCACACAATTTTTTAATCAGAGTTTTAGTGGCCGAAATTAAGCCTTTTAGTTTATTTTGCATGTAAGTACAAATTAGTGGAACAAGAGCGTGTAGATCAATAAAGGCGATATTGGAAATACGCTCAAGATCTCTGGATTCCTTCAATGGAGCCAGCACAAAGTATGCCTTACCTGGAAGTTCCAGCAGCAGCCCCTCACTGGTTTAGGTTTTTTTGTAGAAATCAAGTCACTATACAAGCCCTTCTAATGTTTGCATACTTTGCGGTATAAAACGCAATAATTAGTTTTGCCTTGCTTACAAGGAAGGCATATTATCAAGTTAAAATCAACTTGAGTTCAATGAAACAACTTCAAAAAAACCTAATTATAATAACCCATCATCCCAAATAAACAAAACCTGAAAATGGCAAAACTGATTCAAACACTTATCAAAAAACATTACTCACCAAATTGCTCTGAAAGAACATGGATGCATTGTCCCTAAGAATGACTTTAAGTCCTCTCAGGACAAGGCTTCTAATGGCTGTTGGCTCAGTGCTCTGCAAAGGTATAAAGGTATAACACGCACTTAATGTAGGACAATGAAATATATCTTATATCACTTTATTTATCCATATAAAGAAACACCTAAATGAAAGAGAGTTAGTTTATGTAATATGGATGAACTAACCATCCATATCATTAAAGAAAACAGGAATATCAACCCACCGTTGTCTGTTGTAGCAGGTCAGCTAACTGCTTGCCTCTCCGACCCATCTTCCTCTTGAAGATTTCCATGAAATTAGAAAGAATTTTTCTTGAAGATTTCAACCCTGTTAAACTCCAACCTGAAAATTTTGAAAAAAAATACATTTGTCATGAGACAAAATTACCATGACAAACAGCAAAACTTAATTCTAGAGTCTGCAGTTTGCATTTGACCCACATTTATGATGTGAAAGCAGGATAAATAGCTATGGAGTGCATTGAGAGACTTAAATGTACACATACATTCCTGGTGTAAGCAAGAAAGAGTTCAGTTCTGGCAGAAGTTCCATGTTTTAGCCGACAATGTTTGATAAGCTGTGTTCTCTTCTCACAGATGACAGGGCAGTACTTGCATTTCCAAGGCATTATAATGAGGCTTTATACAAAAATAGGACAATAAATGGGGCTAATGTTA
Source organism: Amphiprion ocellaris (assembly GCF_022539595.1). Classification (NCBI taxonomy): domain Eukaryota; kingdom Metazoa; phylum Chordata; class Actinopteri; family Pomacentridae; genus Amphiprion; species Amphiprion ocellaris. The sequence goes on from NC_072774.1 coordinate 34,131,794, forward strand.
AAAATGGGCATTTACTTTTCAAAACTACACTGAAGTAATTTGAATTCTACTCTGTTTCAAAACTGTATGTAGAGAACACACAGGTCGAGAGAAACTCTACAAACAAAATGATTATCAAAGTCTTACTATTCACCTTACCCACGTTCACATGTACACATTTCAAGCTAGAAAAATACCAGCAGTTTCCGATTAGTACTGGAATAGAGAAAACAACTCCCCTCGTTCAGACAGAAAATGGCATCCGCTTTACTGGAGACAAATGTCCTTTGAAAGGGTCCAAACTTGTAAAAAATTGAAAAATGCAGGCAGAAAACATATTTTCCAAGAAGCATGAAAGGTGCAAAGGCCTTACATTGCTCTGTGAAAATGAGAAAAAGGCGCAAACTTCTCTGTATCCTCCAATGGACAAGCCCAGACTTGTTTTGACTTGTGAGCCAAATAATCTCCTCAAATAAATATCGAGTACGGTAAGTATGGACTTCCAGACTTGACAGTGACGTCTTTGAAGTACAAACTCCTGAGGATGGGAGGATGAATGGTGACTATTCTGCAATCTGAACATCAGCGTCCTTGATGATGTTGCATCTTGGTGGTGGACTTGCCTGTATTTTCACCTTCATGTTTACTGTATTATACCGATATTTACAATAAAAGAGCAAGCACACCAACAAAATATCTGTCTATTTTCATTTGAGTACTACAGTTGGATATTAAAATATTGCCATAAAACCACTTTGAAGCTAAGGAGGAAGCAGCACAACTATGGAGGCAGATCTGGGCAGGAAGAATCAGGATGTGGAGGAGAAGAAGGGGAGGAGCCCTGTTAGCTTGTCTCTCTAAAAACATGTTCCTTATGTTCATCTCAACCAGGCATGTCCAAAGTCCAGCCTGTGGTCAGATTTTACACAGCCGCTGTCATATAATGTATAATTTGTGGCCCATCAGTGCTGTCAAAGAGAATATGCATATCTCTGAGAGACAAAATGCAATTGTGTGTTGTTGAATGATGGCAGCAATGCTCTGTTGCCTCCCTCTGACTATGTGACTTCTCTGTGACCCTTTCCAGACGATTTCTTAAATGGAAACTGCAGATTGTTTTTTTTTTTGTTTTTTTTTTTTTTTTTATAAAAAGAAAGGAAAGACACTACCAGTCAAAACATTCTAGTGCATATGACAAGTTACCCAGGAGCAACCGCACTAAGAAGGTGAAGCAACTGGAAGCAGTCTTTGCTTCACAGCAATGCTTTTTCTGTCTCAGTGAGAAAAAAAGGACAGTTCCTGGCAAACAAGGGACAATACATGCCACAACTATCAGATCCTGTACGGCTGGCAGATTTGGCATTTTTAGTTGACTAAATAAAGCATTTGAATGTGCTCAACATGAGACTTCAAGCATAAGATGCAGCGGTGAGCCAGTTGTCTGCACACATCAAAACCTTTGGAACCAAGCTACAACTTTTCCAGAAACACTTGTCACAAACTGAGCCTGACACTGCACATTTCTCAGCTCTACAGTTTTCCACAGGACAATATTAATACATAAACAATGAGTTTACCAACTCTCAGCTATTGAAAATGAGATGTTGCTTTTTTTTCTTCTCCTTTCTCTGTGGACCCTGATGATGCTCCTCATCAACTGGAGCTCATTGAGCTGTATGTGAACTGGTTATCTGTTTTGAATTTGATAGTTGACAGACAGCATTTCAGTGTCCATACTAAGTCGTGTTAAAAATGAACCTATTATGATATTTATACGCTTCCTGGAGGTTTTTTCTTTATGTAACTGGGCCCTCCCGATATGAGACGTATTGATTTTAGGACCTGTTTATGTCTGGGTAACTTACGTTTATTTGCATTCCCATGTGAATAAATGAAAATTGTCATCCATAAAACTTATACAAAACAGTGCATTTGAATTTAGGTTTAATGGTTCAAAGAATGTGAGACAGGATGGTTGGCCCATTATCAAATGTGATCCAGATTCAGACTGAGATATACAAGAACGACCCAGTAGAGGGAGCATTTAAAGTCTATGAAGACTTTGTATTGTGCAAGTCTGGCAAGAACACATGCACCAGTAAGAGATATAATGCAAACACGCATTACACTGAATATTGAGTACAGGGTGAACCCTAACTGCATATTCTGCTCAGTGATTGTGTACAGTGTTGCTTGTGACCTCGTGGTTCCCACTTGTGTTTCTTGCGTCCTCTTCCTGTCTCCAGGTGTGTATCAGCACGTTTCAGGCTCTGCTGTGGGTAGACATACCATCAAGATCCTGGGCTGGGGAGAGGAGGATTGTAAAGTATGGATAGGTTATAGGGTGGTTTAGGGTTGGGAACACTACAGATGAACTCCGGTCAGAGAATCCTTTAAACAGCTTTACTTCCACAGCACAGAATGGTGATTGATTGAGGATGAGTTGTTTACATTGATGTGGGTGTGTGTTTATGTGTGTGTGTGTGTGTGTGTGGTCTAAACAGGAAAAAACAGAAAGAAATAATATACAATTAGAATAGTCGTTTCAAAATAAGCCATGAAATAATAAGCTAATAACGGTAAAATAACATTAGCCTAAGAATATTAAGTTTGGCCTTATTTATGTTTATATTTATGATTGCTACGATGACAATACAGACCAGGCATGACATAAGGCTATAACATTGTGACCTACTAATTAAGCATGCAAACAACAAAGGAAAACTTAGCACTCAATAAACTAACCAGTGTTCATCACAAAGTCCCAGAAACATGCAACAGCATTATTAAACTTACTTTTGTCCATATAACGCACACAAACTAGGAAAAACAGTTCACCGTGGCAGTATCCATCCTCCTGGAGCAGGAACAGCTGATCATCACGCTGCCTCTCTGCATGCAGGCACAGTTCACGTGAGATGAGCGTGAGAGGCGTTCAAGTGCATCTCGGAAATCCCAGCACTGTCCAAATAGGCTTTCAGACAAGGCCGCCCCCAACTGTCCGCAGGGCAGTTGAAAGAGAAGAAGAAAGTCTATTTGGTGGCATCTTCTTCATCCTTGTCCTCAAGTGCTGGGAGCAGGATGAGCCGGGCAACTGGACGAACGTAGGTACGATCCTTCACTTGAACACTGGCAGTTCGGATGCGTCCATCTGCTCCTGGATGGGCCCCGGTGACCCGTCCTACAGGCCACGATGCTCGGGGAAGTTGGGGATCAATGATTAAGACAACGTCACCAATGGAGAGTGCATTACCGTCCTTCTTCCACTTACTGCGCTCTTGCAGCCCCGGCAGATAGTGACTGATAAAAGAGGACCAGAAGCGATCAGCGATAGCTTGACTGTGCCTCCAACGTCTTCTCCCAAGCTCACTAGGGTCATAGACTGCTTGAGGAAGCGACAAGTCGTGTCGGCCCATAAGGAGTAGGTTTGGCGTAACCGGGTCTGGATCAGAGGGATCTGAAGACAAGTAGCCTAAAGGTTTAGCATTCAGTATGCCTTCGACCTCCACCAGAGTGGTTAACAAGACAGGTTCAGGAACGATCTGATCTTTGAGAACGACGCGAAGTGCTGTCTTGATAGATTTCACTTCCCTCTCCCAAGTGCCGCCGAAGTGCGGCGCGCTCGGAGGATTGAATCGGAAGGATATCTGTTGTTCAGCAAGTTGCTCTCTCAAGGGAGATGCCATGGCAGCGACTGCTTCACGTAACTCTCGCTCTCCACCGACGAAGTTGGTACCATTGTCCATAAGGAGTTCGAACGGTTTGCCACGTCGGGAGATGAATCTTCTCAATGACAGAAGGAAAGCATCCGTATCAAGGCTCTCCAACAACTCCAGATGCACCGAGCGAGTTGTCATGCATTTGTAGACTATGCCCCATCTCTTTTCAGTGCGGCGACCGATCCTCACTTGGAAAGGTCCAAAGCAATCAACTCCGGTTGAATAAAACGGTGGCTTGTGGAGTCGTAGTTGAGCAGGTGGATAATCAGCCATTTTAGGAACATCAGGTTTCGCTCGCCATCGTCGACACTCCAGACATGAGTATTGATGCTTCCGAATGGCCTCTCTGCCTCTGATGATCCAGAATCGATGTCGGAGCTCAGCAAGAACTCGTTCCGGCCCCGGATGCAGTAGTGACTCATCGATGTCTTTAATGATAAGCTTCGTCACAGGGTAACTCGGGTCCAAAATGACAGGGTGGATCGTATCCATAGCCAGTCCCTCTGCATGCCTCAGCCTACCACCAACTCTTAGTAGACCAGTGGCGTCTTCATATTCTGGTGATAGAGATGCAAGTCGACTGCCTGATGGAAGAGCACGTCCAGCTTTCAAGGCTCTCAATTCTTCAATAAAGGAGTCTTCTTGAGCCCTTTGGAGCAACAGCTTCTCTGCTTGCAGAAAATTAGCAGCCGTGGTCGAGGTAGAGTTGGCATCAGCCGCCCCATGAAGGGAGCTAGCGGTCTCCTGGAGAAGCTCTTTCCAGGTGGAGAACTTACTGGAGTCAGGAAGTTGTGAAGGCGATGTGGTGGAAACTGTTCCCACGAAGGCAGACTTCCTTAGCTCTGTGGGATCTGGATCTATTTCAGATGAAGGCACTGTGGGCCATTCTTTCTCTGGCAGGTAGAGGAAAGGTGGACCTTTCTTCCAGCGATGGTCCTGCACCATATCTTGGAGAGTGAGTCCGCGGGTAATGTCGTCTGCTGGATTACTTGGGGAGTCAACATATTGCCATTGAGCCGGGTTAGTCAGGCTCTGGATTTCTGCGACGCGTGTGCCCACAAACACTTTGTAACGGCAGGAGTCCGATTTTATCCAGTACAGTACGGTCGTGGAGTCTGACCAGAGAGTGATGTGCTCAGGCGGTATAGCAAGCTCTGTCTCAAGCACTCTAGCCAGCTGTGCTCCTGTGAGTGCGGCACTAAGCTCTAGACGTGGGATGGACAGTTGCTTTCGGGGCGCGACTCTTGATCTGGCAAACACAAAGGACACATAGACGTGTTGATTGTTGGCAATTGTCTGCATGTAAGCTACTGACCCATAAGCTCGTTCCGAAGCATCGCAGAATATATGAATGCGACGGGTTGCAGTGGCAGGATTGGCAGTGTCTGGAGCATAGGGACGTGGCAGCTTGAGATGTTGCAGAGCAGGAATTTCTTGCACCCAATTCACCCACTTGTCCAGAAGATCTGCAGGTTGGATCTGGTCATCCCAGCCGATGTTGGACTTCCACATGTCCTGAATAAGCACTTTACATCTAGTGGTGAAAGGCACAATGTAGCCCAAAGGGTCATAAAGCTTGGCGAGGACACTGTAGACATTTTGAAGAGTGGCGACTGAAGATTCAGCATGGCGATGCTTGTAACTGAAGGTGTCGTTCAAACAATCCCAGCAGAGCCCAAGTGTGGGCTCAGTGAGGTTGGCACTGGCTTTGGACAACCATAGCTCACTGCTAGCTGACCGTGCTTCAGGCAGTAAGTGGGCAACAACTTCAGGCACATTACTAGCCCACTGGCAGATGTCGAAGCCTCCTTTGCTTAAAAGGGCTCGTAGGTTGTCGATCAAAGTCTTGGCATCTTCAGCTTTAGTCATACTGTGTAGGCAATTGTCCACATAGAACGACTGCTCAATCACTCGCATGAGCAGAGAGTCAGGTGGTTCATGGTCCCTGGCGTGCTGCTGTAGGGCATAGACTGCACAGCAGGGACTGCACGTTGTTCCGAATGGTAAGACCTCCCATTGGAAGATACGGGGTTCAGAGGTTCTCTCCATGTTCCGCCACAGGAATCGTAGAAGTGGTTTGTCACTGGGCAGTAAGCGGATCTGGTGAAACATTGACTTAATATCTCCACTAATGGCCACTGCATGACATCGGAACCGCATCAGGACCCCTATCATGGTTGGACCCAAAGTAGGCCCAGGCAGGAGTTGGTCGTTTAGGGATAGACCATTGCAGGAGAAGGAACAGTTGAAAACTACTCTGTCCTTTCCATTGTGGTGCACCATATGATGCAGCACGTACCACGATTCTGTGGACTTCATAGCCTCCTCTGTAGAAATCTCCGTGACATAGCCAGCCTGGATGAGCTTATCTATCTCTTTACAGTACGAGGCTGATCGAGCAGTGTCTTTGGCCAACCTGCATTCAGTGCTGCGAAGGTTGGGCATCACAGCATCTGGCGGTAAACAGAGTGTGACGGCTGGTTGACGGGCGTAACAACGGTGTAGCATAGCGTTGGATACCATTGACAGACACATGTTGAGATGCTGTCTGTAGGAGACTGAGCGCTTGCTGGTCTTGTTTGGAACGAGATGCGGTTTTCTCACTGACGTAAGGAAGGGTGTCAATATGCCAAAGGCGTTCCACATTCCTTAGAAGGTCCGTATATGAAGAATCAGTGACGATGTGCAGGCAGGAAGGCTTGTGGTAGGAGACGGGCATGATCTCGGAAGGCCCTTGTAAAGACCAGCCTAGCCTTGTGCAGATGGCTATGGGACCTCCAGATGGGCCTGCTCTGACTGGCTGTGTCGGAGTGAGGAGCTGAGGCATATCTGAGCCAATGAGGAGCAGTGGTTGAGCTCTGTGGATAGGGGGCAGAGGAAGACCTTTTAGATGCTCATAGCGTTTCTGAAGAGCTGCAACTGGATACGTGTGCTCAGATAAGCTCAGGCTGTCTGCAGTGAAGGCATGTTCAATCCGATACTTCTTGTTTGGCTTGAAAATGGGGGACACGTGAAGGCTAACTGAGGAACCTTTCAACTCCTTAACCTCTTGCTGAACTGTTCTCAGATGAAGTGTTTCAGGTTGCTGAGTAAGTTGTAGCTGTTCTACAGCTTGAGGGAGAACAATCGTTCTTTCGGAACCATCATCGAGCACTGCAAAAGTCTCCAGTGTACGATCTCCATGGTGCAGAAGCACTTTGACAACTTTAAGCAGAACTCTTTGCGGGCTTCGTGGCTGCTCAATGTAGACAGTAGGTTTCTGATGACTAACCATCAGCACTTTCTGGGATGACTCTTGAATAATGTCATGCAAGATTGTGAGATGTTGCTCCTTACATGTCTTGCATGGGCGCTTGAGCGTGCAGGCTGTAGCTTTGTGGCCGCAGCCGCATTTCCAACATCTGCCTCCCTCCTGGATCCACTGCTTAACCTCTGCAGTAGACAGCTTCTTGAAGTCAGAGCATGAGTTAAGGTAGTGCTCCTTATTGTTGCAGAATGGGCAATAAGGACTGGGTTTAAAAGTCTGGGACTTCGGCAGAGTAGTCTCTTTGTTGGTGGTTGTCTCCCCAGAGCAGTGGAAGATGGATGCTGACTTGCCTTTGGTCTTAAAACTATGCTGTTCTCTCTTAAGAGGTGTAGACCCTGTGGAGTTGTAGAGGAGCGTAGCTCTGCTGGCAAGGCGCTTGGCTTGAGCTTTCATCTGGAGCCACGCAGCAAGATCAGGCAGGGTATAGGTGAGCTCAGAACCTGGCTGCAGGATGCCGCGCACCAGACAATATTCCACAAATCCATCTCTGTGAGCAGGAGACATTTTGCATAAAAGACAGTCGACATGGGAACCACATCTCAGCTCGTATCCAACAGGTCCCTCTAAGGTCCGCAGCATACCAATGAGTGACTGCACTGAGAGGGCAAAAGAGTCAAAAGCTTCTGCATCTCCTGACTTGATAACTGGGGAGTTGAGAATGGCTCCAAGTTCACTTTGGACCAGTTGTCTCGGCTGACCGTATTTGTCCTGAAGAGCACCCAGGGCAGCTGTGTAAGGAGCTGGGTCATACATATATGATTTGGCCAACTGTAGAGCACTTGGGAGTTTAAGCTGACTGAGGAGAACTTGATATTTATAGTGTTCACTAAGATGAGGGTGACTATTCATCAAGTTGTCGAGCGCCATCTTCAGAAGTGCGAAATCGCTCTCTTTGCCGCTCTCAAAGAGGGGAAGTGTCGGTTTGGGGATGCCATACGATGTAGCAATCAGAGTCTCCATTCCTGGGTAGGTCCAATGTGGTGCCTCTGGGGCTGGGGCAACAGCTGGTAAGGTTGGTGGAGTATATTGCACCGTAGGAGGAGGTGGAGTCACTGTATCTGCTTGTGGTGGCATATTCACTCCAGTGCTCATAACTGGAAACTGTAGGTATTGAGAGGGGTAACTAGTTGTGACAACAGACCGCGTTGTCTGTGGCACTCCAGATGCCTGCGCAGTGGTCGCATTGTAACTGGATGTAGGGAGGACAGGACGATATTGACCTGCAGATAAGACAGGAACGGGTGGGGGTACTGAGACGGGTACAGCAGAAGGAGCTGTGGTGACAGTAACAGTGATCTGGGCACTTGTGACGGGATTAGCTATCGGCGCTAAAGGCTGTGTGATAGCAACAGTGGCAGGAGGTGGTACCTGAGCTGGTGCTGGATTCTGCTGTGGTACTGCTGGATGCTGCGTGAGAACCATAGGCCTGGGAGATGACTGTTGGATGGAATGTAATGGCTGTGGTAGCTTGGAGAATGTGGCGGGAGCTGACACGGTAGACAAAGCATCCTCTTCAGCCTCTGTCCAGTAGGATTTGACAAGGCTGGCAATGTGTACCTCTTTCTCCAGCTTCTGCAAAGCGTCTACGGCGTCCCATCTCTTTAGCTATTCTCTCCTTAGCCAGATGAGCTTCCTCTTGTAGCCGCTGTCCCTCTCTGGTTTGAGCATCCAACGCTGCAGCCTCCAAGTCAGCTTTCCTTTCCTCCTCTATTTCCTGTTGTAGGTCTGCAAGCTCCAATTCTTTGATCTGTTCCTCCAGTGCAGCTGCTTGGAGATCATGTGAACTTTGAAGCAGTTGGAGTCTGTATGATGAGCGAGAGGACCGTCGTGAGTGTGCAGATGACCGATAGCTTGTCAAAACTCTTAGCTTTGGTTGATATAGCCTGGCCGGGGTGGTCCTACAGTGGTCGAGGAGGCTTGGGCATTAGGCTTCTGTGAGGGCAGAAGAGTGACGTCATATTGGGCCAAATGCTGGGGTGGACGATGATCCCTCTTGGGTTGGGCAGATGACTCGTGATGCTGATCATCAGATGCTGTCTCCATAGTGTCGTGGAAACCCCAATCCTGCTCGAAGGACCAATGTAAAGTATGGATAGGTTTAGGGTTGGGAACACTACAGATGAACTCCGGTCAGAGAATCCTTTAAACAGCTTTACTTCCACAGCACAGAATGGTGATTGATTGAGGATGAGTTGTTTACATTGATGTGGGGTGTGTGTTTATGTGTGTGTGTGTGTGTGTAGTCTAAACAGGAAAATACAGAAAGAAATAATATACAATTAGAATAGTGGTTTCAAAATAAGCCCATGAAATAATAAGCTAATAACGGTAAAATAACATTAGCCTAAGAATATTAAGTTTGGCCTTATTTATGTTTATATTTATGATTGCTACGATGACAATACAGACCAGGCATGACATAAGGCTATAACATTGTGAACTACTAATTAAGCATGCAAACAACAAAGGAAAACTTAGCACTCAATAAACTAACCAGGTGTTCATCACAAAGTCCCAGAAACATGCAATTGCATTATTAAACTTAC